>NC_061804.1:12243284-12567375 GCF_021462225.1 Girardinichthys multiradiatus | reverse complement strand
TATGCATAGTTTAAAATATTGGCAGATATGTTTTTTTTCCCCAGAGCCTGACTCCTCAGAGCTGGGAACATCTGGCTACCAAGCCAAAAATAACGGTTCGCAGCCGCATGTAGAAATATACATGTCCTGCTGTCTTTTAACACAGTTTGCTGTAGTTAAGAAAAGAAAATTGTTAGGATTATCTTACTCTAGCTTATGTATGAAATATACTTTATTAGAGTTTATTGGGAAACCAAATATGTTTTTCCACTTGATGTCAAACAGGCAGTTTTGAGAACTACTGAATATTATAAAATAAGATTTCGGATCAACTGCTGGATTTTTGATTTAAGAATAATGTTTTTTTAGTGAGGAAAATGTTGCATTTGCATCTATAGTCAGAGTAATTATGGGTAATTATGGAGTTGTTCAAGTTGTTCACACCAAGGGCTGACCTGTCCTGACCTCTTATAGGTTTAACTGTTATGTGCTCACAGGTCTGTGTGTAGCATATTTTATAGCAGGTTTAATGGGCAGACCTAACTACCCCAGCCCGTTTTTAAAGCTATACCGTCTTTATTTTTCATTCTGAGCTTCTCCTGACCTCTGCAGCCTGGACTCCAGCTGTGTCTGTTCACTGGAGGTTATCAGGTTTCTAATTGAAGGATGCCCATGATAATTTTGGCTGCTGGGCCTCAAAGTGCGGCTTTTAATTAACACACAGCCATGATGGTAGCCTTCGTCTGCATGTTTGGTTATCTGGTCACAGTGACGGAGTCGTGCGGCTGCCATATGTTAGTCATGTAGATGTATCCTGTGTAATTATGATCCTAATGTACAGAAGTTCAGTATATGGACCAATTAAGTAGCTTTTTTCTATCTGCAGACCTGCATGGACGGACAACAAATATTGTGACACATAATAAATTAGACTATCAAAAAGTAAATTTATTTCTTGTGAAACCTTCAAAGGAGTGACTAAAACCAAGGAATGTAATGGTTGTAGCCCATATCCTGGTGACATCTGACACACAAATGGAGAATATATTATGTCCTACAACATTTGCTTTGATGGCACATTCTAGTTTTTGTTTTTTCTTTTTTGTTTTCTTCATTGAACAAGATCCAGCACTAATCCTGTGCAACTACTCACTATTGCCCCCTTAACACTGGACCTTTTACACCAAAGCATAAATAAATCAGCCAGAATCTAGATGATCTCTGCAGTCTTGGAGAGGTCTCCATGGGGTGCAAGAGGAGAGCAATGTGCTCCCCATTATAAGTTATGGAGCATGAGCTTTCTGATTGTTTTAAGCATTCACAAAACTTCCATTGGGTAATTTTGGTGCTTTAGTATCATGGTGGCAGGAGCCTGGTAGCAGCTGTACCAGCTTTTAATGATGTGTGGCCTTCCCTCACCGGTGTGGGTTGGTCACAGGAGAATTTCAAACAGGACTGGCTATGCTCTTCTGATCCTAAAACCAGGGACATAATCTTATGATGCCAACAACAGGCTGATTTTGATTTAATATTGAATTTATCTCAGTAGCTTAGTTGCTAAGCACATTGCCTCCTGCTTCTTCACAACCAAAAGCACCTCATCAAACATTTCCAACCAAAGATCCCATATCTCCACACCAACAAAATACAATAAGGGCCCTTGCACATGGAGATCAGAATGCACTGAGCTTCCAGTGAAAACCCTCTTATGGAGAAAGCACAAATCTCCAAATTCCACATAGGCTGCTATCTGAGTCTCTGATAACAGCTTCACTGGAGTGATTTTTAGTAATTTGGTGCAATAAGCTCCCATTAATCAGTAAGCAACAAAGTTTAGAGTGTTGCAACTGATTGAAGTTACTGAGCAGGATGGTTCAAATGGTGTACTACAGAAATCCCCCTCAGCTTTATCCTGACTACTAAACAGCTGACATGCTTTTGGTGTTTCCCCTGTCCTCTCCAGACAAACTGAAACTAATGGTAGAGGTGCAGAAATTCCCCATATTAATAGGGAAACATAATTCTCGGCACTGCACAGTGGAGCAGTTGGTAGCAAAAAGGCACTGGTTACGAATCCTGGCCTGGGGTCTTTCTGCATGGAGTTTGCATGTTGTGGGTTCTCTCCTGCTACTCCAGCAACCTTTAATGTAACTTATATCCATTACAATTTAACTGAAATCCAAACAAATCTGTGAGAAAAACAGATGTAAAAAATCCCTAGCCATAAATTGGTTGCATAAATGCGCACAGCCTCAAACTAATACTTTTTGATTCAGTTCCGGCATTCAACCTTCTTTGTTTACATACCTTCCTCCAGTTGTAGTGAATCTGATTAATCTGAAATAAAATTGTTCCAGCAAGATTTTCCTGATATTTGCATCCTTTAGCTAAAGTCATAGTTTGCAGAAAGGCTATAAAATATGAAAATTACTTGAATGTACAAGGGTATCAGTAAGGATAAGAATGCAAAAAGATCCATTGCATTATATGTCTGCTATGTTACAACAAAGATACAAAAGATATGGAACAACAGTGACTGGATGTTTCTCCAAAACTGATGAAAAGACCAGATGGAAACCGGTCGGAGAGGCTGCCAAGAGGCTGACAGCAGCTCTGAGGAGCTGCAGGGATGTCTGGTTGGAAATATGTGTGGATTAAAGAGTTGGTTTCCACGGCAAAAGCATTTTCTTCCCAAGAAAACATCCAGGTTTGACTAAAATCTGCCAAAATATTGTTAAAGAATGTGTTATGGTCTGGTGAAATTAAAAGTGAACTTTAGGCCACAATTTTAAAGGATAAGTTTAAATAAACACAACGGAGCACGTTTCCAAAAGAACGCCATAACCGCAATGACATATGGCAGTGGCAGCATTATGCTGTGGATTTACTTTTATTTAGTTGAAACTGGGGTTTCTGGAGTGGCCTGACCAGTCTCCAGACCTGAACCCAATAGAAAATCTGGATGGAGCTGAAACTCTGTTTTGCCCAGCGTCAGCCCCGAAGGAGTGGGCCAAAATCGCTGCTGCAGTGTATGCAAACCTGAAGGTTTCTGCACCAAATATTAAGTTTGATTTTTCTATTGAATCAACTTCTTATTTAATCCAGTAAAATGCAAATAAATTATTAAAATATTACACAACGGGATTTTTCTGGATTTGTTTTAAAGATTCTGTCTCTCATAGTGTACCTACGATGAGAGTGTGTTTGTTGTCTCTGAGTTGAAGAAGAAATCGGTCAATTCAGAAGGCAAATATGGTAGCAGCTATTCCCTGAGCTCTGCTAGATCCTGAGGAGTGAAGTCAGCATGGTGGCAGCACTGCTGTGGTGATACATGTTGAGTGGGTGGCATGCACGCTCCATGCGCTAAGATTCTGATGTGTTACATTAAACTAACATTTCTTCCAATGCACATTTAATCAAATGCACATCTTTCCTCGGTATTCACACTTAGAAATAAGCTTTCAAATATGATTTTTAGTGTTTCCTGAAAATGTAACCTATGTAAATGCACAGAAAATCCTCCATTGAGCTGTTAAATCAAGCGGTGGGTGGGATTTTGGCTCCAGTGTTTGGTTAATTACAATTAAGTTGTGTAATAACGAGCTCATAATGGAGCATAGTAGGCTTAACACTTTAACAAGATGTTATTTATATTGTCATTACCTAATTAACCTCTTCATGGATCGTCATTAGTCTGCCTCATTTAAAGCCTGACTCTGAGGGCAGTCACTGAGGTTGTTGCATGCCGGTTTTCTTTTATTTCATTTCTTCGAATCAAATTAATTTTAAAACGACAAAAACCCTGACCTCTTTCTCAAGGTCATTTAAAAAGGTTTGTTTTGCAGATTCCCTGCTGATTCATGATTGCTGCTGCTGAATTCATTAGGCTATTGTTGTTTTTGCAAAACAAATTTCTCCAGTCGGACGCCAGTTTCTCTGCATAGAAATTGACATTAACAGACATGTGTGAGGAAAAAGCTACAGCCAAGGACTTGACGACTCAAACAAACTGAATGCTTGCTTGATAAGAATTAAAATCATCGGAAAAAAGGGACAGAAAAGGTTTTCCTAAGAGCAGCTCCAAGCCTTAATATTTTTTTTTTTTGTCTTCCTCCAGGTCAAGTGACCTCCTGGTCCAGGTCCTCCAAGAATACCGGCACCAGTAGCACATGGGTCGGCCACCAGCACAAGAAACCATCAGAGGTAAGTAACTCGACTGGCTTGGGTTTTGTGACTCAGTAACTAGTGCTCTAGTTTGACTCTTTCCTACTGATTATGAGTGGGACCAGAACTGACCAGTTCTGATTGTACGGGTTAATTAGAACATGAAGATTTCTAATGAAAAACATATTTGCAGATTTAATGTAAATTTGTGTAAAGTAAAATTGTATTTAAATAGATTTTAATGTTATATAACCATTTCAAAGAGGCATATTTGTCCTTCTTTGTCCGTCCATTAAGCAAGGGAAAGGTGCAGGACCCCCTTTTCAGCCTGCTGACCAGCAGTGCACAGCAACTTGTGGGGGAGGGTCAGCACTTCACCTGGAGAAAACTCTGGTCAATCTGGCACTTTCTGCGGTATCTCATTGAGTAAATTTCCAGCCATAGGAACTTTTTAAATTTTTCTTTATACCTGTAACTTTTCATCATAAAATCTGTCAAAATGCAGATTCAGGTGATCTTTGTTGTTCCTGGAGGTACAGAGGTAGTTACTCAGTTGTTGCTGCTGTTTTTATGCAGAAAGGTGGCACACAATGAAGTTTTTTTTTTTTCCTCTAATGTTGTAGATTTATAGATTTATCAAGAAACGTTAATCACAAGCTGATTCCTCTTTCAAACGGAGACAATATTCACTTAAATCCAAGTGTGAGGTTACAACACTAGTCCAGCATCCGTTGCTGTATATTCGTGGCACAGACCTTTCTATCCAGTGTAAATACAGCTTTTTGCTGCCACCACAGCTAAATCAACCCCACTCGTGGATGGTAAGAATTGGCTGGCTTAAACACAGGGTTGGCACATCCATATAGTCATGATGAACGATCCCAAGTCCTCCTAAATGACCACCCTGTGGAAGAAACTGGCATAATCCAGTTGGAAACTGGTGAGCAGTACCAGTTGTGGCAAAGCAGTGCCTGCCACAATCACACATTCCTCCCACTCAGAGAAATTGGGTTCAAATCAGTTTGGGTTGTTTGTTTTTTAACCTTACCTTCAAACATTACTTTCCTTTTCTCCGAGTTGCAACAGATGTTTTTGAGCTAGAATGTGTACTTCCTAAGGTCTTCATAAAAGGAATGAGTGCTAATTTGCACTTTATCTGGGAAGTTTCTCCATCCTGCCTCCACAAAGTGTCTCAAACTGAAGGGAGGATGACAGTTTTTTTTGTTGTTTTTTTTTGCATAAGAGAAAACTAAATCCTTGCCCTTAAAGTGCGAGTCCTCAGGAGAGCATCTGTCGAGCTTGAACATTTGAGGCTTCCTTCGCCTTCACCCAGTTAACCACAGGCTGTTGGAAGGTCCTGTCAGCAATCAGTCCCTCAGTAATTACTGCTGTAGCTCTCTGCTCTGACCCGGGCCTCCTCTGAGGAGCCAGGGGCCACATTCCCTTTCATAATGCTGCCTCTGCACTCTTGGGGAAGGCTGATGCTTTGTGCTGCATTATTTTGCGCTTCTTCAGAGGCAGAGAGTGATGGGAAAGGTCACATTAAAAAAGAAAAAGACAGATCCCTTCACAACTTAGCTTTTTCAGTCAAGAGAAGCATCTGAAAAGACGCCGTAAAAGATTTCATCTTTGTTTATATGAAAGTGTTGGTTCAGCTGCAGCGATATGGCCAGAACCCACTATTCTATAAGCTTATCTGCACATGCATGGACAGTAGATTTCAATTTTGAAAACTAGCAAAGGTTTTCTAGTGAATTTAGTAGTTTTGTTCAAACAGAAACTGAGATGTCTTGCAAGAGAACTGTTAATTTTAAAGGATAGGAGTGCAGGTGATTTAATGCCTAAAATGTATCAAATTATACTTATTTGTTTTTGTAGTCAGATTTTTTTTTTGGGGGGGAGGTTAACTTCTTTTACTCCCATCAGGACAATGTTCTTGAAAATGCCTCTTTTTTCAGTTCGGTGTGCGCAGTCTGTATAAACACTGAGAAGATAAATCATTCTTAAAGAGTTGATTAACATGTTTTTTTCAAGTGCCCAAATGTTTATATAACGGTAATGATATTTTACCATGTTTGATGCCACGTTTTACTCTTTTAGTAAATACTGACAGACTTAAACTCCTAATATAACTTTACCGTTCAAATTCAACACTTGAACACGTCTTTCCTTTGGCCACTGTCAGTGTGAAGCCATGTGAGGAAACAACAGATGTTTTTTCATGTCATGTGTTATGACCATGATGACAAGCCTTCCCTGTTTTACATCAAGCTTAGCAAGACATTTGACGTCTCTTTTTTGGAGTCATCGTGCAGTTTCTCAACTTATGACCTGCAGTTGTATCATTTTTATTTTTCACTGTGTCCATAAAGAATGGGAGGTGAGGTACAGTAGGGTTGTGACAATACAAAAATATCCAAATATTATTTAAATGTGTTGCTTCCCTTTTTAGCGAAAAAGTACACAAAACAACAAGTGTTTATAAGCCTGTATAAAGGTTTGTAACGTGCATAATTTTAATTTCAGGGTGTTGGTCTGTGTGCTTCCACATGATTGTCACTTTTCTGCTGAAACACTGAAACATTCTCACTAAGCGACAAAGAAAGGGGTTTTTCTCTCTATTTTTATAGAATTGATTGAAGAACAATGACCAACAGAGAACTTAAATACTGAGGGAAATGTGAGAAATGATTTTGGAGATAGGTGTGTGGAGGAGCTGTGGTAGAAGGTAAGCAGGGAAACTTAAGGAGGGAGACTAATTACCACGAAGGAGCAGAACGTAGACACAAGGCGCCACTTAACCAGGGGAAAAGACAAATGGTGATCTAAGAGAAATAAATCCAAATGTACAAAGAACAGAACACCAAAATAACCTACAAACCTAAACATAAATGAATGAAGTAATATGGAAATGCCTTACAAACAATAATGAACACAGATAAATCAACTGAATATGGGAAGACCTAAAGAAGATAACAAGGAAATCATAAAAATATATACACAAAAGAAACCAGAACACTTACGGATCATGACACTTATCATCTTTTAATGATCAACTTGAGTAAGCAAGGTGGGTTGCTACCGGTTCGGTACAACTTGAACTCGAAAGGTCAGCTTCAGTCTGGGTCCACTGTTTAACATTTACTTTTTATGTTATTTGACACATTAGCTGATAATTGCTTTACTACTGAGCTCTGAGGTAATAGAGGTGATGCTCTGGTGGACATTTTCCTGCCTTAATTCGTCCCCGCAGTAGAAGTGAGTGTTGTGTGCACCATCTCCTCACTGGGGGAACTCAGACCGACATAATACGTTAACGGCCTACCAGGAAGTAGCTAATATGGAAATGTTTAACGTTAGCTCTAGCCGTACTTTAAAGGAACCTTATTGTAACGCAAAGGTGCCACCAGAGCTTATCGGTGCAACACTCTGGTTGTACCTGCCATATCAGAGGAGCTTTAAGCTTCCATCAGTAGCTCACTGTTTTGTTTAACTCCCACTATTTTTAATAAACGTATCAACCAACAGCATATGCTTTGCACTTTTTTATGTTGAATAAAACTGCTAAATCTTAGCAGCATAAACTTTAATGCATAAATGAAGAAATTCTTCAATTTTTCAAAGTTACTACTACAAATAAACATCACATTTGGTTTCTTTTTTATATTAAAGACCTTAGAAAGAAATTCAGAATCAGTCAAAACCACAATACACTAGTCAGTGAAAGCCTGATTGGTGCATCTCTAGTTTTTCACCTTTTTGAAGTGTGATGGCTTTTACATTGTTTTATGTTTAGGATACCAGATTTTTATGAAAGCTGTGGATAATTGTAATTTAATTCAGATTTGTTTTAATAATTCAGTTTAAGGGACAGTTAGTTGTTGGATTTTGTTTTTTAACACATTGTTTTTTACTATAGTAGCATATTTTGAGACTTATAAAATAGACAGACCTACTACTTCCAGGTCCTTTTTTTTTAATAAACACAAAAACGCTGGTATCTTTAGAAACGGGTGGTGTTTAAAGGTGATGCAACATCTTCACCACTGTTCTTTGCTGGAAAGAAAGCTGTACAGTGGCTAAAAATGTGTAAATGTTCATGAAAAGATGCTCACCCTTGGTTAAGCGGTTTAGCGGGAAGCACAGTGGACTTGTAATGACAGTTGTTTTTTTTTCTATAAATGAAATGTCTTTTCTAATCTCTCGCTCCAGCTTCGACCTTTTTTGTATTTTAAGAAGTGGTTTAGATGGTTTTGCTTGGCCGAAGGACACAGTTAAATGCTTCCTCCTTTCTACAGCTGTTTTATCTAATTAAAGATGAGGGTTTAGATTAAAGATTTAGAACATTGTTGCAGACAAACAGGAAGGAATTATGACATGCAGTACACATAGAACATTTGGTCTGCCGATTAATGGTTATGATCTGCTGGTTAGAGCAATAAAAACACAAAGGGTGCGAGTAAAGAGAGCCCTCCTAGTATGAGAGCTCTGTCTTTTAAAGTTATGAGCTGGATCTCCAGAGACCAAAGCAGATCTTCACTTCTTCAGAGAAATCTCCCTCTTCTCTCTTGGGAACAGTATGACAGCTGTTATAATACTGTATCATGGTACAAGGACACACATGTTTGTGGCATGGGGTGGTGCCTGCCGCAACGTAATGAGACAGCAAGATGAATATCCACACTTTGTACTCGTGGGGGATTTCCTCTCAGCTTGTGATATTGAAATTTTCCACCACACACACAGATGGGAGTACCTGTGTTCAAAACGTGAGACAGGTTTTTGTGTTTTCTAGCTAGTCAAAAGCGATGTACTTGCCAGTAGCTAATTTAAGGTTTGATGTTATTTCTCATTAATTTTAACAGCATACTGAAGGTGACACCTAAAAGTTCTCAGACAGCAGCGTTATGTTACACATGTATGTTGGTATACTGTACTAACTGTATTAAAAGACTCCACAGATCTGGTTCATCCTTGGGTTCAATTTCCAGATGACTCAAGGTGTTGCGTTCATCTGGTCAAGTAATTATACACAAGTATAAACTCCATGGGAATGTCCAGTCATCATATCGTTCTGGAAGGAGATGGGTTCTGTGTCCTGGAGATAAACGGGTTTTGGTGCATAATATGCGAACTAACCCCAGAACAAAAGCAAAACAGCTTGTGAAAATGTCTGCTGAAGCTGTTAATAGTGTCATTGTCCACAGTTACATGAGTCATGTACTGAAAGGCCACTCGGAAAGGAAGAAACCATTACTCTAAAAGCAGCATAAAAAGCTGAATTATAGTTTACAAATACATTTGTGGACAAGACCATAATTTTTGGAGAGATGTTCTGTGGTTTACTGAAGCAATAAAAAGGTGTTCAGCCACAATGACCATCGTTACATTTGGCGAAAAAAAGAGGGAAGCTTGTAAGCATGACGTCACCGTGCCAACTGTGAAGTACGGTGGTGGCAGCATCATGTTATTTGCTGATGTCAAGCTTCAATCTTAGACCTGTTTAACCACAAAGTCACAGCAGCTTAATAGGGCTTTGGAGACAGACTTTATTGGGATGATCACAATCACTCTTAATGTGACGCTGTTTTAAAGCTACAGTTGGCAAGCTATTTGCAGCATATCTGTTAAGTAGCCAGCTGCAGGTTAGCTGTCTGACTGCTAATATCAGCTTGATATACAGGTCCTTCTCAAAATATTAGCACATTGTGATAAAGTTCATTATTTTCCATAATGTCATGATGAAAATTTAACATTCATATATTTTAGATTCATTGCACACTAACTGAAATATATCAGGTCTTTTATTGTCTTAATACAGATGATTTTGGCATACAGCTCATGAAAACCCAAAATTCCTATCTCACAAAATTAGCATATTTAATCCGACCAATAAAAGAAAAGTGTTTTTAATACAAAAACGTCAACCTTCAAATAATCATGTACAGTTATGCACTCAATACTTGGTCGGGAATCCTTTTGCAGAAATGACTGCTTCAATGCGGCGTGGCATGGAGGCAATCAGCCTGTGGCACTGCTGAGGTCTTATGGATGCTTCGATAGCGGCCTTTAGCTCATCCAGAGTGTTGGGTCTTGAGTCTCTCAACGTTCTCTTCACAATATCCCACAGATTCTCTATGGGGTTCAGGTCAGGAGAGTTGGCAGGCCAATTGAGCACAGTGATACCATGGTCAGTAAACCATTTACCAGTGGTTTTGGCACTGTGAGCAGGTGCCAGGTCGTGCTGAAAAATGAAATCTTCATCTCCATAAAGCTTTTCAGCAGATGGAAGCATGAAGTGCTCCAAAATCTCCTGATAGCTAGCTGCATTGACCCTGCCCTTGATAAAACACAGTGGACCAACACCAGCAGCTGACACGGCACCCCAGACCATCACTGACTGTGGGTACTTGACAATGGACTTCTGGCATTTTGGCATTTCCTTCTCCCCAGTCTTCCTCCAGACTCTGGCATCTTGATTTCCGAATGACATGCAGAATTTGCTTTCATCCGAAAAAAGTACTTTGGACCACTGAGCAACAGTCCAGTGCTGCTTCTCTGTAGCCCAGGTCTGGGGAATGCGGCACCTGTAGCCCATTTCCTGCACAAGCCTGTGCACGGTGGCTCTGGATGTTTCTACTCCAGACTCAGTCCACTGCTTCCGCAGGTCCCCCAAGGTCTGGAATCGGCCCTTCTCCACAATCTTCCTCAGGGTCCGGTCACCTCTTCTCGTTGTGCAGCGTTTTCTGCCACACTTTTTCCTTCCCACAGACTTCCCACTGAGGTGCTTTGATACAGCACTCTGGGAACAGCCTATTCGTTCAGAAATTTCTTTCTGTGTCTTACCCTCTTGCTTGAGGGTGTCAATAGTGGCCTTCTGGACAGCAGTCAGGTCGGCAGTCTTACCCATGATTGGGGTTTTGAGTGATGAACCAGGCTGGGAGTTTTAAAGGCCTCAGGAATCTTTTGCAGGTGTTTAGAGTTAACTCGTTGATTCAGATGATTAGGTTCATAGCTCGTTTAGAGACCCTTTTAATGATATGCTAATTTTGTGAGATAGGAATTTTGGGTTTTCATGAGCTGTATGCCAAAATCATCTGTATTAAGACAATAAAAGACCTGAAATATTTCAGTTAGTGTGCAATGAATCTAAAATATATGAATGTTAAATTTTCATCATGACAGTATGGAAAATAATTAACTTTATCACAATATGCTAATATTTTGAGAAGGACCTGTACTCCCAGAGTTGGTCTATAAAGAGCAGAACTGGAAAAAAAGTATTCTATATTATTTCTTACATATATGTATCAAAATGTTATGCAACATGTATGTTAAATGTGTATTTTATTCTTTTTCATTTTTATCTGTGCTGTCGGGCACTTTCTGTTACATTTGCGTTTGAAAAGTGCTTTTTAAATAAAGTTAGGTGGAGAGGATGATAAATATTGGCGGTTTACTGTTGCAAGATCTAGTGCCCTTGAGAACTGCATATAGGAAAAAACATGTTTTAGGCATGTGCTAAATGTGTTTAAGATTAGTTAAGGTGCAACATCATCATCTCTGCTTCTGCTAAATAAGTTTTTGTCAAGTTGATAGGGATAGGATTAATACCGACTACAGAAAGTGCTCGTAAAACCTCAATTCTTTTAATTAAAACCAAAGTTTGCATGTGACTGAGAGGTGTAAATGTGTGGACAGCGCTTTCGTTTAAAAAAAATTTGGTCAATCATTGAGGGGAATCAAGAGATATTAGCGGTTTTGACTAAATTATCCCGTCTTTGAAGGAGTGTGGCTCACACCGTCAGAGTCAGCACACATATGCTGTGAGAAATTAATCTCCATGGTGAAATACAGGTCTGAAGATCTACACTTATTTATGTCACAGTACAATTTACATCTTGGCAATTTACAGAAAGCCGTGACTTTCTAACAGTGCAACAGTCGATAAGTATGAAATAACCCATTTTCACAGCTGGGAAGGGGAGTCAGTTGGTGTTACGTGCCTGATAAACTGCAGAGGAATGGCACTCATTATGTAGCTTAATTTTTCACTAGATGTCTCGTGAAAGGAGTTTTTTCATGATATTTTGCTTCTTGAAATGAGCTTTCAGTTGGTCAAAGTACTTCAATATCCTGTGAAGCCGTGAGGCACCTGAAGGGTAATAAACTAAGATGTCTACATCTTGTACTCATGTTAGAAACTTTTTACAGCCTAGAACACTCTGAGGTGATAGTCGGTACACCTCGCTGACTATCGTCTGAGGAAGGAAGTGGTATCATTGGGGTTTCCCAACAAAGACGGAGCAGGTGCGAAGCGATCTTGGTTGTGTTGCTGCCTTCCTGTATTGATTTGTATCTCAATACTACATGTTTGTGTTTATGTAAAGGCAAATAAGGTGCATTCACAATGTCAATGTTTGTGCAAAGAGCTGAATTTGTTCACTAAAAACACTTTTCCTTGTCTATTTGACCTTTTAGCTGAAAGACATTTTGATGTGGGACCAAATTAGTGCAGTGATATTTTGACTGAGTTAATTTAGAAACTGTGACATTAATGGTAATGTAATGGGATGCTTTATGTTAATTATAACGCAAAAGGTCAGTTGACTAATTCTTTGTATGGGCAGGAGATATTTTGGGTACCAGAGGAAATGGTTTGACTTGCCTAGAGCTTGTAAGTAGAGCTGCACCGATCAGGCTCTTACGGGCCAACACAGACGATTGTTTTTTTTTTTTGTTTTTCCAAGGTTTAACCTTCAGATTTCTGATTAATTGGATTTTCTTCCTTTAAAATATACCGCTGTCCTTTAATTCAACACTGAAGTGGGACAAGTGTTTATCTTTTTGTCTTGGGACAAAAAGTGTTTTAGGTTCCTTAATAGGGGCACAAGCATTTCCCCTTTGATCCGTCCTTGAAAAAGTGTTCATACTCATTAAACTTTTACAATTTCTTACATTATGTGATGCTACAGGTGCAATATCTTGTGTTTTTGGGGATTTCATATGATATACAGCAACAAAGTAGTGCAGGATTGCGAAGTAAAATGAAAAGGATACATATTTTTCCCATTTTTCTTTTATGAATAAAAATCTGAAAAGTGTGGCTTGCACTTGCATTCAGCCCTCCAGAGTCAAACCTTGTGTAGAACCACCTTTTACTACAAATACAGCTTCAAGCCTTTTGGTGGTACAAATATATTCAATACATTGACATTTGTGGTTTTAATGTGACAAAATCTGAAAAAGTTAGAAGGGGTACAAATACTTTTGCCATGCAAAATGTGATCAGCCGATCAAAAGTAAGACCGATCAAGGGAAAATTATCAATTTTCAATCCCTGCTGTGAAGATGTGTTGTTGACACCTAACTGGGCATTCATTACTAAATTTGTCTCTATATATACACTGCTCAAAAAAATAAAGGGAACACTCAAATAACACATCCTAGATCTGAATGAATGAAATATTCTCATTGAATACTTTGTTCTGTACAAAATTGAATGTGCTGACAACAAAATCACACAAAAATCATCAATGGAAATCAAATTTATTAACTAATGGAGGCCTGGATTTGGAGTCAGACACAAAATTAAAGTGGAAAAACACACTACAGGCTGATTCAACTTTGATGTAATGTCCTTAAAACAAGTCAAAATGAGGCTCAGTTTTGTGTGTGGCCTCCATGTGTCTGTATGACCTCCCTACAACCCCTGGGCATGCTCCTGATGAGACGGCGGATGGTCTCCTGAGGGATCTCCTCCCAGACCTGGACTAAAGCATCCACCAACTCCTGGACAGTCTGTGGTGCAACGTGACGTTGGTGGATGGAGCGAGGCATGATGTCCAAGATGTGCTCAATCGGATTCAGGTCTGGGGAACGGGCGGGCCAGTCCATAGCTTCAATGTCTTCATCTTGAAGGAACTCCTGACACACTCCAGCCACATGAGGTCTAGCATTGTCCTGCATTAGGAGGAACCCAGGTCCAACCGCACCAGCATATGGTCTCACAAGGGGTCTGAGGATCTCATCTCGGTACCTAATGGCAGTCAGGCTACCTCTGGCGAGCACATGGAGGACCATGCTGCCCTCCAAAGAAATACCACCCCACACCATTACTGACCCACTGCCAAACCGGTCATGCTGAAGGATGTTGGAGGCAGCAGATCGCTCTCCACGGTGTCTCCAGACTCTGTCACATCTGTCACATGTGCTCAGTGTGAACTTGCTTTCATCTGTGAAGAGCACAGAGCGCCAGTGGCGAATTTGCCAATCCTGGTGTTCTCTGGCAAATGCCAAGCGTCCTGCACGGTGTTGGGCTGTGAGCACAACCTCCATTTGTCGACGTCGGGCCCTCATACCATCCTCATGGAGTCGGTTTCTAACCGTTTGTGCAGACACATGCACATTTGTGGCCTGCTGGAGGTCATTTTGCAGGGCTCTGGCAGTGCTCCTCCTGTTCCTCCTTGCACAAAGGCGGAGGTAGTGGTCCTGCTGCTGGGTTGTTGCCCTCCTACGGCCTCCTCCACGTCTCCTGGTGTACTGGTCTGTCTCCTGGTAGGGCCTCCAGGCTCTGGACACTACGCTGACAGACACAGCAAACCTTCTTGCCATAGTTCGCATTGATGTGCCATCCTGGATGAGCTCGCCGAGGGAGTTTTCCTCGTTTATAATAATTGGCTCATATTTTCCACCGCATGGCTGCACTTCCGCCGCTGAAAAACATCTCGCTGAGCTGATTACAGACGTGGAGAAAAAACACGGACTCTTTCATCACAATACTGGGAGATTTTAACAGTGCAAACCTCTCCAATTAACTCCCCAAATACAGACAGCATATTAAGTGTCCCACCAGAGACCAAAACACACTGGACCATTGTTACACAGCTTTAAAGGACTCATATCATGCTGTTACCAGGGGTGCTCTGGTTTTTTTTGGATCATTCTCTTATCCACCTCATCCCAACATACAGACAGAGTGTTTACTGTTAGGTAAATTGGTCTCTTTAAACTGCCCTTAGGTGTGAATGAGTGTGTACGTGGTTTTTTATCCTGTATGTCTCTGTGTTGCCCTGCGATGGATCGGCGATTTGTCCAGGATGTGCCCTGCCTCTTGCCCGTAGACTCCTGGAGATAGGCACCAGCTCCCCTGAATGATTGGATGCAGTAAAATATGCCAACTTAGATAAATTTTGCCCATGTGATCTTAAATAATTGACTTAATTTGACTGTTTAATACCATAATTAGTACTGAATTGAGCAGGATGTAATTAAATGTGAATCTGACTATATGATTAAAGTGATTGAATCTGGACCTGATTGGACTCTATATAATTGGAAATTACCTGGACCTGCCGATCTTGTAAAAGGGCTTTTAGATTCCATTTGTTGTGAATTGGTTGCTACAAAATTTAATGAAACAGAAATATTGTTGAAAAATATTTGTAAAATAAACCTGTTTGTTTATAAAGCTTGGCATCTTACAGCTGCAATGCTTTTGTTGTGCTGTATAGATCTACATGGTTAACCGATCATGTGTAAATTTACAAAAATGCACCTATTGTGAATTTGTTTGTGTGAGCTCCTAACAGCTGCTGTGGCTCATTAGGGTCTGCTAGAAACAGCTGTGATGCTCCATAGCAACCAGATATAAACAGCTTGGAGTTGGTGTTGGTTTTTTTTCTTTTCGCTCATACAAACAGAAACTCTCACGCTGTTTGCCAAGTCCAGTAGATGGATGGAGCAGTGGCGGAGAGCTTTGCATGTCGACACATACCAATTGCGAAATGATTCCCAACACACACGTGCCGATGGACGCACTGTCACACACACACTTGCATTCACACACTGTGAGCCAACATGGCCTCCAGCTGTTGGGTTAAACACCAAGTCTAAAACATTATTCCTCCCCCCCTTTACAGCAAATAGAGCCAAATAAAATGGGTATTGTTACTGTAAAGTCTGGGAGCAGTGTTTTGAATAGCTTGGAGGGGTGATGGAGATCATTTGTCTTGTCTGGTAAACAGGGCACTGTAATAAGAATCAGCTTTATTGCCACGTTTGTGCACACAAACAAGGATTTTTTCAAAATAAATACATGGAAATAATGGACACAAGTGACTTTACAAGAGAAGATAATGTGAGATCAGACCAATTATGCATGGTGGTGTTCTGGAACTTTGACTGTGAAGTGTTCATCAAACAGCCTTGGGGAAGAAACTGTCTCTGTGGCGGCTGGTTTTAGCAGACAGCGCTGTGTAATGCCAACCTGAAGGTAAATGCCTAAACAGTTTGTGTGTGGGGTCTGCAGAGATTTTAGCTGCCCTTTTTCTGACCCTAGACCTGTATAAGTCCTGGATGGGGGAAAGGTCAACCCTACTGATTCTCTCTGCACACCTGATTGTTTGTTGCAGTCTGGACCTGTCCTGTTTTGTGGATGAGCCAAACCACACTGAGATGGACGAACACAGGACAGACTTCTAAGTGCAATAGCAGAAATGCATGTATACTTTTCTCTAAGTTGGTATGGACCATATGCTGCAGTTTCTTATCTCCACCTTCCTAGGGGACACCTGAAAGTTTCGGGTCAAAACTGACAATTCTTTAGAAATATTCATAATTTAATTTACCCTGACAGAAAAAGACTGTTCCATCTAAACATTTATCCCATGTCATGATGCTACTACCATCATGTTGCACTGTGAGTATGGCATTCTTTAGGTGATGCAGAGTTGTTTTTGGAAAAGTTCAGAGATATTAAGTAGTTTTTAGTTTCTTTCTTATACTGGTCCAGCTCTTAGCAGCTCCATTTAGTGATGCAACTGAAAGCAACACTTTCCCCCACAAGCTTTTAGTAGATTTTAGCTGGGGCTAGATGCTTTCTTTGGAAGAAGAGGCTTTTGTCCAGCAATCCTTTTGCTTATTCAACATAAATGGAGAATAGCTGATTGTCACATGTAGAGCACAACCAGTATTTGGCAAAAATTCATTTTGGAGCAACAACAGTTTTTCTAATGTATCATTCCTATATTTTCTACAGATATGTGACTGTTTTCACTATGGCATGATATATCTTTATAATGATGTGACTCAAAAGGTGTATTTTTCTTAGGGTGTGCACCACGGTTATTGCAATTTTTATTTATTTATTACATTTTTACGTGCCTAAAAGATATGTCACATTAAAGGCAGAAAAATGTTGTCATAGCCATTTTAACAGGGGTGCATATTCTTTGGAGATCCACTGCGTGTAGCTGAATGTCATCAGTATAGAAATAAAATGTCAGAAGGATTGAATGATGCTATCTACCAAAGAAACTGTAGTAGTAAAATAAAAGACCCAGGACTGAACCTTGTAGAACCTCACAGGTTAGAGAGAGGCTAGAAAAATACCTGTTCCCCAACAAACCTCTGATAACTGCCACAGCAAGTAAAATTTCACTGTCAAGATCTAGTAAGGCCGTTACAACAGCTCCCCGTGTCGGAAGCAATTTATAAATTAAGATAGGCCTGCGCAAAGTGCTGTTTTTGAATACCAGACTGAAAATAATCACTTTGAATTTCCACAGCCTCTTTTTCATTACGTTAATATCAACTTGTCATTTTGAAATTGCCCAAAAATGTACAATATGACTGGCTGGATTGTTTCTTTACTAATGGAATAACCTTCTGCATAATATTGTTTTGATTTAATTTTATTCATATGCTTTAAATTGGGTTATTAATCAAAATCATTAAATAAGTGTTCTTACAGTACTCAATCATTGAGGGTTTACGGAGTTAAGCTGTGTGTTTTTATTCAAAATGAGGTGTTTTGACAAAGATTGATTAATTACATTCTCACATAGAAGTGCTATACTATACAAGAACAAGATAATATCTTAGAAAAATATATATAATTAGGGGACAGTAGCACAAATCCAACATAGAAGTCTGACAGGAGACTACAAACTGTTTAAAAGCCAAAGGTAATAGGCTGATTGATGTCACTGCCCCATCGTTAAGATGCAAACAGATCTGGCTGTAATTGCATCTGTGGAGTCTATTTAACTGACTTGCTGCATTTTTATGTGTATTTCTATAGTTTATGGGATTAATATATTCCTATGATGAACCTTATTAAAAGAAAACAGGAAAAACAGGCTTACATCCAACAGTCTCAGTTCTTACAGCAGCTTTTACTGGTATAAGATTTTGAACACTATCAATTAAAATGCAATAGAGTTAAATGTTAGTTAATAAAATCCCTTATTAAAGCAGCGCTGTGAAGTGGTCTGAAAATGAGGAATGCCTGACGTGAAGATGAAATTACTATTTCCACTGATTTTCATAAGAATATTTTTATTATAATCCAGCACAGTCTGAATATTTTTATTAGTCCTTTTTTTTTTTTTATACAGATGCTCATCTGATGCATTTGGAGTATTTATAGGACAGCCTCCGTGTTGACCTGCTGTCAGTATCTTGACATTTTGTTATTTTGGCCCTAAGTAAGTGTATGGCCCTGCTATGACACTAAAACCTCAGGGTTAAGCCTCAGGTTGCATCGCTAAGCTGCAAATCTCACCCGTAGTACGAACGGCTATGAATGACAGCCCCAGAAAATTTGGAGGATGCTGGCCTAAGAGATGAGCTGGCTGGAGACGGCTCGAACCACTAAATTGAGCTGAAATGACTAAGACATCTTGCTCTGTGCAGCATAAACCACCCATTTAGAATATAAACCAGCAATAGATCTGTCAGATGGTGTTTAGACTTTAGGTTCTTCTATCCAAGCTCTATGAAACCATAGAGCAGCCATGCTCGACCTGACTTTTATATAAACCTCTTTGGTTGTTCTCTCTTGGTAAATCCAGCTTCTTTAAGCGTGACAACTGAATCAAGTTTCAGTCTGTGCAGATATGTGAGGCAGCATCTTGTAGCTTTTTTGATTGTTTCAGCCACACATCTGTAAAACTAGGTCATGTCTCCCCCCCCCCTTGCTTTTTCTTGCCATTTTACCAGATCGTCTGCCTGAGCTGCCATAAGAAGAATGATATTTGCATCAGGGTCCGTGGGGAAAAATTGACTTATGGCTTTTGCTGCTTAAGTCTCCTTGGATATTTTTTTTGTCAGTGACCCAGTTTTTAAGGTTTATTCATTGAGAAAAGTTATTTTTCACTTTCATGCTCTCTCATTCCTTGCTTTATATGCACAATTTTACTACACCTCACACTTTGGAGCTGCTGAGGAAAGGTAGAACGTCTCTGAGTATCCACTGAGTGGTTTGGGTGTTCTTAAATCTACCCTGCAATTGGTATGAAATTATACTATAGGTTTAGTTTTTACATATTTAATTAACTACTGAGGAAAAGAGTTGATTTTATGATTGAGGCAAACTTCAGTTAGAGATAAACTTGCATGTTTTCTCTAATTGTTGGACCACATTTAGACAGATTGTTTTAATTTCCTATTTAATTTAATTCAAATATCCCACACAATTAATAAAAAATTCACAAAGCCTAAGTCAAAACTTAAAGACAGCTTGATTTTATTCTGTTTTCAGTAGTGAAACTGGTAACAATATTGATGTTTTGAAGAAAAAAAAAACTTTTTTTTGAGGGCTAAAATGTAAGAACATTGAATATTAAGACATACTCACCTGCCACTTTATTAGGCACAGCCATCTTATACCAGATTTGACCCCTTCTTGTACTTTGACTGGTATTCTTTTTAAAGTTTTTTTTTTAATGTAGTTTTGTTGACCTCCCTTCCTTTATTTTCCAGTAACCCACTTCAGAACTGCCTTTATTATTTATGGCATACATTCATTTATGGGCCTATCTCTCCATGCATCATAGTTCAATTGGTCCTAAGGGCCTAATTTGTGTTTGATTATATTTCTGTTGGTTGAACTTATCATTTTAACAAAGTACCTGTTTAGTGGAACAAGCACTCACCTTTTCCTGGTTTGTCTCCTAAGCACGGCGGGGTTGCAAAAGGGAGAAACATGCTCCAGGTGGTGCCTAAAAGATTTTGAGGGGTAGTGCTTAGAATAGTTATGCTAAATTTCATACATTTTTTTTGATTGACCTTCGATTTGTTTGTTTAGTTGTAAAGATTTGTATTAAAGTAATTGGTTATTGGGTAACGTGTTAGATTTGTGTAATTTATTTGTTGTTTTCTGATTGCCTCCTTTCATGGTTTCTTCCTGTGAATCATTCAGGGTAGACTGGTTTATGTCAGGCTTGAAATGTTGTTTATTCAAAGGTGGTATTTGATTCTAACTGGTGGTTAGTTGAGGTTCCATTTCATTTCTGTCATCCCGAACCAGCCTGCCCTCTCATTTTTGACATCAAAAAAGTATTTTTGTCCACACAACTGCTGCTTGGTGGATATTTTGTCTTTTTGAGACCATCTTCTATGTGAATCAGTGAGCCGGTTGTGTTTGGAAATACCAGTAAATAAGCACTTTCTGAGATACTCATGCCAACTCCCCTGGCATCAACTACCATGGCACTTGAAACTCGCCTTCCTTCACCATTCTGACACTCAGTTGTAACTAAACTATGGCAACACATCTTCACCAGGTATAAGTGCCTAAATGCATATTACTGATAGAAGGAAATGGCTCACATTTTGTATAGTCAAGCACTGAAGCTGTACAGGCTGTAAACTGACAAGAAGATGCTTTCTGGATGTGATTTAAGAAATAATTTAGTCTGGTTTCCTAAAAGAAAAATGTCAGTTTCTGCATGAAAACTTTGAAGATAGTAATGACATACAACCCTGGCAGGAACACAAACTCCTCATCTTGACCTTGACTTATACATCAAGTGTGCTTGCTCCATATGTAGCTTTGTAGCTTATCAGGTTAAGATTCTCTGTTATTAAACACCATTTATTTATTTTTTGCTTGTCAGTCTTGGATTAAAACACATCTACATCTAAACTGCTAATATAGATGTCTAGCCTCAATGTAGACACCCAAACCCTTCAGTTGTTATCCATAATATATAACAAATTGTGACTTAGGCATCTATAGATAATTCAAACATTGTTTAGATGAAATTTCCACCCAAAATGTTTACTGAGGTGCTGTTTTTTTGCGCCTACTGCAGTTGTACTGTCATATTTTGCCATTTTGATGCTTGAGTATATCAGTCTTATTGTCTGCAGTAGCATATTTTTTTAAAATAAGAGCTGTGTAACATTTTAAATCAGTCATCACAATATCAGTGTGTACAATATCGCAGTTGCAAATGTCTAATTAGAAGCAATAGGATACTGTATAAAACTTTCTATATGTATTTGGCCAGGCGGATGAACCAGCTGCCCCTATTCTCCAAACCTGATGTGTATTTTTAGTTGCTGAGGTACTAAAACTAACATAGAATGGTGGGAAAAGATTTGGAAAATTTGGCTCAATTATTATCTAAATTTTTTGATTTTCCTGAGTTCATGCATCCATTTTCTAAATTAAAAAAATTTCCAGGTTAGAACAAGGTTTGCAGATGATTTTGGCTGCTGTTTTTTTTTTTTTACTTATTGTTTTGAATTCATGATGGTAAGCATAAACTGAGGACTTTTTTTAAGAGCTCAGAAGAGGCCAAAAATCACATCTGTTCAAACCAGGGGAGCACAGTCAGTCAGTCAGTCAGTCAGTCAGTCACAGCCTTATTGAAGCAGGAACAAAGCTTAATTGCGCGACCTTTGAGTGAAGCCTTGGCAATCAGCCTGCCCTTGGTGTGGAAGGGTAGCTCCACAGTCGTTCCACAAATCATTCAGACCAGCGCTTTGTGACGAGGAGCCCGGCGTTCAGACAAATCTCAAAAGGACTTGTTCTCCGTCTCGTCTCACGCTAATGAGGGCCACAAATTGTAGGCTCTGTATCTTTTCAGAGTTCAGAACTATATGAAGACAGGATAATAGCTACAGATGTGACATTTCGCAGATCTAACAGGGGAGAAAGGACTTTTTAGAAGGAGCACCAGGAAATCTTTTTCACATTCATATCAAGTCTTTTTATTTGTAAAAGCGTCAAGCTGGTAAAAGGGGTTGATGTGACTGATTCATGTCAGTGAGAGATGTTGCTGCATAATAACTTGTAGACTGCCTCCACTGTTGCTTTCGTGCTTCTTTCCTCCCTCTCATCCTTCATGAGATGGTGCGTTTTGTTAGCGAGCGAAAGATTCCTCCGGGCTTGTGTGCTCTGAGCTCTGCAGGGTGCCTGATCTGCAGCAATCACACAAAGATCAATCTGTACAATCTGCCATCTGAAATATGCCTGATGCCATTTATAGGGAGGGGGGTGGTAAGAGAAAAACATATTCTGATTGACACATCAGTGTTTACTCATGACGGTCTGGTGTTTAAATGTCTGGCGAATGTCATGGTTTTTAATGTTATAATCCCGTTGCCTATCATTTAGGCTCTCAAGGTACACTTAAAACCAGTTTGCTTCATTCAGCATCACGATTTGCAAATTCAAGAACCTCTTTATGGACATGAAAGTCATAATAACTTTGGGCTTTAATTACGTACTTGAACTACTCATTTTCCAGGGTGGAACACTACTGATGTCCCAAACGTCTGGAATACCATTATCTAAATAGTGGAGACACTGAGTCCACAATGAAGCAATATTTACATAATCATGAACTCCCTTACTCCAAAATGAACCCGTTCAGGTTTGACTGAAATTTGGAGCTGGCCACATGTACAGGCCACACATCTTCTAGAGAAAAGAAACATTATGGTCAGGCGAGACTGTTTGGAAGAGTCCACCTACCTCAAACAATTTGGTAACTGTCAAGCATGGCAGTGGTTGTATCATGCTCTGGGGTTTTTGTGTTGCTAGTGGCTCTAGTCCATTGAACAAAGTGGGTGGAATAATGATGACCTCCTTAGTCTTCAACTTCACCTCAAATTAACAGCTGGGGGTTCCGAAAGGACAATAACAAACACTGGTTAAAGTTAGTTCACCATGAAATGTCTGAAAATAAAAGTATTAAGGCCCATGATAAGGCCATGTGGGTTAGGGTTAGGGTTAGAAAAGATTAAACACACTTGGTGTGTAACTTTTTGACTTCTTTTCTCTTTTTGCACTCATCTGTTGGTCCTTTTCCTTTCTTCATCTCATTCTTTTTTCTCTCATGTACTCTTGGTTTATTTCTGGAGATGTGTCAATTGAACTGAATCCTCGCTGCGCTGAAGGGCCAGAAGTCAATTTATAGAAGAGAATTGCTTTTGAAAGGGAAAAAAAAGCAGACAAAAACATTTCTGCTATTTGTGCAAATAGCAATTCACCTATTAGTTATCTGGTGAATAGACTTTCAACTTGATCCCTTATAAGCACTGAACACAGCTTTATAACTATGAAGCTAAACGATATTTGTAACCTTAGTTCAGCAACAGTCACAAATCCAACATCATATCTGTGATGTTCATAAGTTAATCCCTTTGTAACATACAGAGGCTACGTTTTTTCCCACAATTTGAGTCTGTTTGTTCACATATAAGTTGAGACTAAAAAGAGTTGAGATTAAAAGGAAGCTGGATACTTCAACAGATCAGATTTGAATAAAAAATATTACTGCAACTGTCCCTGCTTTATGCATAAAGAACTGCCAGTTGTTCGTTACAGATCCAGTTTTTATACAAATGACCCAGATTTGACCTGTGTTACTGAGTTCAAAAAGCTCTAAACCAATATTTCTTCAACGCAAGCTATTCTCCAGGATGAATGTAAAATTTTGACTTTCAATGTTGGGTATAAACTGTGAAATAGTTTCAGAAGATTTTACTTGCATTCTAGAAAAAAAAACCATCCATCCAAAAATGCCATCCATCCTACTGACTGGCCTAAACTGTAACCCACTCAAGGACAAGTAAACTGCTAACCATGCTCCCAATCCACTCAGAAGAAACAAATAACAGCCTGATGAATATAATCCCCACCCAAAGTCAAACTCAGCAACAGCCAACAACTTGCAGACCAACCAATCCCTCACACACCAGGAGACAACTACCCAGGTGAACTAACCAGCTGATGACAGAGCCTCCCCAAAGACCCCCCCCTGCCTTCACCCAGAGACAACTAATCAAAAAATCTAAACGGGAGTCAGCACCCAGAAACAACTAACTAGTTGACTGACCTATCCCCACACCCACCCATACGCAGTCAAAAAAAATAAAATAAAAAGACAACCTGCCTATCCTCCACACACCCATAGGCAACCAACTGACGGACTAACCAACCAAATACAACCAGTCACCTGGCTAAACAAGCCTTCCACCCACCCAGACTCAACCAACTGGCCGACCGACCAGTTGACCAACCAGCCCCTGCCTCCACTCAGAGAAAACCAACCAACCAGTGGGAGAGAACAAATCTACCAACTAATATTTTTTTATTTCACCTACAGTTAGTCGAGCAAATTAACTTCCAAGAAAGCCATCTTCTTGGATGGACCAAAAACTGTTTTTTTTTTTTCTTTTCAGAAGGAAAACTTTCAGTTTTCATATTTCACAAGTGCCTTACTCCCCTTTAAATCAGCCACCCCCGGTCTATTCAGGTTCATAGATTAAGTAATGAAAGATTGTGTTGCTAATTGTGAACAATTTTAACACTGAAAATACATTGTTTAAGACTTGACTCTCAGAAGAAATGTAACATATCAAGAATCTCAATGTGCCTCAGCAGAACATGTATAACAAAGATGCCTCTTAAGGGAAGAAAACTAAAATGCATTGAAATCCTCCCATTCTTCTTTCATATGCTCCCCACTTTTAGCCTCACTCACCTCAGAATTTTAAATTGTATACAATTGGATGTGCACTTAAAGAATGAAAGATAAAGCCTATAATTGAATGAATACATTACATACTGAGAGTAATGATGGATTCCCATCTTTGTGCATGTTGAAATCACTGAGTCACTGGACTAATGCACTGATCTCTCTGTCTCTCATTCGCACACACAAGCATAATCCTTCCCCTCTCTCATTCCGCCACTTTTTAGTCAACCCCTTTTTCTCCTCTTATTTTTCTCAGTCCTGATCACCCACTCAACACTCACACACATACATGCACGCACTTTTTCCTGAGGCCTGTGGACCTTCCAAGCAGCCAATCATTAAAGCCTGTTCTGTGATGTGGCTGCTAAAATTATCCTCTTCTCTCTGTGAGCTGACATCTGCCATGACGCGCTGTGTACAGCCAGGTAGCCATGATGCCCAGAGGAGAAAACAAATCTTTTCTTTTCCTGTCTCCTCCCTGTCCAAATTTCCTCTTTCGCTTGTCCGATTTCTTTTAATTGCTTTCTCACTCTCTCTTTTTATTGTTCGATCCCTTTTTGCCCCAGATTTCTCTTGTTGGCAGAGTACATTTGTGCACTTTTACTGCAACAGTCTATAAAATCTAAAGTTAGTTTTTCTGTTTAAGCCCATTTTAGGCCCAGTTATGTGGTCTCACTTACTTTGTATTGCAGTGGGTCAAATCAAATTTATTTCTGAAGCACCTTTTAAAACGTCAGCTGTTGACCAAAGTGCTGTACATTGTGTCAAGAGCAAGTCAGTTTAGTCTGCTTGTTCAAAGTATAGAGACTATCATATACCTCAATTTCCAGACTACTTAATGCTATGTTTCTTATAGTAGAGCAAAAAAATACATATGCATTTGTCCATCCATCCGACGAGCCTTTCCTCCCCACCAACCTCACATTTGTCAAGCTGAGAAATTAGAAACATTGATGCCCTTACCTTACATTTTTTTTGTGGCTTTGAACTTCTGATGATTATCAATTTTTGAGGGAATATCTACAAATGCTCCGCAGGAGAAAAATAGTCAAATCCATACATGCAATTTTGTCAGCTTAAAAATGTAAGGTAGTTAGAAAAATTGTGTTGAGGCATTCATAGAATGTCAACTCATTGGATTTAAAAGTTTAATAAGTTTCTTTAAATGAAAAGCCACTTTAACACTTGTGGCATCACGTTTTTTTGAATAAACAAGCTTTGATTCAGTTTTTTCTTAAAGTTTTTAAATATTCATTCATTCAATCATTCCTTCATCTTCTATACCCCTTATTCCATAGTGGGCCACGGGGAAGCTGGTGCCTATCTCCAGCAGTCTACAGGCAAGAGGCAGGGACAGGTCGCCAACCCATCGCAGGGCATTACAGAGACACACGGGACAAACAACCTCGCACAAATTCATTCACACCTAAATGCAGTTTAGAGAGACCAATTTACCTAGCAGTCATGTTTTTGGACTGTGGGAGGAAGCCAGAGTACCCGGTGAGAACTCACTCAGGTAACAGTGCTGCCAACTGCGCCACCGTGCAGTTATTAAATATTTTACTATAAAATGCTGGCCTTTATGTGCACGTTTTTGTCTTTTGTTCCTTATTAGTTTCTTTAAATAGCATATAGCATTGGAGAATCTGTCAGAGTTTGCGGTGTAATAACGCCTGAGGGACAGGAAGTAAAAAGACAATAATCCCTTTTCTCTTTGTGTCAACACTCTCATGGCTCTTAAAGCCAAATGTGAACTAGGCTGATTGCTTGTTTTTCAAGATAAACAAACAATTGTCAGCAGTCTTTTGGCCTTTAAAAGCATTTAAAACACTGTTGCAGTGCTTCAAGGAAACTGACTCGGCAGCACTATAATAAGGTCTATTTAGTGGGTGGAGGCATTCATGTGCACCTGTGTAAAACTCTGTGTTGTCTGTGCATGAGTGTACATATGCACAGTGTATGGGAGTTTTAACCAGTTCAGTTTCATGTATCGGTGTCTATTTGTCTTCTCTTTTTACACTAAGTTTCTGTTTTGGTGGTAGCTTGTGTTTATATTAGTATATGTGTGCTATTATTTGCCTTTCTGGATACATCTTTCCTGGTTTGAAATGTCGGCTTTTAGCTGTCATCTTCTGTGGTTTCTGTTCTGTTCAACCCAGGAGGAAGTGGAGAGCGCTAATCTATCACTGCCTTGCAGATGTTGAGAGATATAAGTCAGTCCACATAATAAGACAAGACAGGTAGCCTGCCTCATACATGATACAACCAAGCTGAACTCAGTTAAATTAATTTCAACTCAAAAATACTTTATTAATCCCAAAGGGAAATGTTATTGTAGCTCATATTATGCAGATTTCTTCAGAGTTGTTGTAGATGCTGATGGCTGTGGGCAGGAAGGATCTCCTGTAGCGCTCTGTCTTACAGCAGATCTGAAGAAGCCTCTGACTGAAGACACTCTGTTGTACAACAGTCTCATGAAGAGGATGCTCAGGGTTCTTCCTAATTCATTTTACATCAACTTCATTGTATGAAGAATCCTTTGCACAATGATCTCTAGAGGTTCCAGAGGAGTCCCCAGAACAGAACCAGCCTTCTTGATTAGCTTCTTGAGCTTTTCTAGGTCCCTGGCTCTGATGCTGCTACCCCAGCAGATGATGGCAGAAGAGATCACACTCTCCACAAGAGACTTATAGAAGATATGCCAATCTTGCTGCAGGACCTAAGCTTCCTCAGGAAGTACAGTCTGCTCTGTCCCTTCTTGTAGACGGCTTCACAATTGCATCTCCACTCCAGTATGTTATCCAGGTGAACACCGAGATATTTATACTCCTCCACCACCTCCACCTCTATCTGCTATCTCGGATCACCTCCCTCATCTTTGAATTCACAGTTTCCTGCTCAATATCCAAGGTGTCCACTTCACCCTGTTCCCTCCGTACCTCTACTACAGAGGAATTTGCAACTGCCTTTAAGGACACTCCCTTGTATTCTACAGAGGAGCTGGCCTCTACCCTGTGTCCAGATGACTTCATCTCATCTTCTAACGGCACATGCTCTGGGATCCTTGACTCTGTCGCACCACCAAAGTGTAGGTCAACAAAACCAAACTGGATCCCTGGCTCAATGACACCACCCATGCCTTGACAGGCGCTGTAGACAGGCTGAGTGCAGGTAGAAAAGGGACAGGCTTCAGGGGTCTTGGGAAATGTTGAGGGACAGCTTAACAGAATATCAAAATGCTGTAAAAGAGGCAAAATCTCATTATCTGTCAAACATCATCTCCAACAGCTCCAACTATCGTAGGGTATTTTGACACAATTAACTGTCCTTGCACTGTTCCCAATGTTTCTAACACTACCTGCGAAAAATGTATTTGGTTTTTCACTGAAAATGTGTTTTCTGTTAGACAGAACATTGTGACGTGTTGCATTGTTTCTGACAGCCTCTACATTCTGTCCTGCAACATCTGCCTTTTTTCGAGTTTCAAGCAAGTTTCTCTGTCACTCCTCACAGAGGTTGTCAAGAGGATTAAAACCAGCTTCTGTTTATTGGACATTATACCTGCAAAGGTGTTTAAAGTTGTTTTTACCCAGTTGCGATTACACTTATCGGCCACTTTATTAGGTACACCTGTCCAACTGCTCGTTAACGCAAATTTCTAATTAGCCAATCACATGGCAGCAACTCAATGCATTTAGGTATGTAGACATGGTCAAGATGATCTGCTGCAGTTCAAACCGAGCATCAGAATGGGGAAGAAAGGTGATTTAAGTGACTTTGAACGTGGCATGGTTGTTGGTGCCAGAAGGGCTGGTCTGAGTAACTGCTGATCTACTGGGATTGTCACACACTACAATCTCTAGGGTTTACAGAGAATGGTCCGAAAAAGAGAAAATATCCAGTGAGCGGCAGTTCTGTGGGCGCAAATGCCTTGTTGATGCCAGAGGTCAGAGGAGAATGGCCAGGCTGGTTCGAGCTGATAGAAAGGCAACAGTAACTCATATAACCACTCGTTACAACCAAGGCATGCAGAGGAGCATCTCTGAATGCACAACACATCGAACCTTGAGGCAGATGGGCAGAAGACCACACCAGGTGTCACTCCTGCCAGCTAAGAACAGGAGGCTGCAGTTCGCATAGGCTCACCAAAATTGGACAATAGTAGATTGGAAAAACGTTGCCTGGTCTGATCAGTCTCGATTTCTGCTGCGACATTCGGATGGTAGGGTCAGAATTTGGCATCAACAACATGAAAGCATGGATCCATCCTGTCTTGTATCAACGGTTTAGGGTGGTGGTGGTGCAATGGTGTGGATATTTTCTTGGCACACTTTGGGCCCCTTAGTACCAATTGAGCATCGTGTCAACGCCACAGCCTACCTGAGTATTGTTGCTGACCATGTCCATCCCTTTATGACCACAGTGTACCCATCTTCTGATGGTTACTTCCAGCAGGATAACCCACCATGTCATAAAGCATGAATCATCTCAGACTGGTTTCTTGAACATGACAATGAGTTCGCTGTACTCAAATGGCCTCCACAGTCACCAGATCTCAATCCAATAGAGCACCTTTGGGATGTGGTGGAACGGGTGATTCGCATCATGGATGTGCAGCCGACAAATCTGTAGCATCTGTGTGATGCTATCATGTCAATATGGACCAAACTCTCTGAGGAATGTTTCCAGTACCTTGTTGAATCTATGCCACGAAGGATCTGTTCTGAAGGCAAAAGATGGTCCAACACGGTACTAGCAAGGTGTACCTAATATAGTGGCCGGTGAGTGTATTGTTAGAACATAACTCTGTTCTAGATACATTTCAGTCCGGTTTTAGATTTCAAGACAGTGCTGATTCTGCCCTATTAAAAGAGCAAAATGTATTCGTTTATCACTGGACTCTGTAGCTGGTCTAAAGCAGTGGAATGTATTACCTTTTGAAGTGCAGATCATCAGTGATTTATCTTTGTTTAAATCTAAGCTAAAAACGTATTTGCTTATATCACATAATAGCATCATGACACTTTCATTTTTTGTATTTGCATGTTTTTACTTTTGTCAAATAGTTTGTCTCCATTCTAATATGTACTTTTATTCTTGCAAAAATGGTAGGTACTTTGGCTCAGTAGCGACTATTGTAAAGTGCTATACAAATAAAATTTGATTGATTGAGAAAAACAAAACTGTAAACTAATTTGCCTAGAGGAGATCTAGCTTTAGAGATGTATGGGTCCCTGACATTTGCATAAAACAAATCCAAAGATTTGCCTTCTCTGGTAGAGCAGCTGACAAACTGTTGAAACTTTGGAAGTGTAGCAGACAGTGAGGTGTGTTTTAAAATCACCAGATATTGCCACAAACACATTTGGGGTGTTGTCTGTAGCATAGCAACAGCTGAGCTGATAGCATCATATGCAGTGTCATCAACAGCTGATGATAGAATGTAAACCAGTGCCAAAATAACAATGGTAAACATTCTGAGCGAAAACCTTGTGTTAACAGTTCAATATTTGGGCTGCAGAGCAATACTTTACAGTAATATGTACTGGATTACTCCACCTGTTGTTTACAAGTACTGTTAATCCACCTCCTTTGCGTTTGCTGCTCCTCTTTAAATTTCTGTCTGCTCTTGTGGTCAGAAAGCCTGGCAGCAAAATGCTGGAGTCAGGGATATGATCCTGCAACCATGTTTCAGTGAAACACATAAAACTTTACTCTGCAGTTCATCCTAATCGTTTTCCAATGATTTCACATTGCCCATCATAATCGAAGGAAGAGATGGTTTGAACTTCCTCCATCTCGCTTTGGGGTCGTAGTTGAGATATTTTTTGAACTTTTGAGATGTAAATACACTGCTCCTAGTTGTAAAAAACAAACAAAAACAAACATTGTTGCCATGGTTATGTATCATGACAAATGTCAGTAAGTAAAAATGTATCAGCAAAAATTCTTCCAGCTGTACAGTATACAACACTAGGGGGATCCATCATCCAAATAGGAGTTCAACAGTAGTCAAGGTGATTTCTTTGTACATAGGAGATTTCAAGTCGCAGCTTTCATTCCCCTTGAAACCAGTGGAGAGCCAGGTAATAAAAATACCATTATGTTTTAGCTAATTTCAGTATGATAACCTGAGCAGTTTATTTTATTTTTTTTTTTTTGAAGATGGTTAAGTTGTACAGTTGTCTACAGGGTGCAAAAGAATCAATAGCAGAGTTCAAAGCAGAACTGCCTTTTTAGTTTTTATGTTATTTCAGAGAATATAAACAAATGGTGTAAATTAAATTACAAGACTGGCAGTTAGAAATTTTCTTAATTTTCTTTGAGAAGATGACATGAAATGATTATTTTAAGACTGAGTTAAAATAAAAATGTATGTTTTGTTACAGCATTTTCTACAATGACACATAGGGGCACATGATCTATGTCTCTAAATAGCTGGCTCTTTAGCCAAAAAGCTAAATACATTGCTGTTTAGCTCAAAAGCTAAATAGCTAGCTTTGTGACTGAAAAGCTAAGCAGATAGCTATTCAGCTGGGAACTAAGCAGCTAGTTATTTTACTTAAAAAGTAACCAGATATTTAGTGAAAAGCTAAATGGCCTGCTATTTATAAACTAAGCTAAGTAAATATATATCAGTAGGTTATTTATTTTGAAAAGCTAAGTAGCTAGGAGTTTTGGCTAATAGCCAAGTAGGCTAATAGCTAGTTATATAACTCAAAAGCTAATAGTATAGAAATGTTTAACTCTAAATGTAAGTAGATAGCTATTTAGTGTAGAATCTAAGTAGCTAGTTATTTAACTCGAAACCTTTGTAGATAGCTGTTTACTTTACCTTTCCAGTTCAACTCAAAAGCATGTTACTAATCAGCTTAATAGCCTAGCTGATAGCTTTTTAGCATAATAATAAAGTATTTAGGTAAAAGCTAAGTAGGTAGCTGTTTAGCTAAAATGCCAAATACCAACTTAACTCCATAGCCCTTGAGCTATTTATTGATTTAGCTTGCAAGCGATGTAATCAACATAATTTTTCTTTCAATCATAAACGAAATATCCTTTATTGTCATTGTCACAACAAAAGTGAGAAAAAAGATATCTGGACTGTGCATGAGCAATGAATAATTTAATAATGTATATATAATATATAAGTAACCGACGAAACACACTGTAGAAAGAGGCACAGTAGAAATTGTTGTGCCAATGAACTTGTTCAAAATTTTCACTTCCAAACTTGTAAATCAATTATGTCTCAAAAGTTGTTTTGATATAATTTCAATTTGTATAAACAATTTTAGATCAGTTAGATTACATTGAAATATGTAATTGACGTGTGAAAAAGATGATCCCTATGGGACAATAAAGACTATCTTCTTAGTAGTGGCCTATTTTATTCAGAGAGCTCTGGACAGATATTCATTTTTTGCAGTTTTTCCTCATTCCTTGACAAAGATGTCCAGCTGAACGGATGAATTCAATAAATAGATTTCAAACAGAATTTCTTAAACATAGTAATGAACCATGTGTACTTGTGCTTTTACAAGTATACAGGGCAATATGGTCATTATTGACTTTCAACCATTCACCTCCAAGTTTTTTCAAGTTTCAGCTCACACACATGCATGCAAATAGATCTCTCATGTTCGTGTCATGGGTTTAGATCTAGATTGAACTTGATGAAACTTCTACCAAACTCCACACAGTTTACTAACCTAAGGACTGGCAATAGGGAAGTGCATTTGAATAGTTGTAAATCTGTCTGCATGGACAGACTTGTTTTGACTAATGCCTAAGCAAAATTTCAATGTAGACGGAAGCTGAATCTAATTTATTTTTAAGGAAGCCAGCGATTATGCTTCCTTGTACAATCACATAGCTTGTTTTCAGGTGCTGTAATGAAGGTTTTCACATATATAGAAACACATTTAAGTATTGATTGGTTTTGACTTTTGCATTGAATAGAATAAATACACGGGTTGAGGTATTTTATTGTCACTGTTTGTGGTTGTGCTTTGATAGCCTGCAGATGACCTACTTCCATCTCTTCCTCGGCAGTGTGTTCAGGCTAAAGATTCCCGGGGGCTTGAGCACCTTTTAAAGGTTTTGAAAGAGTCCATTTATTGACGGAAATGTGTTTGCATAGACATTTTCCAGTGTTGGATAATATTTGGTAAATAAAACATTTGGATATTTTTGTAATTTCATAGATGTTTTTAGTCCATATATGTTCTTGTAAACCCCGTTTCATGGTACTGGTTAAATGGTGGCGAAAAACACTTGGTTGATCTGCATCTTATCTCTGCCTCGAGCCTCCTGCCTAATCCAGCAGCTAAAGGCCATTCTAACAGGCACCAATATTAAAACAAGTCTCTCGGGGAACATTTTACCAGGCTCTGGCAAAGTCTGTAGAGGGTGCTGGATGAAGATGTGCTCTTATACTCTGTCATGGTCGTGTTGTAGATTCAGTCAGTGTTTAATGGTTTGTGCTGTGGCACTGTTGCTTGAATGCTGTTTTCTTTTTTATTTATTTGCTCACTTCAATACACAAAAAATGTTTGATTTCGGTCACCAGTTTCTTCATGCATCTTTAAAAATAATACACCATTCAATGTTTGAACTGATGTTTCTAGTGTTTTGTTTTTAGCATTTTTTAATACTGTAGTTGATAGCACAAATAAGATGGATTTCCTATTAAGTAGATTTCTTATTAAGTCGATTTTTTGATTTTTAGAAGCTACTACAAGCTTTATAAAAATAAAAGCAGTAATGTGAATATATTTGAATACAATAAGGTTTGTTAACCCTACTCTCCATTATTGGAAAGATTAACTTATTTTCTGTTGCAAAAAAGGAATATGGGAACAAATTTTATGAAAAACCAAGTGATATAACTGCAAACAGATGAATAGTTAAATATCCGCTGTTCCATTCCATCTTTTGTTGGAACTGGGAATCCACTTGGCATTTTCATCCACACATAGTGATTTATAAAATTTGGAAGGCTGCACGGAAATGGCAAAATTGAATTGCAGGTCTGCAGCGCAGTTATGTTTGATCGATGTGGAAAAATGTTTCAAGCTGCAAATAAATAGTGTGATGGATGGAGAACGAAATGCACTTTTTAAATAATTACTGACAGAGTTTCCATTGTTCCCCCAGTCTCATTACGCAACAGTCTCTGTCCACAAAAAAAGCAGCCAGAAATGACATTTGTTCCCTCACTCCCGCGCATGACTCTTCATCAGTTGCTCGGTGACAATACAGAGCCAAATGTATTTCTTTGTTTTTTTCTTTGCATGGAGCACAGACGTTAACTCACTCTGCAGAAGATAAACAAGTTACAACAATCAAACTGGCTCATGCAGATTTTTGGTTTGTTTTGTGGCTCTGTGAAAACGGAGGAAGGTGCAATTCAGCAGTATTTTTAATTCTGTGTAAAATTAGCAATTTGTAATACTTCTCCTGTCTTATCACCCATCAATAAGGGAGCATGACTTCTGAGTGGTAGTCTCCAAAAATGAGTTAGGAAAAGATGAATAGTGTGTGCAGTGAAAGGCTGGGAGAGGTAGAAAGGGAAGAAAGAGGGCAGAACATAAACCTGCAGGAGCTTGTAACAGTTTCCTAGACATTAATTAGCTGCAGCCATTCCTGTATAAACACACAGTAATAAAACTGATATACTGAGGACCTCTTTCCCATTTCTTTTACGGTACTTCCCTCCACATATTACTCCTCCTTTTCATTCTTCTGTCTCCCTAATTTTGTTGTTTTCCCCCTCCCCACCTAGTTCCAAACTACCTAACATACTTTAGAAATCATTTCTTTTCTTTATGTTTTCTCATCACTTTCTATCTCATCAGTCACTCTCCCCTGTTCCTTATTTCACTTCCATTTTCTTATCGTTTTCTTTCCTTCTCTTGTCTCTCTCCACTGGAGAGAAAAATATGAAAGCAGCAGCATAAAGATAAATGGAGTAGGAGAAAAAGAGAGTGGAGGAAAAGGAGGTTAGGGAGGAGCTGGTCGCCCCAAGTCTTTATCTGTTCAGCCTCGTTTTGCGGAAGGGGAAGAAAAGATCTATTACAGCCTTGGTTTTACTACCTAATATACACTCATACACAGAAAATTCTGCAGGCGAGCAACCACACTATCAGTGACAGTAGTGTCAGCTTCAACAGGTTTTGCAGACAGTCGTACACAGTTAAACACGCACTCACAGTCACATGGCTTCTTGCTCCATTTCATTATTTGTTTGTGTTGGCCGGCAGTCGGCAGAGGCAGCCAAACAGCAAAAGCTTGGATGCTGCTTTTTACATTTTGGCCTTTTCATATACTGCACTGTAGCTTTCACTACTTACTCCACTTAAATGACCGTTGCTGACTTTTGGACTGGCGGATTTTCAGCTTTCCACTCCTGACCGGTTAGTGGCTGGTTTGACACTCAGAAATACTGCATTTTTATGATCAGTGAACACACCATACATAAGCACACAGATTGGACTAACAACAATCTTCATATGAGAATGTTGTTACTGAGGGAAGAAGACTCAAATTTAGTTGTTTTTTTATTGTGATATTTAAAAATGACGTCAAAGAAAGCAACAAGATCTAAGAAGCTATTTAAAGAAAAACTGTATTTTCTACAGAGGCTTGTCTGCTTTTTATTCAGGCTGATAGTTAAAGATAGTGAGACTTAAAGGCTGAACGCATTACAGCAAAGTCGCTCTGTTTTTTCCCATTTTTCCCTTTTAAACTGTTATGGAACAAGCCAGATTTGGAAATGTTGGCAGTGTTAAATCTCATTAGTCAACTGGAAATACAAACTTGATAAAACTGTCTGGGTTAGAATAAAATGCTGCGAATAAGTGCATGAACCTGTGATAAACTACTTTATTTACATATCACTGTTTACATACTAAATAAATAAAATACAAACTTATGTTCTGATCTGAGCTGCAGCGCATCTCAAGATCGCCTCATAGCTCCAAAGCCTGGATTCTTGACAACTCTCAATGGTCATAGATCCTTTTCACTTTTTCTGAGTTAGGAGGAACTTTAGCATCCCTAACTTGATAGGCTTCTGGTTTAAGGTGTTTTAATTCCACCTCAGTGTCGAAACATGTTTCACTTGTTTCTTGTATTTTAAAAGATTTCCTTCCAGTTTCACACATCTTGCATATGGCATGGATCTTGTCCAAGTGATTTTCTTTTTGCATTTGATGTTAAGCATAAATCGTCTGAGTGCAGCACTTACACCCTTCAGAGTTCCACCTTCTGCTTTTCTCAAATTTGTTAACAAATGAACACTAAGATAATCGAGCCTGAATCGTCCCTGTCCGCATCTCGATGCATCTGAAAGTAGATTTTTTTTCCTCCCACTTCTATATGCAACATTTATTTGGCATTTCATTGTGTATCCAAAAAAACCCAGGTTAAGTATTTATTGGCACAAAAAGAAAGCATTGATCAGAATTAGTGTGGCTTCTAATTTTTGACACTACCAGGCGCAAAGTCGTCCCCAAAGACCTCCAAGACTTAAAACACTGGAACCTCCTTGTTGTTATCTTCTTGAAACTGTTCCTCCTTGTTGATCTTACATCAAACTGAAGATAAGGAGGGATGGAATGAAGTTAGACAGCGAGGTTTAGAGATTCAGAAGATAGTTTGCACTGTTTGAAGTGGCAACAAATAAAATGATAATGAGGAGACATTTAAAAGGCAATAGAAAGCAAAGTCATTGTGTTGTTGCTGCTTGTTTTACCCTTTCTGTTTGTGTGTTCTCAATGCCCTTAACTTTATGACAGATAATATCACTGCTGCAGGTCCCAGTTGGAGCAGACAGGCTTTGTGAGAATGATCATCTGCTTGAATACACCCACTCCCCCAGGTCTCATAAAGACCACATTGGAGCTCACCTTGTTTATTTCAGGAATCCTCCTACATGCAAGATTTGAATGCGTCTGTATTTACATGTACTTTGTTTGCGTTGACCTTTAAAGGTTTCTGGGTTAATGTCAACCCTTTACTGCAATGATTGCCTTTAATACTTCCTCCTACTTCCTTTTTTCTCTAACTCAGGATGTGTCTGCTTCTCTTTTGCCTTAATTGGTCCACTGTTGCAGATATGCACATATTTGTTGGTACCCTCTCACAATAAACAGAAAAACATAACTATCACTGAAACTGGCAACAGTTTTATGGCAGTCCTTGTTTATTGCATAGTTATACAAATTAGTCAATGCTCTTGATAACTGATTCAGTTCAGTGTTTCATGTAGCACTGAAAATAGCAAAATGGCATTGATGAGAAAAAGAAGTCATCATTGATTTATTTTGTAGCACCTTTTTTTGTAATTACTACTAACAAGCGAAACAATAAAACATTTCCATTGGTCAACAGGTAGCTTTGTCCACTTTCTCTAACCAAATAGCTCAGGTGTCTCCAGTTTAAAGGTTGGCATCTCCACACCTCAATTTTCAGATCTTTCCAAGAATGTTGAAATTCAGACGGACTGATGGTGGACCATTTAAGGTTACATCAATGTTTTTTTTCTCTATATTCATAGTTTTTATCCTGTTTAAGGATCCACACCCTGTGATTAAGGCTGAGCTTTCTGGTTCTGGGCAGTATGTTCAGCTCCAGTTTTCCTTGGCTGTCTCGAGACGTCATTGTGTCCTGTGCAAATTCAGGGGTCTCCATGTTGCATGCAGCACAGCTGTCCGAAAACAAAACTAACCTGTTTCACAGTAGGTTTTTCAGTTTTTTGCTTTCAAAGCTGCAGTTTTCCTGTTGTAAACATAAAGCTGATGTGACTGGCTGATTTGCCACACCACTCCAAAGGATTTTCTCCCAGATACTTATGGTATCATTACCATCCATTTAGTTAGCCTTTTTTGTAAATACTAGAGGCTCTCAGGATCATCCTCCATAGAGCCCATTACGGTTCATAGTGCAACAGATGATGCAATCACCAAATGATGTACATTGACCTTCAGGTTTAGTTAGAATTCTTGTGTAATCTGTTTGTTCAACATGGGGTTGCATTTACTCTTGTTTTCTATATCTTGGGAGACTGGCTACTGTCCCATATTCCTTAAACGTTTGAATAATGTTGGTAGCTGTGGTCACAAGAACATGAAGCTCCTTATAAGTTTACCTTTAAGACTGCTTTTTGTAATGTTATTTCTGAGCTCCTGAGACTGCTCTCATCGTTGCATTTTCTGGTACATGTTCAGCTACCCAGAAGCATGTCAGATCCCTTTATATAGGCTGCATATCTACTAAAAAGATGTTTGATCCTAAAGCATGTCAAGGATCTTTAGGCTCACATGGGACCGGCTCAAGATCTGACATGGTAGACGTCTGTTTGTATTGGATTGAGCTTTGTGTTTGGACCAAGACACCAAAGTTATGTCTGTTTACAGTTAAACTACACAGTTTTTGGCCATTTCTTATTTTTTTATGGAAAATAAAAACTGATCCAGATGGATTTTTTTCTGAAGTGCAATTTCTGCAGAGATGAAGCTGTTTACGTATCCCGTCTCTCTAGCCTTCACTTTACTGAATGTAAAATAACAAAAGTCCAAACTTTTTTGGCAGTAGTTTAAAGTCATCACTAGCATTGCAAAAATATTTTCATGCATGGTTATCTGTCTTTTTAAGTTAGTAAATCGCATTTTTCTTCCTCTCTCCCCTTTATGCTGGCCTCCAGGTGTTTCGTACAGACTTCATCACGGCCATGAAGCTGCCAGACTCGGCCCAGCTCGGCCCAGACGACTTCTATGTGCTGTCGGACCCCTGGAGACAAGAGTGGGAGAAGGGGGTGCAGGTCCCAGCCAATCTGGAGGCCATACCAGAGCCTGCGGTCAGGTAGGATGGACTTTTTTTTGCTGAAATCCAATTTTTTTCGGGGTGGTGGTTCACAGTACTGTTTAACTGTGACAGCCATCAGACTTCAGTCTGAACAGGTTATGATCCCAAAGCGACCCGTATGCGCAGAAGGAGAATATATGTCGTGTCTGTGTATTATCTTTGCTGAGCAATTGAAGCTGACAATATTATGACCACATCATAAAGTGAAGATAGGTAAAAAAAAAAAAAAAAGAAAGCACAAATATTAACAATGACCTTTTGTGGAGCAGTGACTGCTACTTCTGTAGAGAAGTCTGTGTGGATTCGTATGCAGAGCCAGGACAATGATGTAAAATTTTGATGATATGCAACATGACCGTTAAGACTGCCAACGCTTTAAAAACCATCAGATACGTATCTGATTTAGTACCACAAATTAAAAAACTGGAATGGGGCTGTTCAGACTGTCATGAGAAAGTCACATATGGGCAAAAAAAAAAAGAATGAAATTTGGGCCCCATTTGTCTGTAAATGTAGCCAAAGTGGCTTTCACATCCTGAAGGTGCTGGTTTTATTGTGAGCATTACAAAGGCTACATATCTTCAGGTTAAAGCTATTGTTTTTTTTATGCTGACAGCTTACAGGAACAGGTACTTTAAGCCAAAGCAGCTAAATCCCTCTTCCCTGTTTCTCCTAATTTCTTGAGCTGGTCTGACCACAACTGAGCAAACTGAAACTCCAATAAGGATTGAAGTTTTAGACTGGAGCAGGCTTTTTGGTGTGATTTACCCGGTACCAGAGACCTCAGTGCAATTACCAAAATGTCCCAAGGTGTTTAAACTTCTAGTGCTGTTTATCAGAATATTTTATGTCATTATGCCATTTGTACACAAACAAATGTGAGGGGAAGCAGGTTTGGATTCACACACATGCCATGAATCAGACAGACACAGACGTTTAGGTTGTTGGCAGATGTCCCTGAGCCCGTGTTTCAGGCAACTTTACATCCATCCCCCCCTCCCTGTGCCAGAGAACGAAGACCTTCCAGAACTCTGTACTTCCAGCAGCCGCTTCACATACCCATGTGGTTTTTTTCTTGGCATTCGAGAAACTAATGAAAATGCTCAGACTACCCAGTAATGCTTGTAGCACCGAGAGGCCACACACTCGGATTCAGAGCTTTCGGAAGACAGAATATTTAATGAATTTCCCAGAGAGATTCTGTCAAAAGTTTCATTATTTTTACCAGTCTGAAGAAATGCAGAGAAAGCTCACTTACAGAGATGGATTAGAGTATGATCTGGAAAACCTCTTCTCCCAAACAGATTTCATGGCACTTAAATTTTGCTACCTAGAGGCAGTTTCTGGAGTATGTTTTTCTTAATTGGTTAAAAATGTAACAGTTACAGGGTTCCCGATAATGCTGAATATCAATTTGTTTTCAAGGCTTGTTAAAATTTGAATGAAGTGCTTAAAATTGCTTTTTCCTTTGAGAATTATGCATTTCGAAAATCTGGCATTTATATCAATGAGCTCATTGAAATTAGACCTGAAAGACTGTTTTGTACATAAATCACCAGCTGTCTTTTTTTAAATTTGTTGTGTTTATAGTTAAATCACTCTAAGTTATAAAATACGATATTGTTATTTTTGGGAATTATAATTGGATAGCATTAAATTCGATTTGGATCTGGACCGGGGCCTTTTACCAGATGATCTGATCCAGTCCATTGTGGCTCTGGATGAGTGTTCAGGCTTGTTGTCCTGCAGGAAGGTGGAGCATAGCTTCTAACAGGGTTTCCTCCAGGTTTGTCCTGTATTGAGCTCCATCTAAAAGAAAAACAGCAATGCCACATCATGATGCTGCCACTACCATTTTTTTTTTTACTACCATGAGGATGGTATGTTCAGCATGATGCACAATATTGATTTTCCTCCACGTGTAATGTTTTTCGTGAAAGCTTAAAGGTTGAATTTTGGTCTCATTTGACCAGAGTGCCTTCTTTCTCATGTTTGCAGTGTCCCATACATGGCTTGTGGCAAACTGCAAATATAACTTCTTATTGCTTTCTTTCAACATTGAATTTTCTTACCCTTTTGTTTTTTATAGTTTAGATTTGTAAAGTGCATGACTAGTAATGTGTCAGCAGATTCTTCTTTACATTCTTGCGGTGCATCTCTGGAGCTCCCCCAGAGTCACCATAGACTTCTGGGCTGCTTCTCTAAATATTGCCCTCTTTTCCCAGTCAGTCAGTTTCGGTGGACAGCCATATCTTGGTACGTTTGCAGTTGTGCCATGCTCTTTTTCTTTTTGGATAATGGATGGAACAGTCCTTCTTAGAATATTCAACACTTATGATATTGTTTCATGATCTAATTCTGCTTTAAATATCTCCACATCTTTCTCCCTGACCTGTCTGCTGTGTTCCTTGGTCTCAATGATGCTGTTTGTTCTCTAATGTTCACGAACAAACCTCCAAGGCCTTCACAGAACAGCTGCTTTTACTCTGAGATTAAATTATACTCAGGTGGACTCCAATGACTATTTAAGTGGCTTCTAATGGCAGTTGGTTGCACTGGTTTTTATATTAAGCATTGCTTTAAGAATTAACTGTTGCTGTTCAGCTATCTTACATTCAGTCGGTATGTGGTACATGCTGTGAATTTATGCTGTATGGTACCAACAGACCTATCAGAGCCTGGAGGCAGAAAGATAGGTGAGCATATTAGATAAGAAAGACCAATGCATACAAAAGTGAACGATAGATGGATGAATCTGGGCTCATCTGTTATCTGATGTGATAAAATGATGAAGTGAGATACAGTGAAGCTGTAATAGAGTGGTGATGGATAGATAGTGAGAGTGTGACTGAGCTCTCCCTTGGTCTCGGTTCCCCCATATGTCATCTTGACGCACCTTTTTATTTAGTCTTTTTCTACTACTAATCATTACCTACTGTCCTGAGCAAAAGTGTTTAACCACTGTTAATTTGTTTACCATTATCCTCCTTCAGTTCATCATCAGCTGTGTAAAACATTTTCCACCTAATAGCTCTTTATCAACAAGTTGGTACTAAAATACAATTTGTTTAAGAATCTTTGGTATTTGGCATAGATTCAGCTAAATAAAAGAAATGGGAACAAGCTGTTTCTTTGTGACAAGCTGCTGGCAAAAATGTGTATCTAAAAATCCTGATTTAGAAGAATAACAAGATGAGTGGTAGCTGATATTTTTAGCCTGAAATTAAAAAAAACATGTTGAATAAACTGAGTCATATGTGTTGAAATTTATTCGTCCAGCAACCATCGTTTTTTCTTAAACTGCTATCATACTGTTACACTGTATGGAAAGGTCTAGAACAATATGGAATAGGATTTCAGTATTTTCCAGGTCTGGATAAGAATAGAACCCAAAGTATAGAGAAATATTTGTATTTCCAAACCCCATTTCCTATTCAGTTGTCTTTTGTTTGTCTTCCTCCTTAGTCTCATTCCTCCCTTGTTTTGTTGTCCTTAATTTTTACCTCATTCCCTTCCTTCCTAGATTTTGATTTTTTCTTTCTATTCTTCCACCTTTTCTTCCTAATGACCTTCCTTGTAAATCCCCGTTCTTCCTTTTTCATGTCCATCTTTCCTTCCATCTTTTCTTTTCCTTTCATCCTTCCTTCGGTCCTTTCTTCCTTGTTTCCTTCTTTTCTTTATGTCCTTATTTCATTCATTCCTCGCGTCCTTTTTTCCTTGCTTGTTTCTTCCTTCCTTCTGTATTTTACTGCCCTTAATTCCTGATAAATGTTCATTTTAAAATTGTCGTAAAGGACGAGGAGCACTGGAAACGTAAGTCTGGAATATTTACATGGGTGAATCAGGAACCCTTTGTATCTAAAAAAACAGCTCATTTATTTTAAACGAGAAAAAATGAAGGAGATTATGTGAAAATAAACGTGAATAAAGTAGGTGTGTTGCTGCAGATGCACCCCTGCTTTGTGTAGACTGTCTGTGTTGAAATGAAGGATGTAAAATGTAGTTTGCTATTGCGTCAGAACATTGTTGGCTACTTCTGTGGTGATACCAGTGTCTTCTTTTTTTTTCCATTTTCTATGACCTGTTCGAAAACTTTGACAGCCAACAATGTTCTGTACGCTGCAGCATAAAGAACATCGCCTTAAAACTGTGTATTTTTATATGCCATGCAAATGCAAAGCAACTACACAGTTGTGTGATGGGGGTATAAATGTTTTCTGCTCTTGTCCTCTCTTTGATTTAATGTCTCAATTCTCCTTTCCATTCCTTTATCCTTCTTCCCTCATTTCAGTTGTGCTGGAGGCGCTGGCACATGTTTCTGTTTCTATTTTTCTTATGAAAAATTATATAATTTCTAAAAATTCTGGAAGAGGAAAAGGAGCTCCAGGCACTGTCTGTCTTTGACACAATCTTTCACATTTCCTACTCTCCATATTTGGTGCCATGGCTTGATTATTGGTAAAAGATAAGTTTTGAATGTTTTGTATTTTTTCCTCATTTTAGACTATATATTAAGAGAAAAAAAGATTGTAAAAATTCTCCTTATTTCTGTCCCTTTGCCCTTCACTGTTCCTGTTTTTTTTTTGGTTGGTTTTGCCCTTTCCCACTTTTGCCTCTCTCTTCCTCACACTGTGCTTCATCTCTGTTAATACTCTCTCTTCTCTATGCTGACATTCCTGCTTGTCCACCTCTCTCTGGACGTCTCTCCTCCTCCCCTGTCTATATTATCACCCCCCTCCACCTTTTCTTCTCTGTCTTTAGCTTTGTGGGAGCAGAGTGGAAATAATTAACTGTTGCATAACACCACCGATGTGCAGACACCGAACAGGACATTGCCAGTGACTCGACAGCTTCTGTCTCCAGGGACAACTCTGAACTAGAGATGGAAATAATTACACACATGCCTGAGAAGATATGCTCTTTTTCTTAAAATTAATGGAATCTATCTTGGGGTTTTATGAAACATTTGTTCATTGGAAGGCCTATTGAATGTGAACCCCTTGTTTGTGGTTTGGTCAGAGTTAATTTTGTTTTTGGACCAGTGTGTACATGGAAAGAATATAGTGGCTAAAATAATGTAAAATATAGTAAAAAAAAAACAAAATCATATCAGTTCTCTTTGAATATTATGCATTTCTTAAAATGCATTAATAGTAAAATGCATGACGTTTATGAGGTCTTAAGTTCCCAGTAGGCTAAAATCACAAGATAATGAAATGGATTTTGTGGTCAACACCAGTGATATATCTTAAGGTCAACTTTATGGGATGTATGTATGTATACAGGCATGTATGGTATGCAAAACATTAGGGTGAACTATGTTGAAGTCGTGCCCACGAGGGGTGGACAGCACAAAGTGAGGATGCAGTTACAGTAGCTTTGACAAAGCAAAAATGCTTTGTGTGAAATAATTACCTGCTCTTGTGACAAAAACCGGTTCAGTGTAATAATGTTGGGCAAAAAGCCCAAAACCTGAAATATCTTGCACAGGGGGGAAGAAGATTGTGCCATTTATTTTATGGGAGAACTGTAGGTATTACAGTAAATCTGATCAGAAGAGACTGTTACATTGTCTTAGTACTGCATGTTATTTAGGTCTTGTTGTGAGTTTCTAACTTTTATCATTAGTTAATAATTGAAAACATATAACCATATTTCCTTGCAATAAACTTAGAGTAGATCATACATTATTACTTTATATCGTGGGTTATCAACTTAACAAGTAGAAAGTGTCCCTTATTGCCTTTATAGGCCTTTGCAGTTGATCAACACTACAAATGTATGAAATTGCAAAAGAGTAAAATGAAAGGTCCCCATCGAATGCAGCAGGCTGCAATTTTTACAGCTGAAAAGCTGAAGAGTCTTGTATTTTTGTGGTTCTCTGTCACTCTCTCTTTTACTCATTCTCTCTCCAGTATCCAGTCAGCTATGCTTCTGCTTGTTCTTGCATTGTGTGCTCCTACCCTTCAGTTCTTTATTTATTTATTTTTTGCTACAAGGTACTGTCTGACATTAACTATTTTTTTTTTCAGTTTTTGCTTCTGTCTTCGAATGGTATTTTTGATTGCGTGTATAATTAAGGCAATGTACTGCTTTAATATATACTATATTGCCAAAAGTATTGGATCATACCACCAAATCAATGGATTCTGGTGTTAAATAATTTCCATGATTGCAGGTTTATAAAGTTTGGTGTGGAGAAACTTCACTGACCTGCACAGAGTCCTGACCTCAACCTTCTTGAAGTGTAAGCCTTAATAACATTGTGAGTTTAGGTTCTATCAGTGTGAGACACATATGGTTCTTTGGGATGAATTAGAGCAGATGCTGCAATTCTGGTTTTCACATCTAACTATGAACACACTCCTAAACCTTGAGGTAGATATTTACAAATAGTTCAAGTTGCTGTTGGTGGCAGTGGTGGTCCATCAACAAATTGGACCTTTTATAGATTAAGAACAGATCAAAGTTCGTGTCCATGTAAACGTAGACAGACAAATACCTTTGACAATTTAGTGTATTTGATTTAATCTACTGTCTACCTGTTACTTATCTTGCCCTAATCGTATCTAAAAACCCATTTACATGAAGCAAAACTTGAAGAATTAAAGTTCTGTGACATATAAATATCAATTATGATGCCCCTTGTTACTAAATTATATGGTGTGCTGTAGCATAAGGACAAGATAAATACATGTTGGGCACAACATTACTGTCTAAATTAATTTTTTTTATATATTTGATGACCACTTGACTATCCTGGGCTGAAAGTTCATTACTTCTATGCAAAGTCCGAGTGCTCCTTAAGAATTATATAATTAGTAGCTGAATGAATAAGTAAATAGGGCCAGGTATGACTTTTTAAAGACACTATTTAAAGCCATATTGTTGCTATTCATGGACACCAATATAGTATACCATCCCTTATGAAAAATTATTGATTTCTGGCTTGCCTGTTTTATGAAAGTCTGACTGGGCAAAGCCATTGAGAGCTGTCAGTTCAGACTTTGTACTATTAAAATGCAGACACGTACTAACAATTAGCTTGCAAGGTTAAAACTGGATTAAAAAGCTTATTACCATGGATCTTCCAGCGTCACAGTGATTTAGTTGGAAACTGGCTCTGGAGAGAAGAAGCACTCATGTCAAGTGTTTGTGTGAACCTTTGTATTCAGGTGGAGGCTCAGTTGGAGCTACCAGCCAACACAGTTTGAATAAGTACATTCAAATGGAACAGCATATTCTGACAGTATATAAAACCAGGAGTTGTTACAGATTAAACGGTCTCTTTTTGTTTATATATGCTTGTTGGACTCTTTGTAAGAGACCCACCTTCACAGGCTTTCTCTGTAGCACTAGGTCAGAGGGCTAATAGGCTACTAATAACTCAGTGAAACACAGACTTTACAGAGCCTTGGGGGAAGTAAGATAGATAGAAATTGAGAAATGGAAAAATTGCAGGATAGTGAAGGTGGAAGATTGTCTAAATGTCATGTATTGCACAGATTCAGTTTGTTTTGAAGTGGAAAAAGAATAACTTGACATTTCGGTTGTCTCCGGCAATTTGTCTCCCTCAGTGCCCTTGTTATTCTGTGAGTTAAATTAGGCTAATAGCTTTCTCTACAGTTCATCATCCGCAGGAATCTCAAATTAAATCTGGGCTTTTAAAGATGCTTTTCAACCAATCCTTTTTTTAGGGTGGTATGAATGCTCAGCAAACAACTTCAACGAGTTAACAACACCTGGAACAAATATGACATTTGTTTTTTTTTATCCCATTTCAGTGTAACTGATGAAGAAATATGACCAGCTAAAGTTCATGACAGAAGCACTGATTTATGTCCACTAATCACAAGCATAAAAAAGGAAAATAGGCAGAAAAAGAGGGGGAAAATGGTAGCTGGATGACTGGGAAGTCCCTCAGGAACTTGAACTGCCTGGCCCAGCTGGAGCCTTCACTGTGAATCCTCACTTCCACAAGCACACAAGCTCCTAAACGCTGATTGCCTGCACTCTCATTTCATCCAAGCATGTATATGTATAAAAATAATGGCCTGAGTAACATCTGGAAAAGTCCCAGCGCTACCCTCTAATCTTTCCAAAACAGCTAATAAAGTGAGTAGCATCATCAGCCTCGCCATGCACAGGGTCGATGAGTGTGCATCAGCTAATAGTTTCCACACACACACACACACACACACACACACACACACACACACACACACACATCCGTGTTTTACTATCTTTATGAGGACTTTTCGGTTACTTCCATTGACTTCCATTCATTTTCCTTGATTTTTAGTGCCTGACTCTAACACTCACCCTAACCCTAACCAGTTAATACCTAACCCTAACCCTAACAATAACTCAATTCATACCCTAGTCCTAAACCTAACCCCTGTCCCAAGAATGGAATTTGAAAAAGTGAGGACCAGGAAAATGTCCTCACTTTGTCAAAATGTCCTCACTTTGCGATAAAAATACGAAAAATGGTTCTCACTCAGCAGCAAGTACAAGAACACACACACACACACACACACACAGCACTTGTGTTTTGTATTATGATACTCTGGATTCATGTCTGACAGCAGTTAGATGGATGAACAAACATCCAACAGTCTGCTTTCTACATATGTGTGCTATGTGTTGCTCTGGGATTTGCCGCCTGGATGGATGACCTGCAGACTGAATACTGTAAATATGTGGAGGAACAGATGGTTGGGATAAACGGTAGACTTTCACTGCTGGGATTGATGGTTTAATGCCTGAAGACACCAAGCCACAGCAGCAGCTTGCATCATGCCATTTTACATAAATGTTCTCTAAAGGTGTTGATTGTAGGTCATGTTGTTAGTATTTTAGTTATTGAATTAGCAGACGTCTAATGTAGGGGAAACGGGATGAAGTCAGCTGCTTTCAAAAGCATAAAATGCATGCTGGATTTAAATTACACCTTTATGAAATGCAACAGAGCAGCACAACCTTTTACTTTTACACACTGTTCTGCTTTTAAATTTCTTTGCATTCATGGAAAATTTTTGTTTTGTGAAGATTTTTCTAAGAGGTCTTTAGACTTTAGATGCTTTTTCTCTAATTTTTTGTGCAATCCCTCGAACCTTGACCATCTTAATTTACATAACAGTATATTAAATAATGGCTGAAAATGATGCCTTTAGGGAATGAGAACAAATCCCACAAAGGCCTGACATGTGACTCGAAACAGGCATAAGCGTGTAGTAGATCCATCTAATAAATGCCAGGTTTTCAGCTAATAGGTCCTCTTAATCACCTTGTTGATGCTAAAATATTGCTTTATATCTGTACAACGGTACAATTTGGTATTTTTAATGCTCAACTAAATAAATGGGGACAGATTGTGCCTCTGTGACAATATACAAGAAATCCAGAAAGTTTTTTACTGTATTGACACTACACTGGTGCATTTCTTTAGCTAGAGAGCCTTTATTTCTGAACAACTGCTTAACAAACAAACCAATCATTCCTATGGAAAAGGCCAGGTATTGAACTGGAAATCAGTGAAAGTTCAGCAAAAGCACAAAGAAAATCTTTGAAAGACCTTGAAAATATCTGGAGAACTGTTGGTCAAGACTAATTTAAAAGACTTCAAGAAAGTCTGTCTCCTTGGGGGGAAGATATACTGTAAAGAAGTAGGGAGTGAGCTAAACATATGCTTCATAATGTAAATATATACTGACATCCCATTGATTACATATAATACACAGGAGAGCTGGAGACCACCCGGAGTTCAAAAGGTCCAATGACTTGTGTGTTTTTGTGTGTTTGCAATTTCAAATTGGCATAAAAGTTATTAAGACATAAATGATCTGGTTGTTTAGGGCATCCCAGTAAAGGTCTGACTAATATATGAGATAATCTACTGAGGGTATGACTTGGTACTACCATGAATATTTGATATAAACAGCAGCAGCGGTGGATGAACCGCTGAATAAAAGAATTCATGGCTTTTTTTTTGCTTTTTCTTTACTGATGGACACATGATCTGACAGCTCGCTAACCAGACTTGGATGGAACATTTACTGACTTTTCTAAGGATAACCACTTTTACAACAAAAGCCAAATTCACCCACAATAACTCCTCGCCACATTACTATGTGGGGTCAGCGGGTGTCTCTCTGACCACAAGCAGATTCGGTTACTCTTGGCTAGCTGGGATAGAGATTAGAAGAAATTTACTTCTTTAAGTATAGCTTGAGGAGCCAAATTGGGTCTTGTCTGTCTATGTCTGTTTGGTCCCTATGGGAAAAGTAATAACACGTTATGGTGATAAATGGGTTTTGATTTCTTTTATAGGGAAAAGGGTTTAATAAACCTACTGCCAGGCCAGAGGAATACTGAAATGGCACATAAAGCTGTATCATTATACATGATCATTTCTGAGTGAGTTCCCAGAGTTACTGGGGACATCTTAATGGAAACCACTAATCTGACGGAAGTCTTCCTGGTTGATTGAGTCTTGGACCATCTTAGATGCTGACCGGGTCATTAACAGACTGATCGATGGGTCGGTTGATTGCTGTCTGCTTGCCAATTGGCGGATGGCTTTCTCTGCAGACGTTTTTGTTCTTGGCATTGCTAATATAATTGAATCATGGAGGTGAGATCATTAGAAAGTTATCTATGTTGTTGGGGTATTGTTTTCCTCTCATTTCTGGACCAGGTCAGTTACCACATTTCAGGCTGTCTGCCTGACTGCATGACCAGTGACCCGCCTGGAAGAAGAGCTGCTTTGTTGACTGCATGAATGGTTGAGTAAATCCTCAATGAGTGGCTGGATGTTAACTAGAAAAAAATCGTTTCTTTCTCATTACTTGAGCATTTGGCTGACTCATTGACTTCTTTATTTCACATTACTGTGCAAAAGTTTTAAACTTCCTCCAATTTCTCGATTTTGTTCCTTGCAGGGAGTCAGATTTGCTTTCAATTATTAAAAGTGGTCTTAATCTAGTAGTTCTTCTGGGTTTCTGAGGAGTCTTCCATTATTTTCAATAATTTTCTGTGCAAAAAATTTGCTGACAAAGAAGGAGAAAAGCCAGGTCACAAATGATTGTACTAGAGATACTGTTTCTTTCCTTGGGATAAGAAGCCTTATCATGTCAAAGTCGGATCGACAAAAACATTTATATAGTATACTGAAAAAGCAGCCAAAGTCCAGTGAATGATTTAAAAGACCTTGAGGGAGCCCGGAGAAATATTTATCTAGACCATTTTAAAACTCTAGCTAAATTATTCCTGACATTGTTTAAACAGATATTTTTTCCTCCATTTTTAGGGAAAAAATCTGCATTTTCACAGTTTTGGAGATCCCAATTAAAAATACTGCAATACCAATACCACTCCAGTATGTGTGATATGGTTGAGATGAAGGACATAAAAATTCAAAGAACAGCATGTCTAATGCTCTACAGGCTGAAGATCCCCCCCATAATAATTTTAGCCAGCACCACAGTTGCAGCAGCGGCTGTACCCCCCAGTACAGTTACAATAAAGACTATTCTATTCTCTAAAATGTTTTAACCTTTTTTACTTTGTGGAAGTTTGACAGAAATATCGCAAAATGGAGAACAAAAAAAGTGTAAAGCCTGCAATGTTATCTACAATGGACACAGGATCCTCCCATTGGTTTTTGGGCCCTTTTCATAACTGGAAACCTTTCAATCACAACCCCTTTGAATTAGCTTACTACACTACACTCCATTTTTTTTTACAAATATGCACAGCCTTTGGAGTATCAATCAAAAATACTACAATATCAATGCTGTACCCGTACAGAGCGATAATGTGGAAATTGATGGCATCAAAAGAAGGAACCAAAAGAACAACCAAAAAATAAAACACTGCAAAACTAATAATTTCCCCAAAACAATTGTGGCTACAAAGGTCAGGAAAAGACGAGTTGGTTTTAGATTAATGCGACAATTTATGCGCTCAAGTTTTTGTTGACATTAGTCAGGTGCTGGACTTAAAGTTTGTAAAAAAGCAGCTTAAGACTAAAGAAAAGTTTGAAAGGCCAACTGAAAACCTGTTGAACTATTAATCAAGAACACTTTGAAACTAGCTACATATAGATTACTCTGGATATTTTTTAAACTGATATTTTTACCTCCTTTTTAGGAAAATGCTGCTGTGGGGATTCCAATCAAAAATACATCAGTGTTATACCAGTCGGTGATGCTATTGTCAATTTTACCAGCATCAAAATTGCAGTGTTTAGTGCTTTTCCTTTTAGAGTTTTTGCCTGCATCCATCCAAATCACTGTCTGAAGGCTTTATGTTTGACGGTTTTGTTCAGGAGAACTCCCCAACTACTTTGGCTGACCTCTGTAGAGTGACGAAGCCAACTGAATGACTGGTTTTCTTTGTGGCATGCTGACTTACTGACCACAGTGACTGATTTTGGTGAATGAGTCAATCTCCAGCTATACTCATTCTTCACTTGTGTACAAGAACTGGCTCCAGTTTTACAGCATTTTTACATTTCACTTTCTGAGACTAACTTGTTGAGGTAAGTGTGTTTTATAGCTGGTGAACCAGTCTCCTAAAGTCAAAATATGCCAGCTTGTGCCTCAACCAGAGATTCAGACATCTGATTTTGATTTATTTATTTAACTTTATTTTACCAGAATACTGCAGCCACGGATGTCTGATTAAAAAAGTGATTTTAAGTTTTGACCAAAGAGGCAATAACCAGCTAATGCTGAGAGTTAGTGAGTAGTTAAATGAATCATATTTTTCTTAAGTTACATTGGGAGAAAAACGTGTGTTTGCACATATTAAACCTGTTTCCCATTTCACAACCCTGCATGTGTGCGGTGTTTGTGGCCCTGTTTACTGCAGCATAGTAGGCAGAGTGTGGGCTCATTTGGAGTGCACCCCCACATGGATGTCATGTGTCAAATGATTAAATCCAAGGATGTGTGGGAGTCTGGACTGTGTACATTTAGACGCCTGCATTCGTAGATGCAGATTTTATGTATATGTTTTTATATTTGCATCCGAGTTATCCCTTGGGTGTTCACTTATAGATACCGGTGCCTCTCACATAGGGATATAATCCATGTCTTCTCTTGCTGTGTTGCATCTACTCCACAGTCTGAAGCGGTTTTTTTAAAGACTGCAACTTTAACAAGTGGCAGTGGTTCTTTTGCATTTTGGCTGATCAAAGCTGTTTGCCTTGTGCATCTTGGGTTCAGCAACATCTGGACCATGCTGTCCTCCTCCAGTCACCATCTGTCTGCTTCGCTTGACTGGTGGGTGAGCAAAAAACAAGCGAGATGGAGGTAAAGGACAAGCACGCACAAAAACACCAGAAAATTAACAACCTTTTCTCTTTTTCATTCTCTGATCTGTTATGTATGTGCATGCAGCTCTGATTTAATAAACCCAGTCACTAATAATATCCTTTCTCAGTTTCTTGGGTCACACTGTCGTCCTGAAAGTCTTTTTTCTCCAGTGCTGCTGTAAGAACCAGTTTATTATTTTTCTGTCACTCCATCTGTCAGTTTTTTCTGACCATCCAGCTGCATCCTCAGGCTGGTTGTTAAGGTGAAGCTGTTGACTTTACCAGCCACATTAGAGAGCCTGGTGCACTCTGAATGGCCACTTAAACCCAACTGCCTCCAGGAGGGTAAACACTCTTAACGGCTGCTCTGTCTCCCAGAGGACTTCCAAGGTCTCACAAAGAATATTTTATTGAATTTGATGGATTAAGGAGGTGGAAGTAGAGGAGGCAGATAAACAGGTGGAGATTGAGATATATTAAAAATTGGTCAAAACAGCTGGATTATGACTACCATCTATGTATTTATGCAATTATAAAAAAGTTTTTCTGGTAAACATAAAGACAATGTGTGCCTACAAAGTGCTTTATGAAAATCAAAGGGGTAAATTAGGTCAGATAGGAGTATTATATCAATTAATACCTGACAAATATGAGACATTGCAATTGGGCCCCAGTAGTTGGAAGGGCACATACAGTGTCAGTAAGTCTGGGATATATTTGCGCCATTTTAAGCTTTAAAGGTCAGAGGGAAGCCTGTGTAGAAAGACAATCATGGGGAAAAGGTTTTTGTGCTTTTCAGTCAGCAGCTGCAGAGTTTTAAACCATTTTTAGACACCAAAACAAACCTAGACTAATACCTGAGAAAAATACATTTGAGTAAGAGCAGCTATTTTTGCTACTTTACATACCAAACACAATAACCTCAAACATATCAGCACTGAGTGTAATAAAATAATGCTGGATCAGTGGGTTTATTCGTACTCATAAACACTGAATTATCTCTCAAGCAGCCAACAAATGACTAAAATCTTGCTAGAAACAATCCTGAAGTCAAAAACGCTTGGAGACTACAAAGCAAATTTGAGCAAAAGGACTGTAAAAACCCCCAAAAAGGATCTTTTCAGCACCCTCTTAAAAATAAACAAAACTTTTTCACCTTCGACTGAATATGTGTTTGGATGCAGAGCAGTATAACAAACGGTTGCAATAAGTTGAATAGTCCCTGCTTAGAGTTGCTTCCATGTCCATTTCTGGGTCTTAAGGCCCTGCTTTTAGTGGTATTATTGAATAAATCCTATAAAAACACAGTTTAAACCATTTAAAGATGAGATGCTCAAAAATCCTATTTTTTTATCCATTAGTGAACCTGCCACGAAACGCTAACAGGTTGCAATGTCAATAACACTTAGTTGTGGATGCTGTTACTGATAGAAGAGGATTCAGATTTGTCTGTTTTTAGTTTTAGGAGGCTTTTAAAAACAAAGTCAGACAAAGCACAAAAGGTAGAAATAGCAGTTTAAAAATAAACCATTTTCTACTACATGTTGAGATAGATTTGTGTTTCATTCAGGCTGCAAAAGAGCGAGGGAGAGCAAGACTTCAGAAAACAGAAGCGCTGAGTTGCAAAACTAATCTGTTTTATTCATTTAAATTTTCATCTTTCAATGCATATGTTGGATTTGGAAATGTTTGCAGCTTTTTGGAAGTGTAAGAATCCACATTCCAATGCCGGACATACTTAAAAAGGTAAAGACAGTGTGAACTCTATAATCATTTGTCTTTGTTCTGAAATAATGACTGCACTTACAGTGTGAAATTGCCTCTGCTCCTAATAGAAATGACCACTCATCATAAGAAAGCTAGTAAAAATTCATTGAATCGTATTCTATATCATCCTTAAAGAGAAATTTAAATCTGACTAAATCTGTATCAGCCTGTCAGAACTTAACAAAACACCCAGATGGAGAATGGGCCACAAAGTTTTTATTGGTGTATCTGCCGACTGAAGCCAGATTTGTTTTTACTCCATGCCAACTGTATCTTTTGGTTCTAACAAGTTGGCAAAGTCTGCTTTAAATGTTATATATAACTGTAAGCGACGGCAAAGTTTGCCTCAAAACAAATGCGATATAGGAGTGCAAATTACTTATTGTGTTCATGGATGTTATTTTGGACATTTTGCTGTTTTTACTATTATTCTTATTTCTCAGTTGAAGACTGCAACATTTGCAACAACGATGCAACTTTAGCACTACTCAGCATTTAATACAACTCTCTTCACATGACAGCAGCTCATTAAAACTGGATTTTTGTGCAGTAACTAACCCTATAACCATAAATATAAGCAGTGGCATTCTCTCTGCTTTTGACCTGTTCTGTTTTCTCTGCAACGGGTTTGGATAAACAAAAAGAGCATTGATGCATTGTTAGGCATCAAGTTTATTTGAGATCTAAAAAAGGTGCAAAATAGAAGCTTGCAGGTGTGAATTATTCAGAGAATAAGGGACGGAGACACTGCAGAGGAGAAAAGATGTTGATGGTGCAGGAACTGAGGGAATAAGTAAACAAATGGATAGATGAAACGGATGAGTGGAGCAGCACAACAATTTTAGATCTGCTGGGAATGACGAAGAGCGAAAATAAGAGGTGGACACAAAACGGAGCTTTTGGTTTTGCAACTAACAGCAGTGCCCTCCTTCATTTCCCTTTGCCTGTCTGCTGCCTATCTGCTGTTTACTGTGCATGTGGGTTTAATCGAAGCTTTCAGCCAAAGAAATAAAGCAGGTGGGGAATATATCTCAGAGGAGCAGACTTTATGCAGGATCCCCTGAAACGGCAAAGAAGAAATTGAAACAAAGCTCATCATAACAGCCTGGCAGAAGGCTGGGAGAACGAAGCTCCATTCCCTTCATAATTAATAGAAAGTCATGCATTTTCTCAGAAACTAGTGTAATAGTTTAAAAAAATTGCCCTGTGAGAATTTGTTTGCTTCTTATACCTAATCAATAAAGACCTATTAAAACCTATTAGGAAGAAAATATAGCAAAGTTTAACTATAGTTATCTTTAGTCATGTCCATGGTGGCTTTGAGCCACTAAATCCGGCCACAGATTTAACTGCACCTGTGGCCTGTTTTTCCATAGAGAAGGTTGTTTTTTTGTTTTTCTGAAGCATCTGCGACAGGGCTGAGCATGTTTTTAGCAGGCGCTGACGTCTGGAGGGCTAATGGTGGTGGTGGGCTGTTTTTGAAGTACTGGTGGGCTTACTGGAAGTGTGTCAGACAGGAAAGGAATGCGGGAAGAGGGTGGGAGTTGGGTGGGTGAGGGTGTGTGTGTGCGAGAGAGATATGCACAGAAACCGGGCCGGGTTAGCCACTCTTTATGTTTACATACTGTTTGTTTTGTCTGTGTGTGTGTCTGTATTTGTGTGCATCGGTGCTTTCTCAAAGGGTCATTGCTTAAGCCCCATTAACCCACCGCCCCTGGTTTTTATTTCCCCCCATTGGGCTTTCCCACAGTGTCTCTGATCATAAAGTGTGTGTTAAAGGTTTTGGTTTATGGTCTAGATAGAGATATATCTTGAGCACATGAAGTCAAGCAGTACTACGCAGGCAGAAGCCCCCTGAGTAAATGTGAAACAGCTGTTTCTCCAGTTGAAACATGAGAGATGAGAGACAAGAGTTAGGATTTATTTTTCAAGTCCCCCAATGAAAATCATTTTAGGGAAAACAGTAGAGTGCAATAAAACAGCAAAACACCGCTGCCACACATGGTATGTATGGTAATATATTGTTGCTTTGTCACAAACGTGAATGTATTTTATTATGATTTTATGTGATCGGGTTCCTACACATTCTGGAAAAGTCTGCAATTAGATTAAATTATTCTCCAGGGTGAATAAGTATAGGAAGATAAATTATTTATCCGTTCTTCCTTCCTTCCTTCCTTGCTTTCTGTCCTTCCTTCCTTGCTTTCTGTCCTTCCTTCCTTCCTTCCTTCCCCTACCGTCCTTTTGCAGGTTGCACGTTTAAAGCTATGTTTAAAGCTTTGCTGTAGATATTCTGCCATTAATTTTATACTTCAATATGGAGGTGAGGGACTGAGAAACCCTGGAAGTTGAATTTTTACATGGAAAATTTCTACAACCCATGATAGAACACAAATTATACAACACAACTGTTAACCTGTGAGGACATGGCCGTCCACCTGGTTTCTTGTGTTGGTCTATCACATACAATTCATTGAAAGTTGTGGCTATAACGGGAATTTTGCAGACTACAGAAATGGCACATACAAATTGTGAATGTTTGTTTATCCTACAAAATTCAGTATTATGAGGTCTTCACGGGTTAAGATTATTATTAGACATAATGAATATTAAAACAGATGAGGGGAAAACATCCCTGCAGCTTTGACTTCCACAGAATGTACGTTTCTGCCTATTTTTAACATGATTGTTCCTCATCTTTCCTCGTCTGGTCAGGTTGAAGTGTTTTTCTTTCATGTACCTTGTGGCTCTTCTCAGAATCCAAGCTAATTAGTGGACTGTTTGACAAAACGGTTCACGACAAAGGCCTTTACTGTTAGCTGCCTGCATTGCAGCAGACTGAAATAGAAATATAACCTCCTGATGCAGGGTATAATACCATCTTTGCTTAAGTGACATTGAGATAATCCAGAAAATATTTATAAACTTGGAGCTAGATACATATTTATTCCCAATTACAGGGGTTGGACAATGAAACTGAAACACCTGTCATTTCAGTGTGGGAGGTTTCATGGCTAAATTGGACCAGCCTGGTAGCCAGTCTTCATTGATTGCACATTGCACCAGTAAGAGCAGAGTGTGAAGGTTCAATTATCAGGGTAAGAGCACAGTTTTGCTCAAAATATTGAAATGCACACATTATGGGTGACATACCAGAGTTCAAAAGGGGACAAATTGTTGGTGCACGTCTTGCTGGTGCATCTGTGACCAAGACAGCAAGTCTTTGTGATGTATCAAGAGCCACGGTATCCAGGGTAATGTCAGCATACCACCAAGAAGGACAAACCACATCCAAAAGGATTAACTGTGGACGCAAGAGGAAGCTGTCTGAAAGGGATGTTCGGGTGCTAACCTGGATTGTATCCAAAAAACATAAAACCACGGCTGCCCAAATCACGGCAGAATTAAATGTGCACCTCAACTCTCCTGTTTCCACCAGAACTGTCCGTCAGGAGCTCCACAGGGTCAATATACACAGCCGGGCTGCTATAGCCAAACCTTTGGTCACTCATGCCAATGCCAAACGTCAGTTTCAATGGTGCAAGGAGCGCAAATCTTGGGCTGTGGACAATGTGAAACATGTATTGTTCTCTGATGAGTCCACCTTTACTGTTTTCCCCACATCCGGGAGAGTTACGGTGTGGAGAAGCCCCAAAGAAACGTACCACCCAGACTGTTGCATGCCCAGAGTGAAGCATGGGGGTGGATCAGTGATGGTTTGGGCTGCCATATCATGGCATTCCCATGGCCCAATACTTGTGCTAGATGGGCAAGGACTACTGAACCATTCTTGAGGACCATGTGCATCCAATGGTTCAAACATTGTATCCTGAAGGCGGTGCCGTGTATCAGGATGACAATGCACCAATACACACAGCAAGACTGGTGAAAGATTGGTTTGATGAACATGAAAGTGAAGTTGAACATCTCCCATGGCCTGCACAGTCACCAGATCTAAATATTATTGAGCCACTTTGGGGTGTTTTGGAGGAGCGAGTCAGGAAACGTTTTCCTCCACCAGTATCACGTAGTGACCTGGCCACTATCCTGCAAGAAGAATGGCTTAAAATCCCTCTGACCACTGTGCAGGACTTGTATATGTCATTCCCAAGACGAATTGACGCTGTATTGGCCGCAAAAGGAGGCCCTACACCATACTAATAAATTATTGTGGTCTAAAACCAGGTGTTTCAGTTTCATTGACCAACCCCTGTATTTGTAATGAACTTTGTGTTTGTGTGCAATACCAGGTTTTTTTTTTTCTTAAAAGAACAAATTGATGCATATATAGGCAAACAATGTAATTACATCATGGTTGCATTAATATTTCTGGGTATTGTTAAATATGCTGTGTGTTTTGATTGATTAACGTTTTGCTATGGTGATTGAACTCCAATTAATGGTGGTTTTTCTTGCTTCCAGCATAAAGCCTGCAGTAGAAGTGAGTGCTAGAGCTCCATAGCCAGGGGCCTTGTGCTGTCTTATAATATTGATTTGAGTTCAGTTTATTATTTAAAGATTTTTGGATTTATTTTCTGCACAATGCATTTTCACTTGCTGGGGAGAATTAATTAAATCAAGCACCAGCTGAAGTATGAAGTCTGTGGGTCCTCTTACCAATACTTGGCCAAATCCTACAGTCCCTGTCTTGTCTTCCTTTTATTTCTTTTCTTGTAAACTTACATCCTAAGTTTAACATGTCCATCCAAGGTTTCCTACCTTATGTCCTTCCCGTCTGTCTGTCTGTCTGTCTGTCTGTCTTTCTTGTACCCATTTTCATTTGCTTTATCTCTTTCTTGTGTCCTTTCTTTCTGTTTTTCTTCCTGGTTCGCTTTATAAAGCCTGACCACTGTAGTTCAGAGTAAATTTTTGTGTTTTATATTTTAAAATTGTCATAAGAGTGAAAACATCAGAAATATGTATATGAGAATGGTTTACAGTGTTTTATCAACCGACATGAACAGATGCTGCTTTATAGAGCAGCTTCTTTAGCCTGGATTTTAGCAGATCTATATGAACCATTATATTAGTAAGGCTTGTATAAAAAAGAAACTCAGATATTTGCTGCATTTACCTTTCTGTTACATGATGTAGTGGTTAGTAAAGGCTACCGTAAATGCTCATCAACACATTGTTTGTTTATAGTAATTAGACTAATCTCATCTAATGAAAAAGCTAATGAATTACTGATGTTAAAAATGCAATGCCTAGCAACTTGAATATACCAGATTGTGTATTTTGGAGGTAATTGCTTAAGAAATGTCGATTTCGCAAAATAATGGAAAAAAAAAAAAAAAAAGCTAGAGGGGAAAAAAATCCCTTGCGTTGGCAAAAAGACAAATTGCCAGCAGTGTTGCTGGAGGCTCTGCAGTAAAGCAGCTCTCGCCACCAAGCTGCTGAAGGTGCAGGCAGAAAGCTGGCCTATTAACTCTTGTCTCAGGATGACACCGAGGAACCGACATGGGGAGAGGTGGGAGTAAGTGCTCTGGCTTTCTGTCTGTTTAAATCACGCCTTCTTATTTCTCTTTTCTGTTTGATTTCTCTCTCTCTCTCCATCTCCTTTATTAATGTCCCAGCCTCTCTCCCCATTTATGCTTACCAGCTTTTTTAGATTCTGTCTTGCATGGTATTACTTAGCCAAGAGCTGAAGCTGAATCAGTTCAGGTTCAATAACATCTCAAGCTTCTGAATTAATTGACAGAGATCTTGTCACAAAAATGTTGGGACAATAAAGATGTCATGCTGCTGGAACCAGGTCTTAACCCGACGAATCGGTTTCAAATGAGCTTTGTTCTGGCAGATATATGAGAATGGTAATTTTGAAGAAATGGCTGATTTAGTTTGTTTCATTAGTTTGTTTGTTTTTTACCTTGGAAAAAAGCAACCAGATTCTGCAAATGAAATGCACTTTATTAATTGAGTACCTCTGTTAAAGCAGGAGTTTAATGGTTTGCTAGACTAACGTTAACACAATGCCAGGATGTAAAGGCATCAACAGTGACCTTTAAGAAGTAACAATTTTACCCCATTTATCTCCGATCGGTTTTAACTACATTTCCAAATTATTTCAAGTTCATAATTTCCAACATTTTAAACAGTTGCCAATCTTCTTAGAATATTCACCCTAAGGTCAGATCATGCATTTCTCAGAGAAACTGCAATATACCCAAGAGCTCTACATCAGACACTATAGGGCTCAGTTAGCATGTTAAATGTTAAAGTTCATAAAAGGACAATTAGAGAAAAAGGCTGAACAAGTACAGCTTGGTTAGAAGGGTTTCCAGGAGAAAACTCTTCTTCAAGAATACAGATTGCAAAGTTGCATCTGAATAAACCACAAGACTTCTAGAACCATGTCCATTGGACAGATGAGACCAAAGTGGACATATTTGGTAAAACTAAAATATGGTTAGCAGCACAAACCGGCATACTCACTGTCCAACACGGTGACGGTGGATGGTTTCTCAGCCCGTCATTAAGTTGAACATAAAGTCCTCTTTATACCAAGGTAATCTAGAGCCATATGTAAGGTCACAAATCTCTGAAGTTCTCAACGAGCTAAAGCAATGTCAGAAATAAGAGTGGGCCAAAATTCCTCCATAACAATACAAAAGACTGTAAACGTCATACAGAAAATTACTACTGTAAGGCATTTGCTGCTAAAAGTTATTCTACAAGCTGTTGAATCATGTGATGCACTTAGTTCTTCCATTGACATCTTGAACAATCTTGGGCTTGTTCTTTTTTCAATGACCCTAAGTCAAAGGTGTATGTCTAAAATAGATGGACGTAGTTTCAAAAGGTCACCTGTTGGTCTGCAGGGTCACCACCTTCTTTCTTGGTCTTTTAAAACTTCCAATTATTGAAAGAAACATTGAAAATATTGGGGAAAGCCTCAGGTAGCAGGTTCTATATATCGTAAAGTTTCTAAAAATGTCCTTTTTATGTGCATGTGCATCTCAATCAATTAGAAAATCTTACATTTAAGTAATTCAAATTTAAAAGTGAAACTTTTTAATCCACACAGTGACATATTTGAGTGATTATTTCAATAAATATGGTTTACAGGTAATAAAAACCTATTTTCTACAAATTAAGTTTTGTAGAAAATGAGAAATTATATTGGACCATTAAAACAAATATTACAGAAATGTTATCTTATGTCCATGTTTTTTGAGATACCATTTTGTTTTCATTGCTGTTCCGGTATTGTGCTCTGTTTTGTTATTTTAAGTATTTTTCTAAAAAGAAATTAAGGGTCAGAAATTAAGGGTCTATTACATGACATGCTTCTATATTGCCTGCCTCTATGGAATAAGAGACTGTACCTGACTGTTGTGAAGTGCCTTGAGACGATATGTGTTGTGAATTGGCGCTATATAAATAAAACTGAATTGAACCTATGTGTCCATACAGACATCACATTTAATACGAGATGGTTAGAAAATTTCTTTCCAAAGTCACAGAAATTTGCATCACTGTAAAACAGATGTTCTGCTCTTAAGCAATCTGCCTGCATGGTTTTGGAAACCAGCTATTTTCAGCCACAAGAGCATTAATGGGATTGCCCCACTGATATTTGGCGATAAGTGGCCGGCTCACAGTAAGCGTTTCAATTCATGCTTCAAAGTTTCTGTGAGATTGAGGTCAGGGCTCTTCGCAGGCCGGATCAAAGTGGGAAAAACCATTTATTTATGGCCCTTGCTTTGTGCACTGGGGACATTGTCATGCTGAAACAGGAAAGGACCTTCCGTGAGCTGTGGCCACACAACTGCAAGCCCTATATTGTATGGAATATCATTGACTGCAGAACAATGTTATAAATCAAAAGAATAGAAAGATACTTAACAACCTTTTATTACTTTCAGTTATAAACTTTTTTTTAGGGAATATTTAAGTATATTTTTAATTGCACTGAATGGTGTTTATATGCACTATGATTACTATGCCTTTAAAGAATTTGAAAAAGTCTGGATGATATCACTTTTTGCTGGGTTAATTCACAACATATGACTTAAATGGAGGCATGTCTGTGGATTTATTTTAAGGCAGCACCTCAAACACAGATTTCTTGTGTGCGTGACGTCATGAAAAAATCCAAAGAAATGAGGCAAGATATGAGGAAGTGAACTGCGGAGATCCACAGAGTCTGGTTCATCCTTGGGTTAAATTTCCAGATCCTTGAAGGTGCCACTTTCATTTCTGAAAACTGGACTGAAAAGCCGCTCAGTGAGGAAGAAGCCATTACTCTAATAGCAACATAACAACCCAGATTACATTTTGCAAATACACTGCACTACATAAAGAACTTAATTTTTGGGAACATGCCTTGTGGTCTGAAACTGAAGTTAATTTAATGCTTGGCCAGAATGGACAGTGTTACCTTTTGAAGAAAAATGGGAAAGCTTCCAGATCTGAGAACACCATCCCAACTGTGAAGCACAGGGTTGGCAACATCGTGTTTTGTTGGTGTTTTGCTGCAGGATTGATATGTGCAATTAACAGAACAGATGTCATCAGGAGGAAAGAACATTACATGGAAATATTCAAGAAACACCTTAAAACATCAGCCAGAAAGGCAAAACTTGGCCACAAATTGACATGTAGAGTTTGTACAAGTACCCCACATTTCTGGTGTTAATATAGAATGAATATCCTAAATAAATTATTTCACTTGTGCCTGATGATTTTCTAAACATTTGTATATCCCTAAGCCTTTCACGCTCATCCCTTGCCAGTCTCAGCTTCTCTGAGAAAAGCTGATTGATTACCATGTTCCAACAAACTGTGTCTCTAGACCTTTGAGTACTTTACTGCGTCTATTTGGGGGTGCACGGAGTACCGTGTCAAGCTGAGAGATTATTTATCTTCTGATTAGCAGCTCCGCTGTGTGTTAAAATTCAGAGTGCATAACTTTTTCTCTCCTCCACTTGTTAGGAGTGTTGACAATGATTCAGTTCAGGACAGTTTATAGCATCTAATTGGTTGTATTCCACTTCTTGGTTTAAAACCAACAGTTTTGTTTTTTGTTTTTTTTGCTTGACAAATGACGGAAAACCCACACATCTCTCTTTTGCCCCATGCACAAACTAGTTTGTTGAAACACTTGACCGTCTGCTCCCACCTCTTTCACCTACAAAGGTGTTGAAGGCATTAAGTGAGCGACAGTTCTTTATTCTATACTCATACAAATTATTTCCGTTTTTTTTACTCTGCACAATGAGCTTTGAATGACAAAAAAAGAGGGGCGAGTCTTTGAAATGTGGCCCTGAACTTGGAGATAAAAGCAGTTTTAGATTCAATTTATGATTCATTAAATCATTTTTGTAAAGAAATTCAGTCTGCTTTTGTAGATAGCAGCCTGAAGCACAAATCGGGGGAAAGTAGACATGAAGATGAAAATAGATAATTGTGGCCATTAGACTGGTGTCATCTTTTCATCAAAAGGCTCTGATAGGTAACATTCAAATGAAATTTAATCTACTTGAAACCTCTGAGGACGTATTGTTGAACTTTTGTCTCCGGTTGACAGACATTTAAATAGCTCATGTTTTGCTATGTGGAGATATGAGTAGATCTTGATAAGATATTAGAATTTGGGTAAAATGGTATGCATCTTAACCACAAGGCCACTGGAATGTTTCAGGGGACAGTGTCGACAGGTGCTGTTGCTGGCAAAAAAAGTAATTTTCAGCTTGCCTATGTCTATACATATTGTTAAAAAAAATGTATGTACTTTTATATCACAGCACGTCTGAACTGGTGTTCCACCTCCTGCAACTTGTTACCAGCTATTATTGCATTGCGCTGGTGTGGACTGCTTTAAAACAAATGGCAAAAAAACACAAGTCTGTGTCCTCATCTGAATAACCATGACCTTTGACAGATTAATTTGTTGTCTGACTCAAATGTACTGTGATGGCTTGGTGTAAAGCCATCACAGTAGTATGTATTAGAAAGCACCCTCTGCTTTCAGTGGTACTCAAACTGATCCACTTTTAATACCAGTACTCCCAGGAGCTCCTCTGTCTTCCCTGTCTCCCTCTCTTTAAATCATGTTTTTTGTCTTGCTGCTACTGACTTAAAATCCTCTTTTGTCCAGAGTATAACTCCACCTCTTCAATTTCTCCTTACCTTGAAGTGTACCCTTACTATAGACCACAATGTCTTCTGCAAACATTATAGTCTATGGGTTTTGTCCATGCTGCCTGCACTAATCTGTCAAACTGTCCATCACCACAGCAAACAGGACAGGTCTCAGAACTGATATCTGATAAAATCCCACCCCCACTCCTATCACACACCTCACCACTGTCTCACTTTCATTGTACATGTCGTACACCATCCTCAAAAACCTTTCTCTTTCAACACCTTTAAAGCAAATATAAGGCAAGCTGTGAATGCTAAAATCAGGTACAGTTTTGGATCCTTTTATTAATAACTTGAGAATTTTCAGAATAAGGATAATGAACTGGATTTAATATTAGATGAAATGCGACTGAGCTCCATATCTGAGGAGGTCGCAGTTATGAGTTTCCATTTGTGTCTCTTTATGTATTAGAACGTGTGTGTTTGTGTGAGTGAAGACTTTAATCCTTGCTTTTAAGCTAGTGTAGAAAAGGCTTACAGTCTGTATATACTGTACAAACACCAATGTAGAGTGCACACACTTTACAACAAAGTGTTTTTGTCTTTTGAGAAAACGTGAGTCATCTTTACCTCACAACAGGTGAATAGGATAAAAGCAAACTGACAAACACGCATCCAGATCATGTACAGTAGGATTCACGGCATCATCCACAATAAGGTAGCATGTTAGTGGTGAAATTACAGCTTTTACTCTCGGTAACCTCAGTTCTTTTAACTACAGCTTTAACTTTGTTCTCATTGCTTTATTTCTTTTTTTCATCTCACTCACTCTAAATCACCTATCTCTTTTCTCCCACTTGTTGGTCTTTTATCTTTTTAAGGCAGCTTTTTAGAATACCTCCCACGCAATAACTCTCTTCTTTCTTGCAAAGGCACAGGAGCAAAACACATGCTCTAACACACTGTTTGCCATTTACATCATGCATGTAATGAGAACTTGAGCCCTCACAAACACAATAGGTTGTTTTCTGTTATACAGAAACGCAAACCCTACTCTGCAAATGCATTTTGCTTTTCAGAGAAACTTGCATAAGCAATGACACCATCTCATATTCATAAGCAGCACAGTGATGAATACACATTCAGGAGAACGGAGAGCAGGCACTGCTGTCAGACTGAGCGCATGTTTTTCCACTAGACCTTTTATTTTCTCTGCAGTCTATTTTTCTGCAGTGATTTATCGGACACGAATGAGGCGACATATTTTTAAAACCCGAGGCTGCAGTTTCCGAGTGAACTAAAGGGCAACTGGAGCTGCCAGAGTGTGACTCAATAGTTGTCTTGTTTTTTATATCATCCTCACATTCATTTTAGGGTTTTTGTATAATTTTTGATAACATGTGGGTTTTTAAAATACTGTCTTGACCTGTAAAAGGTCTATATTTAAAATAAACATAGTTCTGCAGTGCATAATGACTATTTAAAGCCTCATTTTCAGCTCAAAACATCTGAAAAGGTTTTGAAAGATGTCCAAATTTCAACTGTTTAAGGTTAAGACAGGCATAAGCCTGCTACTTTTAAGGAATGCCACTCATTGGTTGTGTTGCTAAAAGTAAAGTATCTACAATTCTGTTTAGAAGTTTAAATGTACTTATTCATTATCATGCTTGAATGTCATCTTAATTTTCACATTTTAATGCTAAATTTGAAATGTTCCTTTTTCTTGTTGAACTGATACCACAGCACACAACTTCAGTGATTTTTAACAAGCATAATTATTCGTATTATTATAGTGTTTTGGGTTAGACTGTTCAAATTTGGACACAGTTGGACAACAATCCCAGTACACATTAAAATTTGTTTTAAAAGACTTACATTAAGGTTTCATAACAGCTTTCCCAAGAACCCTGACCCCAATACTTTTGAAAATCTGTAGACAATGCTTTAAAACCATGTCCTTGGCAGCAAACCAGTCAGTTTACATGAGCTCCACCATTTCTGATAATAACAGAGGTCACATATCCAACCAGAAATATGCCAGAAGTAGGGCTGCACGATATCAGAAAAACATGTGATATGTGATAATATTTGTGAATGGTCTTGCAACAATATGTGTTGTGATACATGAATACTTAAAAGGTATTAATGTTTTTCTGCTTTTGGTTCGCTGCAAACATAGACACCAGGGAATGAGAAGTCTATTGATTCCATCAAAAATGTTGTATTAAAATTTGGTGATGCCCCACATTCTTTGTTTTGTCAGTGAAACAACTTAATTGTAGTTTCTTAACGATTTGACCACCTAACCACCACCTAGAAAAATAATTGCTCAAATAAATCATAAAAAGTCCAAAATTATTACGAATTTCATGCCTAAGATGGCTGTATGCAAACTACCAATTAGATCTTTATGTGGAGCATAAACTGCTCAGGCCCTTTTGGGAAACAAAAGGAGCTCCACTAAGAGGGGCATTGATCAACCAATAGTATACCGAGTACAGACTGAAGCTTAAAGGTTTTCTGGAAATAATTAGAATTGTACGAGGCTGTATTCCATTAAAAGACTTTTCAAACAGGTAAAGGTGACGTTCTCTTGGACATTACATTGCTTCAGTTTTGCAGTTTGTAAATTTATAGAAATCTCATCTTTTCTTTTGTCAAGCTGTTAAAATTAGAAACTGGTGTCCCACAGAGTTTTGTACGGGATCCAATTTCTTTTTGGTATGTATATTCGCGATTTTCTTTCTGTGTCTGGGCAATTTTATATTAGTACTGTTGATAATAGGATTATTTTCTGAGTAGAATGTAAGCAAATGAGCTATTTGAGAAGACCTAAAAAAAGATGACAGTTGAATATTTAAAACGCTTTACTTGTTTGAGCTATGAGGATATCAAGTTAAGTTGGTTTTGCCTTGTCTGGATCTGTCTAAAAGACACTAAATATAATAGTTAGAGCTGTCCAGTTGGAACTACTTAAAACATCCTTGCAAATTAACACTTTTCTTATTTTTTTGGGTATTTTAAGTACATAGAGCCTGTAAAACCTAAGAAATGTTATCTCATTCCCAAGGTGTTAATGTTGGAAATTGGTGTCCCAAAAGGCTCTGTACTGGGTCAGATCATCTTTGCTATGTATATTACTGATTTGCATTTTGTATGCGGACAATATTCAATATTTAAATGTATACAAATGATACAAATATTATGGGTGCTTCACCCAACTAAGCTAGGCAAATCAGAAAATAAGCAAAATAGTAACCTAATAGCTGTGTAATTGAAATGATTTTAAAATGGCACATTTTTACTCACATTTGTTTTATGTACGTATGTACCACTAAACTTTACCTTTTCTACAGACCACAATGTCCTCTGTGAACATCATAGTCTGTGGGTTTTGTCTATGCTGCCTGCAGTCATTTGTCCATCACCACTATAAACAGGTTTCAGAGCTGATATCAGATAAAATCCCACCCCAACTCTAAATCCCTATGTCATTCCTACCACACATCTCACCACTGTCTCACTCTCATTGTACATGTTGTACACCATCGTCAAAAACGTTTTTCTGTCAACGACTTTATGTTGCACAAGTGTATATTTCCCTGACATGTAGAGTTTCCATATGCTTTGAAATTTTATCCTCTTGTCTTGTTCCTAAACTCTTCAAATTTAAAATTATTGTCCCACAGGGCTCTGTACTGGTACCAATTCTGTTTTGTATGTATGCATTTCTGTTTTGTTTGAGGAAAGGGTTGATATTTTATTAAATGTACAGTAGATGATAGTTATTTTTACACATGGTCACACTGGTCACACGTTTACAGCTGAACGTATAAAAAACTGCTGAAATGTGATCTTCTAAAAGCCAGAATAAATATCTAAACTCTGCCATTTGTTTTCAGGAGAAAGACAGCATGTTTTCTCACAACGTATAAAGGATAAAACATAAAAACCTTCTGGAACACAACTGCATTTAGATTTGGATTTTAAATCTAGCTAGCTGAATTAAGGAGTTTGTCAACAGAGCTGCCCAATGACTTTACCCATCAGTATATTTGTTCCATTTGTTGTATGTCTGTGTTTGCAGCCTGTTGCTGTCAGCTTGTGTTTACTTGCCTCTGTATTTTATGTGTTTCTGTGCGTGGTTGTTTGTATTTGTGCATGTTTATCTGTGCGTGTGTGTGTGCATGTCAGCAAAGCTACGCCCTGTTCCCAGCACACACTCACAAAGAGCCACAGCGTCTTGTGGAGTGTTGTGTAACCATTTATATAAAGGGTATTAGTGTTTCCTCTTAAACGGAACCTAGGGAACACTGTGGCGCACTTGGGTGGCATTCTTCCTTTGCCTTGAGGACAGCATAAGAGCAGGAATCTTGTTAAGCTTTTGGTTGCCAAATTGTACTCGCCTCAAAGATGTCCACATCAATCTTTACACAACAAACTGCAATTTGTTTGGTATTTTTGCCACTGGGATTATTGTTTTTTGCATGTGTGGTGGAGTTTAAATTAGGGGCTCATCAGATTTGTTAATTGTAAAAATCTATATGGCGCAGTGAAGGTAAACCTTTTGAAGTAACATTCTCCCCAAGTGGGATATTTTTGGTTCCTTACATGCTTTAAAGTTTTAAAAAATTCCACTAGGCCAATGCATGTGTTTTTTTTTTTCTTGGAAACAGAAAAAGAGGATCTGCTTCCAAGACAAGTCCAATAACTCTTGTATGTGTAAAATCACTTTTAACAGCTTGTGCTGAGCCCCCTGAGCTGATACTTTTTACTACTGAACAATCTGATAGAGGCAATGTTTTATCCTTAAGATTATTTTTGGTTTGTATTGACTAAGTGTTCAAAAGGATCAGGTGATAACTGTCTTTTTGAAATAGCTAAATCCCTTACCAACTGTAATATTTAAAGTGTAGTATCTAATCATCCATACACAGTGTATCATGTTTGAATGTAGGTTGCTATTTTTGTTCTTTTTCCTTGTATTTGGATGCTCACAGCTTTAAAAGCTGATGCAAAGACTTAGAGTCTGAGGTTTGTGGTGCAATAGCTAAAAACTGGCAGATGTGTTGCTGTCGTTTTGTTGAAGCTATTCTATTTCCTTAGAAATATTTTAGTGAGACAGTATTGGTAAAGTATTTGAGGTGTAATGTATAAACATAAATAGTAGCAATGAAGAATTAATAAAAATTAAAGTACAATAATGATAAGTAAAGAATAAATTAATATGTATATAACGCAAAGAAAATATTAGTATAAATAAAATAATTGCATTACTAAATATTAAATTACTAAAAAAATACTAAATTACCATTTGCATAAATTACAATAATAAGTGTTCACACTAACACAGTGGGAAGAGTTTAACAATAATAATAACAATACTAGTAGGAAATAGAAAAAGTGTACACTTATTGATATTATTGTATTACATATGTAATTCTTGGACATAGCCCACAGCACTACTAAAATGATTTATGTGTAGGGCTCCCTTTGAATGTGGTCTAATCAGTCATCTAGCAGGGCATCCTGCTCTGTGTGATCAGCTCTGTATGTAACCTAAAAACACAAACTTTGTCTTCTTTACTGCTCAACAGAATCCTAGATTGAAGTAACTACAGCCTGCAACCACTTCATGTAGTGTAATCCTATCTTAAACCATTTTTGTCACTCAACAAACACAAATCTGGAACATAATTTTTTATTTACATTAAACAGCTGGTATTTTACCTATGATCACCTTTCACGTCAAGTGGATGCACTTATTTTAATAAAATATATTTTAATAAAGATCTAGCTAATATTTAATGTAAATTGTTCTTGTCATATTTCTAGCTGTAAAGATTCATTGGACCACCAGTCGTATTATAGTGTGTCTCTTTTATCTTGCAATATCTGCTGAATCTAAGTGATAATTATAACCACCACCAAATCATGAAATTAGAAAAAGTTTTCTAATGCAAAGTTTAACTTGTTTTGGAAACTTGATGTGAAACCATACGTGTTGTACACGTGTAAAGGGAATGGACAATTTAGAAGATAAAACTAGTAAGAGTTTTTCTCCGGTTTCCCTGGTCTGCACTTTCTCTTCTTTTTTCCCTTTAGCCGTCTGCTGCTCACTGTGCCTTTTTGGCTCCCAACTTACTGAGTGGAAAATATGAATGAAAACATTCCCCCCCGACTTGTTTACCCAAACTCTGCTCTAGGCACAAACACACACCAAATCCCCAACTCCTTTTTTTTCTGCTGTCTCCCTTTCCCCGCTGCATCTCTCTCCCTCTTGTTATTACGAGCTTTGTCTCTTTTGTGCAACACTACCAGCACATTTCTCAGGACAGGAAGGTGGAGGTTGGGTTTTTCTTTTTTTTTCTCCCACTGTTTGTGTTGGAGCTCTGGGAGTTTAGCAAGAGGGGGGGGGGGGGAGACAAACAGGGCGAAGCACCGAGAGTGATGTGTGCCTTTCTGTGCCAGTGTGTGCTGGTATCTATTTAGGACTGCTCGCCGTCACATGTTTGATTATGCGTGACACTGGATGCACCGTATGTGCCTTTTGACTTTCTGTACAGGTGCTCTTCTGTTTCCATTTGTCTCCGTGTGCAGAAACCTTCAATGGTTTAGAGCAGAGGTGTTAATAAGTCTGAATCATATCCATGAGAACAGGCAGGCAAAACCTCAGAGCAAAATGGCAACTCACTGAAAAATGCCTTAATGTTCGCTTTCCGTGGATGAAGCAAACAATCCCCCTGGGGGCCTGTGAGTTGACAGGCAAATTAAAAAGTCAACCTGTTGTGCTCCAGAAGATGATATTTAATGACTGATGTTTCATAATTTATAATCAGGCATGAATCCATCAGCATTAAGGAAAAGAGAAAGAAAAGCCGGTTATTAAATATTGAAAACCCTGGATGGACTACTGAAATTCCTACATCTTTAAACTCAGATTTTTGTTTTACTGTTTTGAAAGCGTTATGTTCCAAAGAGTTCATACCTCCATCATTAGTTTGAATGCGATGTTACTTTGATATTACATTATTTAAAAACACAAGAAGTGAGCGTATAAATTTAAAATTAACAAGGGTTTCCTTGATGTTTGCCTGTTTCATCAATACCAAACCAGGTTGGAGGTGTTTTTGTTGATTTGAGGTGAAGTTGAAGATTTTCGAGGGTGTCTTTATTTTTCCATTCCCCTTGTGCAGTGGACCAGTACCACTGGACCGTCAGCATGATTCTACCACCACCATGCTCAACAGTTAGTGTAGCATTCTAAGGTTTAAAACTTGACCTTCTAAATATACTTCTTGTCATTGTGGACAAATAAATCAACCTTTGTCTCATCTGACCATCAAACTGTTTTCCACAAGTTTTTTGCCTTCTCAGTACATGTTGATCTCTGTGGGCGATGACACTGATGCTCAAGTTTATAATAAGTGACTTACACTTTGGTGGCTTTTGTGTTGTTTCTAAACATTCTAACCCATTTCCTGTCACCTGACAATGAAAGTTCGGGTCAAATTGGTTAAAAATTGGACCGGGCTGGATCCCAACCACAGATCAAAACTGGTTTTGGAAATGTTATAGCTGGCTTAAACTTCTTGAATGGCACAAGAAGCCAAGGTGATGTTTACAAAGCAAATAACACTTTACCAACTGTCAAGCACGGTGGTGGTAACATCATGCTATGGTCCTCTTATGCTTCCCGGGTTACTGGAAAGTCTGTGAAATATTGTAGGTGGAGGAGTACTTCCAAATTCTTGAATCTAACCTTAAATTAACAGCTAACAGCAGAACAATGCTGGCAAACACATATCAAAACTTGTTATAGAATAGATCAAAATTGGAACAGCTTATAGAATGGCCCAACATAAACCGTGTTGAAAATCTGCAGATTATGCTTAAAAGTTGAGTCGGTGCCAAGAAACCGACCGATTTCAATAAGCTCTGCCCTTTCAAGTTCCCAAATATGACCCAGAAGTATGTCCAAACGTTTGTGGTTTTTCTGAAACATGGTATTTATCAAAACCTTGTGGTGGTGAATGTATATATTTTAGCATGTTTGTATATATATATATATATGTATATTTTTTGAGATAATTTACAAGAAATTCTGAATCGTACATGTAATTCCCATTTAAAAAGTAGTTAAAGTTGTATAATACGTTAACATTTCTGCTGATGATGACTGTATGTAAACTTCTGCCCATGCTTAATACAGCATTCATTATCAGACTTGTTACGCCACCATTTGATGATTATTGATATTAAATGATAAATCTGCAGAGTTACCATTTTATCCTCTCGGCTTCATGGTGAATTGTTCCCCTTGGTAAATCTGTCAAGCTAATAACATTACTGTTTTTATTTATTGTCAGCTACTGCTAGTAATAAACCTTCTGCACATTACCTTTAAAAACACTACAACATGCCGACTGATTAGTGATTGTTAAATACAAGCGGCAGCCATAACAGATCTGAATCTGAAATGCATTCAGACCTTAATTATGGATATGACTTGTTAAGAATCATTAGAGAAACTAGGGGATGCATGCATCAAAACTCCTTAAACGCCTTTTAAAAACCTTACCCTAGCAATTAGCAGCCCTGGACTACTCTTTAAATCTAAATATTTATCAATTAGAGATAGCAAATTAATTTCAAATAACCGTGCCTCTTCAGTTTGTGTAGACGTGCCTGATATAATAAAAGATAATAGAAGTAGAGCTGAGGAACAAAACTGAATTACATTTAGGATTGTTTGAAGAGCAAAAAAAAAAAAAAGATGATCCCAAAATAGATCCCAGATTGATAATTTATACTAAAAAACACAACACCTTCAGAAACATTTTGAAGATTTTGTTTTCAGGTTCATTACCAGCTTAAAAAACCCCCCACAACTTTCATTTAGGGTTTATCAGAAATTCACCTCAGAATCTGGAACCAGTTTGCAAACAGACAACTAAACAGCATGAACTATTTATGAAGTCCAGAATAAAAAGTATTGTTTGATAATAGAGTAGAAGTTGGTGATCAGAACATGTCTTTGTTTGGAAACCTAAACCAACAGCACTCTAATTGTCCTTTTGTAAAATTTAAAGTGGTTTACAGGTACATCTCAAAAAGATGGGAATATTGTGAAAAAGTTTAATATTTTTTTATATATAGATTTATTACACACACAGTGAAATATTTCAAGCCTATATTTCTATGGGTGCACCGATCGCAGTTTTCTGCCGGATCACTTATTACCGATCTTTAAAAAGCCTGACCTGGCAATACCTTTTTTTTTTTTTTTTTATATATAAGGTCAAATAGTGCTCTTAAATTAAACATTTAGAGCATTGCACTTCCTTTAGTCTTTCATTTTTCACATTTTAAAAAGAAACAATACTTGCACAATAGGTCAGACAAGTAGATGAGATCGATGGATGAGATTGGTTTCACATGTGGGTATCGGCCGATCACCGATCTCCCAAAATAAGGAGATCTTAGCTAACAACCTCGTTCCCTCAGTAAAGGCATTGAAGAGAGGTCGTGGTTGGGTCTTCCAGAATGATAACGACCTGTAGCACACAGCCAGGGCAACTAAGGAGTGGCTCTGTAAGAAGCATCTCAAAGTCCTGGAGTGGCCTAGCCAGTCTCCAGACCTGGACCCAATCAAAAATCTTTGGAGAGAGCTGACAGTCCCTATTGCCGAACGACAGCCCCGAAACCTAAAGGATCTGGAGAAGAGCTGTATGGAGGAGGTCCTAAAATCCTTGCTCTAGTCTGTCCAAACCTCGTCAAGAACTACAGGAAACATCTGATATCTGTAATTGCAAACAAAGATTTTTGTGCTAAATATTAAGTTTTGTGGGGCTGCACGGTGGCGCAGTTGGTAGCACTGTTGCCTTGCAGCAAGAAGGTCCTGGGTTCGATTCCCAGCCTGGGGTCTTTCTGCATGGAGTTTGCATGTTCTCCCCGTGCATGCGTGGGTTCTCACCGGGTACTCCGGCTTCCTCCCACAGTCCAAAGACATGCCTGTTAGGTTAATTGGTCACTCTAAATTGACCTTAGGTGTATGAATGAGTGTATGCTTGGTTGTTTGTGTGTTGCCCTGTGATGGACTGGCGATCTGTCCAGGGTGTACCCTGCCTCTCGCCCATAGACTGCTGGAGATAGGCACCAGCTCCCCCGCAACCCACTATGGAATAAGTGGTAGAAAATGACTGACTGACTATTAAGTTTTGTTTTTCTGATGTATCAAATACTTATGTCATGCAGTAAAATGCAAATGAATTACTTAAAAATCACACAATGTGATTTTCTGGATTTTTGTTTTAGATTCCGTCACTCACAGTTGAAGAACACCTATGATAAAAATGAAAGACATCTACATGCTTTGCAAGAGGAAAAACCTGGAAAATCAGTAGTGTATCAAATACTTGTTATCCCCACTGTATCTGTACTTAGGGTGGCAAGCTGGAAATGTTGCATATAATCTCCAACCCCTCAGAATGTGCAAAGGCATAACGAAATCTTCATTAAAAGTTTTACCAAGGCTTAACTAAAACTCCCAGGTATCTGGTGTTAGGACCCCAGCCATGGGTTACAACATGGATGGAAATGAACTCTGAACTGTACAACGAAGGCGGGTACGAACGTTTCTGCACCTTTCAGTGTCACACTAACTTGTACCTAACCCAGCCCAGGAAGAGAAAAGTCATAGCTGACTCCCTGTGACATCAATGTTTGAACAAAAACGTCTTGTTCCAACATAGCGGCCTCTACTACATGGATTTGCAGCAGGAAAACCGGATAAAGGGACACAACACACGAATTGTTTCCTTGCTGGCAAGAAGGCACTCCTCAACTTGGATCCAAAAGTGACTACGATCACGCGATGATGTGCAACAAAGTTAAGTAATGATTTGCTGTTTGAGTACCCAGCATTCATTCATAAACGGGGGTTATTAAGACAAGATTGACTACTCTTCTGAGGCCTACAGAAGCGACTTGTATTTCAGAGAACTCCCCCACAGTGCTCTAACTGAAGCAGTTTTCCCCAGCCTGACAGAGGGCAACTGGACCACAGCATCGATTATAATGAATGAATGCAATTTATGTTGCATCACTATATTGGTCATGGTTTTTAACCATCTTTGATTCACTTGTTCATATTGTGTATAGTTGGTCTTACTTAATCTTTAATTTTCCTGGTAGTTTTAGTTGGATTGTTCTAGGATAGTAAAGATATTATTGATTTGATATATGTTTGACTTTAGGTTGACTTATTTTTGTTAATAAATTCTCGGATTTTAGGAAATTGTGTGAATTTATTCCAGGTGAGTGCAGAGTTTTGCTGTTCAGTAATGTCAGAGCTTGACTCAACAACAACATTTAATTTCCCTTTGGGATTAACAAAGTATTTTTGACTTGAATTGAATTGACTCACCCTTTTCTCTATTGTCCTAATACCACCACCTTATTGGGCTGGTATTCACCAGACAGCACTTAACACACCCAATTATTATTTAATAAAATATGAAAATATTAAAATTAAATAATATATTCATAATAATAATTATAACACTGAAAACATCATTTTTTCCATATTCTAAGTTGTTAAACTAATTCTTTCATTTTAAGCAAGTAAGCATTACTAACTTTGTATTTCACCAAGAGGTATAATATCTTTGAGATGGACAGCTGTATTAAAGCAGCAAATTATAGAAATGGTAGTGACATACAGAGGAAGACAGACGGATAACTTATGAATGGGGCCTACATCAAATGGTAATTATCCACATTGTCGTTATTCAAAATGTTCTTTTCATCTTTGGTGCTCAGCACTCATCACGCTGGTGCTTCTATGCTGGAGTTTGCAGAGATTAGCTGTCAGAGTCTGAGCTCTTTAAACACCAGTTTCTTTGTGTTTAATCTGAAAAAAGCTCCTCTTTTATCCAGCTGGCAAACTTTCTGGTTAGAAAAATGATATCTGTTCATTCGTCCATCCATCCATCTGTTCATCTGTTCATCAATCAATCATTCCATCCATCCATCTGTCCCTTATCCATCCATCCATCTGTTCATCCGTCCGTCCATCCATCCTCCATCCATCCATCAGTTCATCCGTCCATCTGTTCATCCATCTGTTCATCCGTCCATCTGTTCATCCATCTGTTCATCCATCCATCAATCAACTCATCCATCTGTCCGTTCATCCGTTCATCCATCAGTCCACTTTTCCGGCCATCCTTCCATCCCAGGTTCTTTATGTAAAGCCTAACCACCGTATAAATACCTGCATAGATTCATAATGAACATTTGTAATTCTGCTTTAATAATAAGTTAAAAAGACAGAGAATTACAACACTGGAGAGTAAATGTATCCCAAATGTAATAGTTTTAAAGAGAGAAGATTTTCACCAATGTATGAGGTCAGATTGTGATTCTCAGTAGTTGTTATATAACAATGAAGACCGGTTTGCCTGATTTCTGCCTGTGTGAGGTATACACTTACTGATTGCTATGAAAGGAACCCAGAGGTGAGTCATCTTTTAAAGGTCGCTGTGTAAATGATGTTTATGCACTTGGGAGCGCTGATTGATTTTACTGACATGAATATGACATGAAGGTGACTCACTGCTGCTAAGGATAGCCAGGTTGCATGTGTGTGTTGTAGGTACAGTATGTTGATGTCTTTTCCATATGAACATGGCGTGACTGCAGGAGGAGCTGTTTGTGTGTGACTTTAGACTTTCAGTCTTACTTCTCTTATTTATCACTGTGTTTTATGTAATTGTGGCAGCACCGAGGACACATAAATAAAATGTGGTTGAAAAAAAAAGGAAACAGGCGGCCAGTTTCAAAACCAGGAAGTTGGAAGAAAACTTTCTTTGCAGGGTCCATCAGAAACTGTTTCCCTGTCATGTTAGGAGCCTTATAATCATTTCCACATTTACTCGGGCATTCTGTGTGTAAGAGCCCAACTGTTTCTGTAACAGCAACAAAAAACAAATACCTGGTAACATGAACAAAACTTCCTTTGCCAAAGTGGACAACTTTACGTCCCAATTTCCTGCTTCATACACAAACCATTTGTACCCGTTTACTCAAATACTGCGGCGTCCCTTAGTAGTGAAGTATCGTATCAAGCATTTTTAAAAATAATTTGATCTATCAAAAGAATCTAATTATTTTTACACTTTTCTTTAAGGATGCATTTACACCTGCCACTTCTGGTCTGCTTTAAACAGACCAGAGTTCGTTTCCCCCATTGGTCCGAACCTTTTGTGCAGGTGTGAATACACTGAAGCGAACCCTGGACAGGACCAAACAAGAGCCACTTTTTGAGGTGGTTTCGGTTCACTTCCAAGTGAACTCTGGTGCAGTTCGCTTCTGGTGTGAATACGCACCGGCCTTGATCCGACCAGACTACAGAAAACATGCATCTCTTTGGACTTAACAAGCCACCGTAGCAGTGAACGTTGTACTGAAATCTTGCCTGATTTCACAATGCAAAAAGTATAATGTGAAAGTGTGAATACACCCTAAAACTGCAACAATTTATAATCTCAACTGCTGCTTTAAAAATTTGAAGTTTAAATGAATGCTGCAATATTTGTGGAGCTGCTAATGAATTTTCCATATCAAAATTGGGATTTGAGACAATATAGAAACTGTGTCTCCAAAGGTCAAAAAGGTAACAGATCCAGGGGGATATCTCAGACATCCCTCTCTCCTCTGGGGGGAGAGGGTGTTCCCAGAAAGGAATGGACATATAGTCCCTTCAGCAAGTTCCTGGTCTGTCTTTAGTTCTCCCTGTGGGAAATGCCTGAAAAAACCTCCACATGGAGGCGTCCAGAAGATATCCTCATCAGATGCCTGAACAACCTCAAGGGTCTCCTTTCAATGCGGGAATGGAGCAGCTCTACTCTCATAACACATATCCTATATGGTACAGTGCCTTGCAAAAGTATTCGGCCCCCTTGAACTGGTCAATCTCTTGCGACATTTCAGGCTTCAAACATAAAGATATAAAATTCGAATTTTTTGTTAAGAATCAACAAGTGGGACACAATCGTAAAGTGGAATGACATTTATTGGATGCGTCAAACCTTTTTAACAAATAAAAAACTGAAAAGTGGGGCGTGCAATATTATGCGGCCCCCTTGTGTTAATACTTTGTAGCTCCACCCTTTGCTGCAATTAAAGCTGCAAGTCTCTTGGTGTATGTCTCTTATCAGTTTTCACATCCAGAGACTGAAATTCTTGCCCATTCTTCCTTGCAAAACAGCTCAAGCTCAGTGAGGTTGCTGCCACCACCATGTTTGACAGTGGGGATGGTGTGTTCAGGGTGATGAGCTGTGTTGCTTTTACACCAAACATATCGTTTTGCATTGTGGCCAAACAGTTGGATTTTGGTTTCATCTGACCAGAGCACCTTCTTCCACATGTTTGGTTTGTCTCCCAGGTGGCTTGTGGCAAACTTTAAACGAGACTTTTTATGGATATCTTTGAGAAATGGCTTTCTTCTTGCCACTGTTCCATAAAGGCCAGATTTGTGCAGCGTACGACTGATTGTTGTCCTATGGACAGACTCTCCCACCTCAGCTGTAGATCTCTGGAGTTCATCCAGAGTGATCATGGACCTCTTGGCTGCATCTCTGATCAGTCTTCTCCTTGTTCGAGATGAAAGTTTAGAGGGACGGCCGGGTCTTGGTAGATTTACAGTGGTCTGATACTCCTTCCATTTCAATATGATTGCTTGCACAGTGCTCCTTGGGATGTTTAAAGCTTGGGAAATCTTTTTGTATCCAAATCCAGCTTTAAACTTCTCCACAATAGTATCTCAGACCTGCCTGGTGTGTTCCTTGGTCTTCATGATGCTCTCTGCGATTTGAACAGAAGCCTGAGACTATCACAGAGCAGGTGCATTTATACGGAGACTTGATTACACACAGGTGGATTCTATTTATCATTATTTGGGACAACATTGGATCATTCAGAGATCCTCACTGAACTTCTGGAGTGAGTTTGCTGCACTGAAAGTAAAGGGGCCAAATAATATTGCACGCCCCACTTTTCAGTTTTTTATTTGTTAAAAAAGTTTGGCACATCCAATAAATTTCATTCCACTTCACAATTGTGTCCCACTTGTTGTTGATTCTTCACAAAAAATTTGAATTTTATATCTTTTTGTTTGAAGCCTGAAATGTGGCAAGAGGTTGAAAAGTTCAAGGGGGCCGAATACTTTCGCAAGGCGCTGTATATATAGGGCTGCAGCAAACGACTATTTTAGTAATCAAGTATTCTGCTGATTATTCTGACGATTTAACAATGTGACGAAGTAAAAAAAATATTTACATTGCTTTTGTTTATAAATCCACATTTTCTTGCTTAAAAAAACAACCCAACAGGTTTTTAGTGTAATCTTGAACATTTGTAACAGAGGATGCATTTGCAGCTAAAAAAAAGTTCTAACATCAACATATTAAAGTTCAGCCCTTTCTGGTTGATTTAACATCAACACAGTGCATAATGTATTCTGGATTTATTTTTTACATTAAAAAGCATAATATTATCCAGATAAAGGAGAACCCGTTTAGTGTCTGTAAGCGCCAAGTTACAGTCTGCCTGTTTTTAGGGGAAAACAAACAAGGAATAAAAATAATTCCAAATTACCTATGAAAGTTTTCTTTTCCAATGTCGCTACATGGATGCTCAGTATGAGGATTGCTGCAAAGTCAACGACACAATGTAAGCTACTGTCCACTGTCGCTACACACTCATCTGAATTGAAAAAGGTTAACAACAAATTTAAATTCAGACATAATAAACACTGCCTTTTACATATTGATAATAAAGACCCCACGTAGTCGCGGGGGTGGAGGGGGAGTTTGCTTCTGCAGCGGATGTTTCCTCCTAAGGTTTTGCAACATCGAGGACGTGCAACTATGGCAAACTAACTCAGTGGAATGTGATCAGACTGCGTTGTCTCAAGTTATAGCTCGTTTTTGAGAAGTTACAACTTTAAACCTCAAAATGTTTTCTCTCATGACGTTCATATGGTGCAATATTTCTTCAATCAGATGCATAGAAGGTGAGTGGAGTTTCCACTGACTGTCGCAGGGCGCTCAGTTGGTAAGGTGCGCTCAGCCATTTGAACTTCCAAAAATCAGTCCTTCCTCGTAACAACAACATTTTTCCTATCCACAAACAACAATTTCGCTTTCTAAAATATCTTTATTTCTGGGTCCGTTTAGGAAAATCCGTTGATCCATCCGTCCATTGGCTATACCAGCTTATCCTTCATTAATAAAAGAAAATCAAACCAAATCTCCAGTCAGTTCTATAGTGGCCACTTTTTAGTTGTTTCTCTTGACTGAAGGGAACCAAAAATGTACCGATGAAGTTAACCAGAGGGATGCTCCGATGGTATGTTGTGCTTTATTTAATCAGTTGTACAATAGTCTTATAGTTTCTGATTCATGGAGTAGATATTTTTGCTGTGTGTCATTAACCTGAAGAAAGTTTACAAATGAAGACAAGACCACATTTAAGACATTTCTTTCCTTTAGTGAAATTATTTAAAGAAAAATCCTTGTCTCAGCATTTTAAGCAACGGCACAACTTTTTCACAGCAAAGCGGGACGTTCCTGCAGCTGATCCACGGTCATTGTACAGATTACTGCAAAGTGGGAGCCATTGCTCAGAAGATGTTGGGTGTTGGCTTCTTTTGTAAGTTGCACACTTACACACATCCTTAGGTGCCCCTAGATGCCCGGGTGGGTAACCCTGTGCAGGTTGTGGATGCTGACCTAATTGTCTGCATGCTGAAATGGGACTATGCTTTAGAGTAAGGGGGATTTCTGGAGGTTAGCCAAGGACAAGCGGCTGTTGGCATAACATGCCATCTCTCTCGCGGTCTGTCACGCACTCTCACACACATCTATACCCACACATAGTCTGGTGTGAAAACTGGGCAAAGAAAGAGAGGGATTACAGGGAAGAAAAGGGAATAGTCTGGTTTTTTACCAGCCGTATTGTGACAGAGGTATTTCGAGAATGAGAGATTATTTCAGACCCAGTTTAAACACACAAATTATTGTTTGCATCTAAGAAGAAAAGGGAATGTCAAGACAAGAGGCTTAATTGTGGATTCAGACAAACATCCCTTTGTAGTTTGTTTTCTGCTTTTAAATGGGGAATGCAATTAGTTACAGATTTTTACTATAAAGAAAAAAACAGTTTTTTCCTCATGAGATATAACTCCTTGTGGCTTGATCAGCTAAAATCACATCAGGTGGACATAATTAGGACATCAGCATTTTGAAGGAGGTATGCCCTGTTTAAACCTCAGTCATTTACCTTGGTGTGGTTCTGACTGTTAAAGTGAGAGAGAACAACATTGTGAGATTCAAAGAGCTGACTGTTTGCAGCGATGAGCCTGTAAGGAATTGAAAGAGGTCTCAAAATTTTAAATAAGCGGAAATACGGTGAATAGTCTACATGTGGACGACCCTCAACTACCAACATGCCTCCATGAGGCTGTTCAAGTAATTTTACCCCATTAACACAAGAACTCTTAAAAATTAACAGCAGGCTCCTGATACTGTTCACATGAACATTCAGAAGTCCATGCCTCTACAGTCAGATAAAAACTGCACAAATTCAAATTTCATAGGAAGCCTTTACTCTCTAAAAAAACAAGAAGGCCAAACTAAAGGTTGACAGAAAGAAAGTAGACCAGGACTTCTAGTATAATGTTCTTTAAATTGATGATTGTAAAATATAATTATTTGAAGATCAGAACCGAGGAAACGTTTGGAAAACAAACATTAAGCATTTCTGGAAGAGAACCTCCTACCCCGCTCTCAAGCATGGAGTTGGAAGTGTCATGGTTTGGGGATGCTTTGCTGCAGGAGAACTTTTCCAGCTCAGTCAGTCAGGGCAACACACAAACAACCATACAGACACTCATTCATACACCTAAGGGCAATTTAACGAGACCAGTTAACCTAACCGGCATGTCTTTGGACTGTGGGAGGAAGCCGGTATAGCAAGCTTTCCTCAGACTGATATCAGGCTAGTTGATTAAGTTCAAGGGGATATTGATAGCTATTATTGGTTTTTCCTCGGCTTGAAAACCTGTTTATCATTTGTTGAATGAGTAAAACAATGTAAATATTTGGTATCTACCTCTAACTAAATCCCTTTTTTCCAGAGATAAATGAAAGAAAATAGATTAGACATTGACAACATCTGTACATTCAATTTGAAAGAACTGAATATGAATTTAATGAGGTGTACTAGTTCTTTCACAGGACTATAGTTACTGGCTTGAAAATATTACCTCCTCTCTTGCTACATTACCAGTACTCTGTCTGCACTGATGATGATCACGTCAACTCGCCATGTGAAATGCTTTAAGCCGCCCCAACAGTAGGGCAGTCAACTCTGTTTTCTGATTAATTTGGATTATAGTTATTTGAACAATTGGGAGCCATTATAGACTGTGAATGGAGCTACAAACTTTCAGCCTAAGATGATCCGGTGATCAAATATTGCAAAAACCAGCCACCACATAGTCCCTTCACTCAGGCTGTCTCTCTGATGAACCCAATGAACACCCCACAGTCAGAGTAGTCTGCCACTCTGCTGTGAAACAACATAAGCATATCTACACTATCACAACCTGCCTTTTTTTTCCTTTTTCTTTAAAATAAAGAAAACATTGACTGTACATACGCATGTATATACATACTGTTCCTTTGTATTGCCTCTGAAGTTTATATATTTAAACTTCATGTCTGTACACATGTGAAACCAAAGTCAATTTCCTTGTTTGTACACACAATCCTGGCCAATAAAGCTGATTCTGATTCAGAAGTATGGCAGAAAAACAAGATGGTAATGTCGCCGCAAAAAGTAATTTAGTTTGTGTTGACACAGCAACACAGGAACTTTGCAAATACAAAACAGGGCACATCATAATCAAACTGCATGCTTCATGCTGACTTTGTTGTTTTGCTGAATGTTTTGACTCATGTAAAATAGATCTTTAGATACGTTTGACAAGATAAGAGACTATGACAGCAACCTTGAAATAAAAATCTATTATTTATCTATCCAACAGATCTAAGTTGGTCTCCTTCAATTTTGCATTATGTTGGACGATGCTACATTTTTTTGAATTAAGTCTTGTGAAAATGTGTTTTTACTGTGGAGATTTATAGGAAAAAAGATGAAAAGATGCTTTATTCAGGTTTATAAGGTAGAAGCATTCTAACTGGATTTCATGTGTTCAATAATCTGGCAGATTTTATTTCCAGGCTAGAGCAGCATTGTGAAGCAGAGGTATGCACTGTTCCCTCACAGCAAGGTTATAGGTTAAACTTTGAATAGTGGTCTGGAGCCGCCTTTGTATTGTGTTTGCATGCTCTTTCCATGCATTTGTGGGTTTTCTGAGGGTGTTCTGGTTTCCTCCCACAGTCCACAAACATGCATGATTTCAAATTTGCTCTGGCTGCAAGTATGTGAATAGTTGGTCTTTCATGTGTGTCTTTCTGATGGGTACAATACAAATACATCAATAATTACTTAAGTAGTCTGCTGTGTAGCTACAACTTTAAGAGTAGCAAGATTGTGGCTGTTTGGTTTGTTCTGATTTTTCTTTCTTGTAAAAATCGGACTTTTCTGACGTAGATTTAGTTTGATCAGTTGCTTGCTAAATTGCCTCATTCAAATCTTTCAGTTTGACATCAGCACAACTAGATAATCTCTAATTTACTGGAAGAGCCTTTTATTCGTGACGCGGTTTACAGCTACTTTCATTTGAACATTAAATGTCAACACCAGAATGAGCCTGTGAGTGTTTTATCATTTTTATTCTAGTTGCTATTATTAAACAAGCTGTGGTGAAGAGGTGAAATTTTTATCAGCACTGCCAGCAAAATATGACTCCTGACTAATTTACTACACTCTTGTTAATTAAAAGTGTTTTGTTTTTGTTTTTTTGTTGGGTAACGGGATTTTTTTCCACAAGTATTAACTAAAGATGTCTATCAAATTGTAAACATGTTTTCTCTTTTTCACCCATCAGATCTTTTCTTCTTATTTGCCTTGCGCTCTTAGTCCCTGCCCTCCCTCGTTTATTTCTGTTCGGCAACATATATATTTCCAGCCTCATTTTTAAGGACTTCCTGTTCTGCGTGAGGGATCTGTCAGGAGTTGATCTCTGTTTAAACTAGACGTGTCCTATGTGGGCACAGTTTCAGACCAAGAGCTCGGCTTAGCCGTTGTCAGTCTGCCCACACTGGAAATGTCTTATGTAAACAGCAGCTACCTCACCCCAACTGAAAAGATTATTAGTGGCGAGAAACCTATAGGGGCAGGGAAAGAGTGGAAACGAAAAGCTGACCTTCTGGTAGACCTTTTTTTTTTTTTTTTAGATCAGCTTTATAGATTTTTATATTTTTGTTGTATAGTTAGTCTTTTCCCTTTACAGCTTCAGTCATTTTTGTATTTGTACTTTTCACTTTCTATTGTTTTATTTCTTCATATCTGATTAAGCCCAGATCTTATTGCTGTGATATAAAACTAAAAATTTGGAAAGTAAATAACCTGCTTTGATATGTCCTCCAGTATTTGTAAAAAGGACCCGGACTTTCTTCTAGTCTGTTAAAGGGGTCTTGATCAATATTTCTCTGGGCTTTGTGAAACTCTTTCAGTGTTTTTTCCTTTTGCTTTTATCGGCTGCTTATTCAAACATTTTCAGGATATTTTTACATCTATTTGATCAAACTGGTCAAATATCAGTTCTGATAACTATATCCAGTGCAGGCGTATCTGAAAGCTGTCTTCAAAGAAATAAAAATTTTGCACAGACCTGAAATAGGACATGAGACCCGTGGGCCTCTTTTACAAGATCAACAGAACATATTTCTCCTTGAAAACAAAATATAAAGAAAGGAGGAATCGTTTAAAACAGCACTTTGCAAGGACTTTATTCTGTCTCCTCATTGTTTTAGAGCATTTTAGTTGCTCAGGGAGTCTTTGCACAAAAATTATAATAAAGTTCTTAGGAATTTCTTGGACTTGTTGTTCTCACCTTTTTAGATGCGATTTCAGATCTGAAATGGACAGGAAATAGTTTTAGCAGAAATCCAAAGGGTTTTGCAAAAGTTGTTCCTGTTCCTAAAACTGATCTGAGATCCTCTTCAGAGGTGTTCCTCCAAACACGCATAATTTAGTCAGTCCTCTGTGAACCCACGCTAACTTTCTGGCTGATGGATGTACTATTCACCAGCTACCACTCCTTTGCTCCTTTGAGGCGATGCAGCCATCCTCCCGCTTGGGGGCTTTAAAGTGAGGAGGAGCCGTTTTTAGGTTTCATTCTTTTAGGAATTGGAGCCCCGCCGTGTGTTGTTGTTCCTGAATATTTTATGACACAAACCATAAAGATCAAAGCTAAATTAGCTGTCCTATTGTTATGGTTCTAAGGGGAGTTCTCTGGTTTCTTTCATTTGACTAGGTCTACTTAGTGTAAACACGCATGATTTAATGTATTAATTGTATCTGATGGAAAGGAATCTTTGAGACAAAGTTGAAAATGACTTTTACCTTGAAAACGATGAAAAATATAGATTTGTTTGCGTTTGCTTGAAGATATTGATAGCAAAATGGGTTGAACTTTATCAAGGTGTTTCAGAACCTCAATGTAAATTTGCTCCTGAAGACAAGAATCTAACAGCTGGCAGACGTACCTAAGATGAGCAAATCCTCCAATATTCCTAACGTGCAGTCCTTATCAAATACATTTCTCTGCTTGGCAGAAAGACCTGAAGAAGACAGAATCTACTTACAGCATAGCAGAGAGGCTGTAATTGTCTCTAGTATTGACAGATTACTCCTCATTTTATCCATGCCTTTGTTGTTATAATAAAGCTGGACAATGGGAGACTTTGAGCGCATGCTTTTGTTTACCTCCGTTATGTAACTCGGTGGAGTGTCTGTGGATGCTGTGCATGTGACTAGAGGATACTTGATCGCGTTCTGAGGAGGAACACATTATACTTCGACTCCATTCGCTCACTTCTTACTGAATGGAGTGACCTAACAATATCAGGCAGCGGGTTCTTTTATGATAGGATTCATGGTGACTTAATGTTTCTTTTTAAACTTTGGATGTTTGTTTCTGCTGTTCTTAACTCATTCAGGCGACAGAAAAGGACCTAATTTCACAAACCCATTCAAGAAGCATTTTTATTAAAACAAATATGATATGCAAGAAAGGTTTAAGCTGCTGTCATCTGTTCTTATTTTGCCATGTATGGCGGAAATTTCTGTAGACTTATTTTATGTCTTTCTAAATGTGAAGAATCAAAGCACATCTTGTAAAACATTAAGTTCTTAAGTTGCTATTTGTATGTTGTATGTGTTTGGGAATGAAGGATATAAGATTGGCTTTGCTGCAGTTACTTTTTGCCTTGACATCATTATCTTTTTTTTTCTTTTCGAGGTGAAAATGTGTCAGTCATTGACTAAATCTTCATCAGTGCAGAAAGAACGTCTGCATAGAATTTCACAAGTTGGTAACAGGTCATGGGACATCTGCATAGCATCTATGTACATTTCATTGCAGTGGTGTCAGCTTTTATTAGCTGGAGATGGCATGATCCTACAGTATCATATTTGTAGGAACGTTATGTTGGTTTATGTACCTGAAACTACGTGTGAATGAGCAATGCGGCCATTAACTCTGTGTACTTTTTCTTTAACCTTAAAAGTACTCATGGCCCAGTCCTGTGAGGTTTTTTTTTCATGTGTTGTCTGTTGTGTCACTCAGTTAAGGCATGGCCGCTCAAAATGCATCATGTTCTCCAGGAATTGTTTCCTGTTAAAACTGAGGTTTTTCGTTCCACTGTCACCATATATTTTGTTCAAAAGGAGGGGACTATTGCAGAGTCAAAAGTAAAAAGGAATCTATCATTGAATAGATACCTTTTTACCGTTTTTTGGTCTAATACATTGTACCTTTCTATTGTATTATGACTAAGATCAGAGTCAAATGTTTTTAATCTATCTATAGGACTGAATTGATCAGATTCTATTATGCTCCATGTAAATTGGGTACATTTGTCCATTTTGAAAATGGCTTCAGATGACAATTGCTCTTAATTGTGTCGGGGTGCGACATTTTGGACTTTGTTTTTGGTTTTGTGTTTAGTAACTTTTTGTCTAGATGTTTGCTCTGTGGAATTCTGCAGCACCTCTTCAACCTTAGCCTGGCCCAGAAGAAGGTTCCGGTGTTGTGGAAGACCTCCTGTCTTGTTCCAATACCAAAGAAAACTCACCCATCAGTCCTCAATGACTATAGACCTGTTGCCCTGACATCCCACATCATGAAGGTCCTAGAGAGACTCCTGTTGGCCCACCTGACTAACAATAAACTATCAGGACCACCGTCAGTTTGCTTATCGCTGTGGAGTTGGAGTTGAAGATGCCATCATACACCTGCTTCAACAAACCCACTGTCATCTGGACAAAGCCAGCAGCACTGTGAGGATCATGTTCTTTGATTTCTCCAGTGCATTTAACACAATCCAGCCTGATTTGCTTTGTCAGAAACTCCAAAAGATTCAGGTGGAGGCCTCAACAATCTCCTGGATCAAAGACTACCTGACAAACACACCACAGTTTCTGAGACTGAAGGGTTGTGAGTCTAACCAGGTAGTCAGCAGCACAGGAGCACCACAGGGGACTGTACTCTCACCATTCCGCTTCACTCTGTACACCTCAGACTTCCAGTACAAGACAGACTCCTGTCATCTGCAGAAACACTCGGATGATTCTGCAGTTGTTGGGTGGATCAGAGATGGACAAGAAGAGGAGTACAGGAAGGTGGTGGACGGCCTTTGTGGCATGGTGTGGAAACAATCATCTCATCTTCAACGTGACTAAAACAAAGGAGATGATTGCAGATTTTAAGAGAAACAGGAATAAGTCAAAAACTATTTCTATCATGGTAGAAGAAATGGAGTTGGTGGAGGAGTATAAATACCTCGGTGTTCACCTGGACAACAGACTGGAATGAAGATGCAACTGTGAAGCTGTCTACAAGAAGGGACAGAGCAGACTGTACTTCTTGAGGAAGCTTAGGTCATTCAGTGTTTGCAGAACGATGTTGCATATCTTCTATAACTCTGTTGTGGAGAGTGTGATCTCTTCTGCCATCATCTGCTGAGGAAGCAGCATCAGAGCCAGGGACTTAAAAAAGCTCAACAAGCTGATAAAAAAAGGCTGGCTCTGTTCTGGGAACTCCTCTGGAACCTCTGGAGATCATTGTGGAAAGAAGGATTCTTCATAAAATGAAGAACATTATGGAGAACCCTGAGCATCCTCTTCATGAGACTGTCCTACAACAACAGAGTGTCTTCAGTCAGAGGCTTCTTTAGATCTGCTGTAAGACGGAGCGCTACAGGAGATCCTTCCTGCCCACAGCCATCAGCATCTACAACGGCTCTTTGAGGAAACCTTCATAATGAGCTACAACAACATTTAATTTCCCTTTGGGATTAATAAAGTATTTTTGAATTTTGAATTGAATTTTAATATTTTGGATTTTGTAGTCATGTTTGTTTATTTCCTTTTGCTGCCTGTTAGTTTTGTTCCCTCTACCACCTCCTAGTGTATGTTGTTTTCTCTCCTCTCTTCCTTAGTTTCTTAGTGGTTGCTTTCTTATTACTTTGTATGGTTTTATTATTATTATTATTATTATTATAGTTTGTTGTCTTCCCTGGATTCTCTTGTTTAGTTTCTCATTTAGTATCTCGGTGTTTAATTATGTTAGGTATTTGTTCTCTTTCCTAGTTTAGTTCCTCGGTTTAGTTCCTATAGTTCCAGCCTCCCTTATTGGTTAGCTTTAGTTATTGTTTACTTTTGGTTTGCACATATTCTAGTTCTCTGTCTCCTTTCTAGTTAATTCTGTCAGTGTGGCTTTTGGGTTGTTTACTTTTGTAATCAGGGTCTCTTTATGGATTCTTTGTTTATTCTTAGGTTGTTGTTCTTCTGTTTCCCTCCGGTTTCTCTGTTTCCTTTAGTTCGTGGTTATTCTAGTTTTCTTATGCTTCATTTGGTTATTTATCTTTGTCTATAGGTTTTGTTTAGGTCTGTGTCTCTTTATTGTTAATTAGTCCCTTCGCCATGTTTTAGTCTATGTATTAGTTCCACCTGTTCCTCCAGCCTTCCTGCCTCCTTGTCACACTTGTTCTTAGTTCCTTTGATTATCTGCCTTTGTCTCCCTCGGTATATTAGTTGGTCATGTTTTTAGTTTCCTTGCTGGTTCCTTCCGTTCACAACGCCGTTCACAATCCCGTTCTCTACTCTCGACTATGTTCAGAGTTTTCTATGTTCCTGCAGAGTCTACTGTTGAAAGTTTTGGATTTCGACTATGTTTGTACCTGCAGTGTTCTTTGCTTCGTTTCTTTGAGAAGAACTTTTGGAATTAAAGCTTAAGCTTTTCTACAACATGCAGCTGCCTAGCTCTTGTCTGCGCTTTGGTCAACCTAAACCTCAGAATGGACTTGACTCTAAAAATGAACTGAAATGATGTGTTGAAAGATAAAAGAATAAAAAGTGCATATTAGCTGTTTAATTAGTGTGGCTATCTGCTCCGGTAGCCAGCCTGCAGTCTGCTGCCAACAGTAGCTTGCCAACTCTAGATTTAATATACCTTATAAAGAGAACCAGTAATACTTCCACAACAGCCCATTTTGTCTTTCTTGTCAGCAAGTGAAAAGGTATAGAGCCCATTTACAGCCAGCTGAATGGCAGCATGCAGCTAAAGGTCGCAGTGTGGTAGCTCTGCATCACACTTTTCTAGACAGAAAATGTTAGCATTTTGAAACAGTTGCTTGTTAAAACGTTGGCATACCATGATACTGGTAACCCTTCCATGCACAGTTTTTACAAAACTGAAGAGGAACAGTAAAATATTTCTTTTTAGGGGTTTAGACCTAAATTACACTTTTGACTTTAATGTTTCAAGAAAGATATTTAGTTGTGGTTTTTTGTTTTGTGAAGTTTTCCGAAAAAAGTGAATCCTGCTCACCAATAATTAACTGTTGATGATCTTTTCATCCATCCTTCATTTGTTTTTGTGACAAAATAGATTTCGTAACTGGCCTTTTTTGGTGGATAACAGAAAACACAACTGCTACAAATTGAGCAAATATTGTTTTCCTTCCGTCTCAAGAGAACAATATAAACGCTGACCTCAAACACATAAAAAATCATGAATTTTATCAAGTAAAGGTGTATAATATATTTTGGCTCAAAGGAAAACTTTCTTGTCATCTTTAGAAAGACTAAAGAAAATAATTTATTGAGACCACTTTTAAAGTTTTTCTGTAGACACTGCTTGCTTTATTTTCCGTGCAGTACCAGACCATTTCGACATGAAATCTTCCCTGAAAATCTGTTTTAAATTAGATATTTTGGCACCCTGGTAAGGCAGCCTGACACAAAGACACAAGTTGTTCCAACTTCTTTAAGTAAATCTATGAAAAATACCAAATACAGCACAGTATGACAATCTGAAAACTGAATCACGGCACCAAAATGAAGATGCCCGAAGAGCTGCTAGTTAAAATTTAGTATGCAATTCATGATCAACTAAAGGAAGATGCATTATCATTTCCTGTGCTAAGGTTAGCTGGATTTTTTAAACATTTCTTAAAAACACACATTTTAGTAATCACTGCACAATATGCCATGTATGGCTAAAATAATTAAAATTATGGTTGCCCAATAACATTTACAACAGGTAGAATTGCCCTTCTAAAATAAAATTACCATTAAAATCATACATGATTAGAGTGATAGTAACAAGTAACATTGTCCATCAAACACTGTCTTATATTTTGTTTGGGAGGTCCATTTGTGCCCAAGAGCAACAATGTAAAACACCAGATGATGGTTTGCTATTGCATTAAGTGACAAAAATGAAAGTATTTTTGCCTTAATGTCTATTGCGACATTTGGGGGGGAAATGGAGAAGAAATTGTTATGGTTTGCGAGATATAGGACCCCAGAATGCAGATGAGCAGGCAGCGTGATGGTAAATGCAAAAGGTTTAATAACAGACTCATTCACAGCAGGAGGCAGGAACAAAACAACAAACGGGCTGGCGAGACAGGCATGGCATGATCAAAAAACAAGACATGATCTGAGAAATGTTTCCGCGATGACTAACTGAACAGGTGTGTATATATGGAGTGAAAACCAGGTGGAGCAAGGAGACAGATTAACTTGGAGCAGGTGAACCGAATAAACTAATTGACAGACAGAACAAAACGTGGCTGCGGCAAAAACAGAGACTCTAATATACAAACAAAACCAAACTTGACAAAACATGAACAAGACTAAAACATGACCAGAAAAATAAACAGAAGCATGATTCAAAACTTGAGCAGTGAAAAACATAAGGAAAAAACCCGAAACCAAAAACTAAACAACCCCAAATCATAACAGAAATCCCAACTATAAAGTACAGTGGTGTCAGCCCCATGGTGTGGGTTGTTTTGCTCCTGGGGAAATGATTAATTTCAAAATAGAATGGCATCCTGAGAACAAAACATTGTTCGGAAATATTAAGGCAACATATCCAGACATCAGCCAGCAAGTTGAAGCTTAAACTTTGGAGTCGCCATTAAAAGGTCAGGTTTTCAGTCCTGTAGAAAATTTATGGGAAGAGATGAAAATGCGTTGCCCTGCAAACCAGAGTCAGTTACACCAGTTTAAATGGTAATTCCACCAAGGTTTAAGGGAAGTTCTGTAAATTTGTGAATTTCAGGAAAGTAAGAATAAAAACAAACTGTAAAAAAATATCATTCCTCATTCTGTCATTTTGCAAATAAAAATAATTGTGTTAATTCTACCTGACCTAAAACGGGAAATGTTCAGTCTGATTTAATGTCAGGTTCAGGGACATGTCTAACATTGGATTAGGAATTGTGCCATTCCTGTTTGCTCTAACTCCGCCAGCAACAGAAATGTGATTCGAGTAAAGACTGAGATTTTTCTTCCTCTGTGATGGCAGCAGAGCTGAGTATTATGATGAAAATGAAGATGCTGCTTGTTGTGAAGGGTGGCTAGAGCGATGATAGTAAGTGGGATGATAATGAGGCGTTGAAGGCAGGAGCTAAATAGGGAGCTGAAGGTTGTTTGTGGCTGTGATCACTGACGTGCTTTTCCAAACAAAGGTCACAACTTCACCAGATGATGGTGTGAATCAAATGGGGTGTGGTTCATATGTAAGTGCATGTTACTCTGGGTGTGGTCTTTCCCTGCATACTGCGTTTGTTTCCAGTGTCCAGATGAGTTAAATGAGCCTGTAAAAGTGCATACAGTACAGACCAAAAGTTTGGACACACCTTCTCATTCAAAGAGTTGTCTTTATTTTCATGACTATGAATATTGTAGCTTCACACTGAAGGCATCAAAACTATGAATTAACACATGTGGAATTATATATTGAACAAAAACATGTGAAACAACTGAAAATATGTCTTATATTCTAGGTTCTTCAACGTAGCCACCTTTTGCTTTGATTACTGCTCCACGCACTCTTGGCATTCTGTTGATGAGCTTCAAGAGGTAGTCACCTGAAATGGTTTTACAACAGTCTTGAAGGAGTTTCCAGAGATGCTCAGCACTTGTTGGCCCTTTTGCCTTCACTCTGTGGTCCAGCTCATCCCAAACCATCTCGATTGGGTTCAGGTCTGGTGACTGTGGAGGCCAGGTCATCTGGTGCAGCACCCCATCACTCTCCATCTTGGTTAAATAGCCCTTACACAGCCTGGAGGTGTGTTTGGGTTCATTGTCCTGTTGAAAAATAAATAATGGTCCAACTAAACGCAAACCGGATGGAATAGCATGCTGCTGCAAGATGCTGTGGTAGCCATGCTGGTTCAGTATGCCTTCAAATTTGAATAAATCCCAAAAGTGTCACCAGCAAAGCACCCCCACACCATCACACCTCCTCCTCCATGCTTCACGGTGGGAACCAGGCATGTAGAGTCCATCCGTTCACCTCTTCTGCACCGCACAAAGACACTGTGGTTGGAACCAAAGATCTCAAACCTTGACTCATCAGACCAAAGCACAAATTTCTACTGGTCTAATGTCCATTCCTTGTGTTCTTTAGCCCAAACAAGTCTCTTCTGTTTGTTGCCTGTCCTCAGCAGTGGTTTCCTAGCAGCTATTTTACCATGAAGGCCTGATTCACACAGTCTCCTCTTAACAGTTGTTCTAGAGATGTATCTGCTGCTAGAACTCTGTATGGCATTGACCTGTTCTCTAATCTGAGCTGCTGTTAACCTGCAATTTCTGAGGCTGGTGACTCGGATGAACTTATCGTCCGCAGCAGAGGTGACTCTTGGTCTTCCTTTCCTGGGGCGGTCCTCATGTGAGCCAGTTTCTTTGTAGCGCTTGATGGTTTTTGCAACTGTACTTGGGGACACTTTCAAAGTTTTCCCAATTGTTCGGACTGACTGACCTTCATTTCTTAAAGTAATGATGGCCACTTGATTTTTTTTTACTTAGCTGCTTTTTTCTTGCCATAATACAAATTCTAACAGTCTATTCAGTAGGACTATCAGCTGTGTACTGTATCCACCTCCTGCACAACACAACTGATGGTCCCAACCACATTTATAAGGCTTGAAATCCCACTTATTAAACCTGACAGGGCACACCTGTGAAGTGAAAACCATTTCAGGTGACTACCTCTTGAAGCTCATCAACAGAATGCCAAGAGTGTGCGGAGCAGTAATCAAAGCAAAAGGTGGCTACTTTAAAGAACCTAGAATATAAGACATATTGTCATTTTTTTTGTTCAGTATATAATTCCACATGTGTTAATTCATAGTTTTGATGCCTTCAGTGGGAAGCTACAATATTCATAGTCATGAAAATAAATACAACTCTTTGAATGAGAAGGTGTGTCCAAACATTTGGTCTGTACTGTATATAAGTATGTTTCAGTATTTATTGCTTGCGAGTTGGTTGAACAGGGTTCCTGACCTTCAGGAGACATTCAGGCTAGAGGCTGTGCAGACTGGACACAGCCCATAGGAGCTTCCTGTAACTGTTCCCCCCACAGTTTGATTTCTCAGTGTTTTAGACAATACTTATTAATTAATTTGTCAAACTGTGATTTAGACTTTCTGGCCATGAGGGGCACGTCTATGAGGGAGAGCCTCAGACATCAGAATGATTTCCTAATATCTCATGTCGACACAAAACCAGAGCAGATTGTGCCAAAGCGTTCCCAGATCAAAACCTATTTGCCTGGTTATGTACAGGCAAATTTAGAGGATCACACTTCATGAGCATTTTTATTATTTATCACCTTAAACACTGGAAGTGGGGGAGGTGGGGTAGTCCTGGAAATAGGAAGGAAGTAGGATGAAAATGAATCAAGGAAATGGGGAGGAAGGAGGGCAAAAAGGAGTCGAGGAAATTGAAAGGAATGAGGGTAAAAAGGAGTCAAGGAAGGAAGGAGTCTAGGAAATAGGGAAAAAAGAGACAGGAAGTCATGTGTAAACTGATCATTTTTGTTAACTTGTTCCCCCACCTTGGTTAAGAGTTGGTTCTGCCATGTTTAATTTTGTCAGTGGCATAATGTTGCAGCCAGCTCTTCTGAAACACATTTATTCTCCATATCACATTGATGAGCCAAAAAAGATTGTGTTTTGCTTTTTAATTAAGGGTAAGGGTGGAAAAGAACTAATTACAGTCTGTTATATGTTGAAGAAATAAAAATTAATCTTTTTATTTTCTTTTTAAAGTTGTCCAGAGTATCATAAGAATGCTTATTGTTAACCTTGTGCCCCATAGTTAGTTTACGTCTTGCACAGGATGTTTTCATTTACTATTAGTAGTAATAAAAAGCTACTCTTTGTTCTTAATTTGGTGCAATTTTGTAACAGTGACAGAATCCTGTGGTTTGAAGTCATTGTGTAGGTTTACTGTGCTGTCAAGACTGCAGTTTTAGTTATTATGTGGAGGAGAAAATGCATCAACATGCCTGTTAATTAATCCATCGTGATTTATTATTTGTTAAATAAAGTGCTTCAACTGTAAAACCTGAAGATTAATAAACTAAATTATAATAACAACAAACTTAAATGGTTAAATTCAAGCTGATTCTGACCTGCCTTCCTAAGGTACCAACAGCTTATTGGCTTAATTCACCTTATGTGCTGTTGTACAATCTGTTGTACAAGCTGCTCTAATGTAAAGTCTTTCTCGTTTTCTTGTTTCAGGTTGCAGCCGGAGTGGACAGGTGGTGCGTCCATCGACGGGCAGATGACGGAAGGAGACGCACAGCCTCCTCGCTCCAAGCTCTACAGCTGCTATGACCTGGATGACCTGGATGTCGCATGGCTGCAGCTGGTTAACCAGGAGTTCAGACAGATGGGTGAGCGATCATGTTCACATGTTTGAATAGTCATGTGATGATAATGGCTAGAAAAGGTTCTACTAGAGTTTCCAGTAAAGAGAAAAATTGTTGCTTACTGTTGTAGTCATATGTTTAGCTTTGCTGTATTCCTGCACATTGACCGTGAGTGTTATAACACACTGAGGTGTCTGGAGAGGTATGTGATTTACTTTTGTCTGGATAAGTATGGCAAAAATTGACTTTTCCAGGCCTGTTTTTCCTTTTTCCATTTTCTAAAGGACAAATGTCTAACAAACTTTAGTTGTTTTTTTACATAGCTTTAAATTTTACTACATGCTTATCTTTGATTTGCCACAATGCAACTGTGTTTTACCAGTTTACCCAACAGTATTTTGTTTTTTGACTTATTCACATTTTAAAAAAGGGGCCCATTTTATTTATCCGTTTGTTCTCTAGTACTGGATCTGTGCTTCCTAGAATGGGTCTAAAATACCAAACAAATCACTAAAACAGCTATTTTTAAGTGATTCTACAAACAAAATGAACTTACTAGTGTTCAAAAACTGTGCTTAAAAAAATTTTCCATTTGATGTGGGATATTTCATTCAAGTCCAAGAGTTATAGATTTTGAAAGTGAGCAGAGATAAGTTAGTCCAGATGCCACAAAAGCAGGAAGTTGCCCTATTCCACCCTACCAAAATAACAGTTTCATTGACTACTATTTAAGCAGGTTTAATGTTAATAATTTATACTCAAATGTACAGAATGCTGTAAAAATAGCTAAAACAATGTGAGTTTGGAAAAGTAGGGGTTTTGTTTGTCCCAAGGCTTGGGTGAGTCCTACACTTAAAAGAAACATACAAGCTTACATACAAGAAACCCCTCCAACATCTCACAGACAGCAAACGCTGGAGACAACGCATTTATAGTTACAGTGCACTTAATAAAAATTAACATCATCGGAGAGGTAAATGTTATCATTAAATCAGTTTACAAGGAAAACTCATATATTATACTGATTCATTACACAGAGTGACGTGTTTCCAGTGTTTATTTCTGTTTTTTACTTTAAGTTTGTGGCTTACAGATAACAAAAACACAAAATTCAGTTTCTCAGAAAATTTGAATATTAAATAGGATCAATAAAAAAGGACTTTAAAACTGAAATGTCGGTCTGTGCTGTGCTCTCAATACCTTGGTGGGGCTTCTTTTGTATTAATTACTGCATCAGCGCACCCTGGCATGGAGGCGATTAGCCTGCGGTTCTGCTGAGGAAGCCCAGTTTGCTTTCATAGCGGCCTTCAAGTCATCTGCGTTGTTGGGTCTGCTGTCTCTCATCTTTCTCTTGACAATACTCCCTAGATTCTCTATGGGGTTCAGGACAGTTTTCCGGCCAATCAAGCACAATTACACCATGGTCATTGAACCAGCTTTTGGTACCTTTGGCAGGGTGGGCAGGTGCCAAGTCTTTCTGGAAAATAAAAATCAGCATCTCCATTAAGCAGTTTGCATTCTAAGATGCCTTTGACATCGTCTCTGGTCCAGGAGGGGTTTAACCACAGGGAAACGAACACTTGAAGCCCATGTCTTGGACACGTGTGTGTGGTGGCTTTTGAGGCACTGACACCAACTGCAGTCAATGCCTTATCAGTCTCTCTCGAACTCTTGAATGGGTTTTATTCCAAAACCCTCGAGGCTGCAGATATCCCTGTTGCTTGTGCAACTGCAATCCACACTTTTTCCCTCCACTCAACTTTCTATTAATATGGTTAACAAGCTAAATTTTTTAAGGTATTCTAATTTATAGCAGTGTTTCCCCTGTCGTTATATTGGAGGGGCGCCCGCCCCTTCAGCGACCCCCTCCACCCCCCAAGACCATTGACGTAATAATTATATATTTATTTTCTAAATGACGTAGATCACAGCAAAAGTCGTTTAAGGTCACCTTTCCTATATAAAACAGGTCTATACATTGTCCTTTAATGAAACAAACGAAATTATCTTATTACACTGTCATTTTATGCTCTCTGTGGCACAGTTCTGCCGCACAGGTGAGCCCACCGGAAAAGATGTCGTAACCACTTGCAAAACAAGCTATCCGTGTTTTTTTAGGCCCCCAGAGTTGTGAGGATAGCAGCACTCACTCTTCTGTGAGTAGCAGCCATAGCTCTAATACTTTGTAGCCAACTACAGAAAAAAGGCTAAGTGTTCAGGCTCCGCCCCTTACAAGCAGCAAAAATCAACACATCGCCAGGTGAGCAGTTTTGACCTGGCTTGGCTGTCAGAGGGGAAATACTCCCCCTGCCTGTACAAAACTGATCTTCGTACGTAAGTAAGTACATACATAAATAACGGACAAAACACTGAGAGATGGAAATAAATGAAAACAGAAAGATGTCAACAGAAAGATGGATATAAACACATAGATAAAGACATAAAGAATGAGCAAGGAATTCATAATAATAACCTTTTCTAGAAATCTTCTGTCAAATATGTAGAAATTCACTAAAGCAATCAATTGTTATACCCCAGACAGCATATGTAGGGGAAATACTCTATAGTGATGCGAAAATACTGCATCAAACTCAATACTAATATTATTTATATATATATATATATATATATATATATATATATATACAAACAATACCAATACTTAACCTTCACCTCCTTTCCTTTATCTTTTCTGCGGTTTTCTGTCACTCTCTCTCTCATATATTTCGCAACACTTCGCATTTGGCCGGGTGACAACGGCTGACCCCGAGCATCTCCGCCGTTTTATATTTCATATCAGATCAGCCCCTTGCAGATAAAGCAGAGTAATTGTGTTTATGAATCCCCCCTGGGCATTCAGGCCTTATTTCTGGTCCACATCCTCTTTAAATCAAACAGTCTGTCCCTGCTCATCCTTCAGCAAGTTGTTTCTCATAACCTTCGACAAAATACCAAACAGAACAGGACATTTCACTGGTTCAGCTGGGGGACACATTAGGATCAATGCACAGTAATCAAATAGATAGAAAAGCTCACTAAATGAATTAAAAGGAAGAAAGGAAATTTTTGTAGCTGAAAACAAAAGGCAAATATAAATGCAAACCTGCATCTGACAGGAGCTGCCATTTGCAAAGACTTACAGGGAGGATGTAAAGGCAGAAAATATGCTTGAAGTGCACACAAAGTCCACAACAGAGACTCTACACAAAACACACACACAACCACAAGACGGTGAGAAGGGTGCTGTTGCTTCCTGCCATACAGTGTGTTCAGTTGATGATGTAAATGTCACAGCAGGTTAATATCTAACTCCACTTCCTCTTATTTGGCTGCTTCAAAGACAGCTTTGAAATTCACAGCAGCAGCACAGTTTTCACTTTTTAATTCTCAATTCCTATCAACAGATAAAAAATTCAACTCCTGTTTTTTTAAATGTTCTCTTCGACTTCTCCGGTCCATCTAGGAAACTACAGCTATGAACTGTAAGCTGCAAATTGTCAACTTGTTTATCCACTTGTTTGTTATAGGGAGCACTGTACAGAGACTCAGAAATTTAGTATTGGTGTTTGGACCTTTAACTATGAATCTTTAATAGTTCATCAAAAGGTTGTCACTTGATACAGTAAAAGAAGTGTGCAGAACATTTTAGTACTGGAAAAGAACAGGATCTAATTCAAGGTAAACACCAAAAATTACTCGTTATATTCAAGACAAACGATATCAACAAAATGTGTATTCTGAATGAGGAGAAAGTTTTGACACCCAACGCCCTAATAGCTAGTGTTTACCCCGTTTGATTGAAATAACTTTATTGAGAAGCTTCTTGTAGTCATCTACCTCAGGGGTTCCCAAAGTAGGGGTCGGGACTCCCTGGGGGGTCGGGAAATGATTTGGAGGGCCAGAATGGACAAAATTAAATAAATATATCATGAAATAAATAATTGTACCATTTTAAAAAATGTACCTTTATATATTTAATACATTATTATTTTAATATACCATTAATTAATGAACTACACCATTAAATAATTGTCCTTTTAAATAAATAAATATACCTTTTTAAATGATGAAATTAAATAATTAAATGTCATTTAAAAAAAACTAATTTTGCTTAAAAATACATATATTTCTTTTGCTCTATATTTATTTAATAAATATAGAGTGAAAAATAGGTTGCCAGTAGGGGGTCGCCTGTCTCTGGCACTGTTATTTTGGGGGTCACAGGCTAAACAGGGAATGCTAAAACACTATAAAGTGGACATGATATGAGTGAGTAAAGTATTGAATGAACATTTCCAACATGGGATATGTGCAACTGTTGGTAACAAGATACTCAAGAAAGAGTAAATAAAGTTATTTATTTTTTTTTTGGGGTGGGAAGAGATTGAATAATATAAATAATAGATGGAGGCACCGGATGCTGTGCTCCACTTAAAAATCCTCCCAGCTGAGTGTTGAATCCTTTAGTTAAATCAATAAATAATCCACAGCCACAGACGTTTTCCCTCATTGCTGCTTGGAGGACTCTGATGAGACCAGCTCTTCAAATGCATCATTGATCTGTATGTATTCCATTAATAGGAAGATCCTACAGAAATATACTCATTCTAAAAATGAAAAGCTTTTTAAAATTTAATGATGCTGGTGAACCTACTGATTTACTCGGCATCGGGGGCCGTAAGCCGGTTTGTTAGAGCTGCTTTGTTTGCTCCCTGTATTCTGTAAATGTTGCTCCATTTTTTTGTCTTGCAGATATTCTATAAATTTAGCCTCTCTATATAATACTAAAACGTCCTTTAACACTGCTTTCGGTTGCTCAGTTTGTTAAGGTTGAAAGCTGTCATTTGCTTGTTAGATTAGTTTTCATTAGCTATTAACCAGCTTTGAAGCAAGGCACTACTTTGAGGTGAAAATTGAGCAAGAATACAAACGCTACCGTCAACACTAACTGGCATGATAAACTGAACTTTGGGCAACAGATAGTTTTTTTTTGCAGATTTTGTTATTTTTGTCTTGAAACATGTGCTTGCAGAGCCCATGCAGCATTTCTCCACTTATTGTGTGGCAAAGAGTTAACTCCGACAGAACATTACTAATTTCCGACTCAATTCGGCTGAAATCCAAAGACAACACAGTGACCTTGCGAGATAAACATGCAGAGGAAATATGTGTGCATCTCCAATTGAAGTGAGAGACAGTTTTGCAGCCAAAAATAAGTTTGTAAAGCTGTAAATTGTCTTAATGCTTTGGAGTTTCATATGAGCAGCTTGCCGTTACTGTTACTATTCTTATAGATAAAGAGAACTGGATTGTTGGCACAGTGACTCTACTCGTAGTTTTAATTCATCCCTTATGCCAACAAAATTGTCCATAATCCAGCCCTTCTAGGAAAAGGGACCCACTACTGAGGAAACAGTATTTACCTCTTACAGATTTATTCTGTTTTTGGTTTTGTTCCAGATTGTCAAACAAATTTTAATAGCAAAGATAACATGATTGTATAAAAAATTCAGTTTTAAAATGATTTTATTTATCAAGGGGAAGAAGCTATTCAATCTCCAAACCAAGTCCTAAGCATAAATAAATAAAATAAAAATTGAAGTCTGGAAGTGATTACCACATTTTCTTGGTTCAATTTCTGAAATGTAGCGTTAGGAAGTCACCTAAATAAAAACTGTTTGAAAGCAATTTCTAAGGTTTTGGCACTGCAGCGAACCATGTTTTCTTCCAAGATGTGCTCACCCATCTTATTTTGAATACAATTGCTGGATGTTTGGGAAATAAAACAAAAGCATTGTTGATAAAAGATGAATACTTTGTGTTTGGCGAGTAACATTTCCCATTTTCAGATTTAAATTTGTCAGTACGAACTTCTCACTAAAAAATTGAAAGTTTCCATCTGCATCAACTGCCTTTGCTGGTGAGCAAAATTTGCTCCATTCTTGAAATGCTGTTGGGGGCTCATAAAATTATTCCAAAAGCCTCAAACGGCGCATTAGCAGCACTTTGGACACCGCTGCTGTAAAGTCTTAGAAGCCATGCGGAGGCATAATTTAATGTATCATCGACGCAAAAATGAAAAATATTTACTGTTTTTTTTATTGATACCAAGGAAGGACAGGAGTGGCTCTAAATGCAACCCCTGTGGGACACCCGTAGCACAGCATGTGAATAGACAGTAAAAACCATCTGTTTCTCTGCGCTGTGTTGTGTGAGAAATATAATTTTTTAACCATCCATCCGTACAGCCTTACTGGTGAGTCTCTGTTTCAACTATGTGTGATTTACGGTATGTAAAGTCAGTGAAAAGTGCTTTGGGTTATGCTTCTTAGTAAATGCAAACTTTAGCAATAAGGCAAGCGTTTCTCAAAGAGTAATCCTGTAAACGTTATAAGAATGAGAAATGGCACTTGTTACTCCAGACAGAATAAAATGAGACCGATATACAATATACAGGGGTCAGGTTTTCAAAAGCTCAACGTTTTGTTCTGCTTCATTCTTTGAAGAGATCAGTTGTTTGTTTCTCTCTTCCAACATTTAAAATGTTATGCTGTTTTCTCACCGCCAGCCTTACCGGTGTTGGATGAGCTGACGATGGAGTGCGTTCTGGTCGAGCTGGAGAGTGTGTGCAAGGAAAAGATGCAGCAGGCCATAGAGACGGAGGAAGGCCTGGGCATCGAGTACGATGAGGACGTGGTGTGCGACGTGTGCCGCTCGCCAGAGGGCGAGGATGGCAATGAGATGGTCTTCTGTGACAAGTGCAATGTCTGCGTTCATCAGGTTAGGGTTTACAAAATGTCCTCCTCATGTTTCTCCTTCAATTAAATATCCTCCTATACGATAGATGAGATTTAGATAAGATTTATGTCTATTTACGTTCTCCCTTTTTTTTTGTGTGGAGTAAATATAAAAACAAAAAACAGGATTTAATGTATTTCACCACAGAGTTCTCACACAGAGTAGTAATTTCACAAATGGAGCCTGTGAGACCCTGAGGGTTAGTTTTTCTGTTGTTGTTATACAGTGACACGGTGTTAATTACTTTGTCAGCCCCAGGGGCACCAAAACACACCTTAGTGTCATCAGGTTGGCTTTGCTTACCTGCTGCTGCAGGAAGTAATCTCATGACCAATTGCATCTTAGGTCGTCACCTATAATTTCACAGTTTGCAGTGAGAAATGTTGGTGCTTAATATTTGCTGAACACAATGTTACCTGTAGTCTGTTATATGAGACTTTGCACTAAAATATCACCTAATGTTCAAAGAATCTAAATATATTTAAGTTAATTCCTTCAATTATTTGTATAATTTTTCTAACAGTCGGGGAATGCAGGTTAGAATAAAATTGGTATTGTCCAGCTTAGTTATTATTATTATTTCTCTAAGTTTGCAGAAATATGTGTTAAATGACCTCTTCCCAGCACGCAAGAAATCGAGCACATGTTGATCAAAATATGAGAGGGATTGGCTCATGATAACAGTCATGCTACAGGTAGTTCAGGGCTTCTTCAGTGTTGAGAAGAACAGAGCGAAGCCACATCCGTCTTACAGACAGAAAATGTTACTGTTACTGTGTTCTTAACGTATGACGGCCTACCGTGTTTTTGGGTCAGTGTTTCCTTTTGTTATTTTTGACTTTAAAGTGTAATTTGAACTTTGAGTGATAGTTTTTCTTAATCTACTCTTAATTAAATCATATTAAACTTGAGGAAGAAAGTAGATGTCTGTAGTAGATGTTCATTGTGCCGGCTCAGTGAGACCCGGCACCCAGATTGTTTTAGGTTTAGATAAAGTTGCTGTTATTCAGGCATGATAAAGATCATTGGCAGTCCTGAGTGTTAGCTAGAAAATGTTTGCATTTTTAGACTTTCTATGTGGGCTGGAAGAGTCAGAAATCTGTTTGAAGTTCTTTAAGCCTGAATAGGTTTGGAAAAATCTTCCTTCCTTTCTTACTACCTTCTACAGTCTGTCCATTCCTCTGTTCTTCACTTTTTATTTATCCATCCTTCCATCTGTCTGTTTTCCCATCCTTCCTTCAGTCTATTCACCCACTCATCCTACTTTCTGTCCTTCTTTTCTTCGATCCATCTGTCCTCTCTTCTTTTTTTTATCCTTTCTTCCTGCCATATTTAAAGCCTGAAGACTGTTGAAATATTTTCCATAAACATAAATTTAAAAGGGGCTGGTATCTTTGAAATTTGTGCCTGTGATAGTCCCAAAGGTTGCCATGAAAAACGTGTAGGAGTCCTGTAAAAAAAGAACTGCTTGGTGCTGTGATAGTAAAATGACCTCCTGTACTTTTCAAACAATAATAAGCATCTATAAAAAGTTCTGCTTTCTTACACTAAAACGAATAATTTGTGATTAAAAGTTAAGTTAGTTACAATAATCAAAAACTTCCCGGATCAGACATGTCATCCCCAAAGTTATAAAGTGGTTCTGTTTGTGTATCTGACACCCAAACAAGAAATAACTTGGCTGTTGTCAATGTCTCCGTGTTGCAGGCTTGTTACGGCATCCTGAAGGTACCACAGGGGAACTGGCTGTGTCGGACCTGCGCTCTGGGGGTTCAGCCAAAGTGTCTGCTTTGCCCCAAGAGAGGGGGGGCCCTGAAGCCCACCCGCAGTGGAACCAAGTGGGTCCACGTCAGTTGTGCCTTATGGATCCCTGAGGTGAGACTAAAGTAAAAGTATTTACACCCCTTGAATATTTCTTCATCTTGTCGCATTAGATGGACCTTAGGTCCCCCCCTTCAGGTAAGACACCTCGTCTTTTGGGGTATTTCTCCACCAGCTTTTCAGTTCTAGAAATTGTTTGCCCATTATTTACCAAATAGATCAAGTGCAGTCAGATTGGATTGAAGGCATCTGTGAACATTATGTTTTAAATTTTCCCACAGATTGCCAGACATATTTACGTCTGGACTTTGACTTGGCCATTCTAACACAAGAATATGCTTTGAACCAATACATGCCTTTGTACAGTGCCATGCGAAAGTATTCGGCCCCCTTGAACGTTTCAACCTTTTGCCACATTTCAGGCTTCAAACATAAAGATATAAAATTCTAGTTTTTTGTGAAGAATCAACAACAAGTGGGACACAATCGTGAAGTTGAATGAAATTTATTGGATGTGTCAAACTTTTTTAACAAATAAAAAACTGAAAAGTGGGTCGTGCAATATTATTCGGCCCCTTTACTTTCAGTGCAGCAAACTCACTCCAGAAGTTCAGTGAGGATCTCTGAATGATCCAATGTTGTCCCAAATGACTGATGATGATAAATAGAATCCACCTGTGTGTAATCAAGTCTCTGTATAAATGCACCTGCTCTGTGATAGTCTCAGGGTTCTGTTCAAAGCGCAGAGAGCATCATGAAGACCAAGGAACACACCAGGCAGGTCAGAGATACTGTTGTGGAGACGTTTAAAGCCGGATTTGGATACAAAAAGATTTCCCAAGCTTAAACATCCCAAGGAGCACTGTGGAAGTAATCATATTGAAATGGAAGGAGAATCAGACCACTGCAAATCTACCAAGACCCGGCCGTCCCTCTAAACTTTCATCTCGAACAAGGAGAAGACTGATCAGAGATGCAGCCAAGAGGCCCATGATCACTCTGGATGAACTGCAGAGATCTACAGCTGAGGTGGGAGAGTCTGTCCATAGGACAACAATCAGTCATACACTGCACAAATCTGGCCTTTATGGAAGAGTGGCAAGAAGAAAACCATTTCTCAAAGATATCCATAAAAAGACTCGTTTAAAGTTTGCCACAAGCCACCTGGGAGACAAACCAAACATGTAGAAGAAGGTGCTCTGGTCAGATGAAACCAAAATCGAACTGTTTGGCCACAATGCAAAACAATATGTTTGGTGTAAAAGCAACACAGCTCATCATCCTGAACACACCATCCCCACTGTCAAACATGGTGGTGGCAGCATCATGGTTTGGGTCTGCTTTTCGTCAGCAGGGACAGGGAAGATGGTCAAAATTGATGGGAAGATGGATGGAGCCAAATACAGGACCATTCTGGAAGAAAACCTGATGGAGTCTGCAGAAGACCTGAGACTGGGACGGAGATTTATCTTCCAACAAGACAATGATCCAAAACATAAAGCCAAATCTACAATGGAATGGTTCACAAATAAACGTATCCAGGTGTTGGAATGGCCTAGTCAAAGTCCAGACCTGAATCCAATAGAGAATCTGTGGAAAGAGCTGAAGACTGCTGTTCACGAACGCTCTCCATCCAACCTCACTGAGCTCCAGATGTTTTGCAAGGAAGAATGGGCAAGAATTTCAGTCTCTCGATGTGCAAAACTGATAGAGACAAACTCCAAGCGACTTGCAGCTGTAATTGCAGCAAAGGGTGGAGCTACAAAGTATTAACGCAAAGGGGCTGAATAATATTGCACGCCCCACTTTTCAGTTTTTTATTTGTTAAAAACGTTTGACACATCCAACAAATTTCATTCCACTTCACGATTGTGTCCCACTTGTTGTAGATTCTTAACAAAAAACTAGAATTTTATATCTTTATGTTTGAAGCCTGAAATATGGCAAGAGGTTGAAAAGTTCAAGGGGGCCGAATACTTTCACAATGCACTGTAGCTCTGGCTTCTGAAGGGTGAACTTCCATCTATCAAGTTTGTTCTTTTAGCCACGTTAACCATAAAACAAACAGTTTCCTGCATTTTATGAGTTAACCTAATGTCAAAGTAAAGCGTAAAGGTTGCTTCCTTTAAAGCAAGCTTTTTACCCATAATGAACAATAACAGCAGCCTTAACATGCAATGTTTTAGGGAGAAAACGCACCTGCGACTTGTTTCCACCAGGGTTTAGGTAAGGAATGGCATAAAGCAGAGAAGACCTGGCTTTACTTTGTATCTTGATGAGATCTTTCAGAAATGAGAAAGCTCCTAATTGTGGTGCATTTAGAGGCTTTTGAGTCTGGCTTTATATCTCGTACACCTTTTAAAAACATGAGCACAATCAGCCATGTGAGTTCAGTCTAGTCAACAACACACTCCACCGGCACATTTCACAGGAACGGAGCAGCTTTTGGCTTCTAAAACCTTTTACTTCTAATTGCCTTCTGTCACCCTTGATTGGGCTAATTGTTTTCGCTGCTCCGTTCGCTTTTGTTTTCTTTTCTAACTGTGGAGCGGGAAAAAAAGGTTATTTGCATGTATGTGCATTTGTGTGTTGGTGCGTGTGTCCCTGCATAAGCTAAAGAGGTGTTAATAGCAGAGCCGTGCAAAGACTGCTTGCTGATACCGTCTTTCACACATCTTTAAATTATACACTGATGGTTACTCACTCCCAAAAAGTAGCTGTAAAAAATGTAAACTGTGTTAAAAATAAGAAACTGATTTAAGATTTGGGAAGTTGATCTAAGTTCTTTTGAGGCCTGAATAGGTTTGGAAAAACCCATCCATCCATCTGTCCATCCATCCATTTTCAGTGGCACTTTGCAATAATATACTGCTTAACACTACAACGAGGTGGCACAATGCACCAAGTTGTTTGCCATTGCATCGCGGTTTTCAGCGATCCGGTCACCAGTAAGCAACCCCTTTAGTGCCAGAACTACCAGTTCTTCACACTGAGCCATTGAGCAAGTGGAAAATTAAGGAACCTAAATTTTCTTGGTTTTCCAAATTAGCAAAAACGATGTTGCTTGCGCCAGAAAGACTGCAGTCTAGGTAAGAATAGTGGGTCTGGAAACACTTCAATAGATGGCCAAATTTAAATAATTATTATTTCAAATATTTAAATATTTATAGAAAGTTTATTTAAATAGTACAGTGCTGTGAAAAATCAAAGACAAACTGAAAATATGATTATTGGTAAATCATCAGTGAACTCAGTAACCACACCCAGACCTGGTCACTGGCTGACCTCTAGAATCAAGAATTCACCCAACAGATTTACCTAGGCTGAAACCATCAATTCTCCCTCTCAATAGACAAAGATCAAATTTGAGCTCTGTTTTAAAATTCAAGCATTGATGGGAGGTGCTTGATGGTTTGAGGGGCAGAGGCTAAGCATAAGTTGGCTTGCTTCTGCCTTGGGCCGGCTCCCCCCTCATTCATAGATGGTGATAAAGTAATGTTCTTTTGAGTGCCGCCTTCTCTCAGATATAGTTAAACATTCTCTGATGTTGGAGGAGTTGAGCAGGTTTTGAGCTTTTTGTTTTCATGCAGCAAACCCTAATGCAGTTTAAACGGTTTATATTTAACATCTTTAATCATATGTAAAGCTTTTAAGGAGGGTAGAATTAGCTGAGCGTGTTAAAGGCAAATAAAACTGTTAGGACAGCTTTTTTAGATCATTCGACTTCGAGGTTTTACCTGATCCTCTCTGTCCTTCACACCTTCAAAGGCTTTATTTAGAGAATCTGAAGGCCTTAGGTTCAATTTAAAGGAATTTCATTTAACTGTAACAGGTAGTATTAAAGTTAAGTGTGTAATTAAAGATTTAAAGATTGCCATAAAAATGTTGCATTGAGTGTGTCTAAAAACACGCAATGCAGGCTTTAAATGAGGAGTTTCTATGCCGTGTGTCTTTGACCTCCCATAGAGACAACTCTCTTATGTCCTTCTATAACACACACACACAAACACACACACCATGAAAAGATACAGAGAACCTCTTTTTATCACACTGTTATTTCCATCCATTTCCATGAAGCTATTTCACATTTTGTCAGTTTTTCATCTACCAGCTTTGAAAAGTGAAGTAATTGGAGCTGTAAAATCAGCATGTTTAAGGCCTGCACACACATAATGAGGCGCTTCATTTTCCATCTTCTTTGAGCTGTGACAAACATAGTGGAGAACAGGAACACGCCTGAGTGCAATCTAATCAATTAATCACATCATACATGAGCTGGAAATCCTTCTGTCATTAAGTAGGGTGTGTTATCCAAAAAAGAGCCTAAAAATGTTCGAACGTGCTGAATGAGCGGATGAGAAATAAAGAAAAGGAGAACTCTTACAGAAGGACAAGAGCATTGAGAGAGAGATGGCACGACCTGCGGAAATCTGTTGTCAGCTTGGTAATGGAAGCGTGAAGGACGAGGAAGAGAAAGCTCTGCTTCAGATATGAGAAGAAGAGGAAGATTTGTTGGGGGAAAAGGAAGTGAGGAAGAGATGAAGAAACAGCTCTTTGATGATAAGTGCTCTCGACTTTGTTGGGCACGGCTAGCTGGCACAAGACTTTTTTCTTCTGGGTGTTTCAAGTAAAGGGAGGTCCAGAGCTGAAGCTGCTCTGAATAGGCCGCCTAGAGAAACTGAGATGCTCTGGACGTTTAAAACATCTTTCTGAGGCATCTCTAAATCTGAGGACACTTACTTTATATTCCTTAAATTTAGGGATGTTTTTTTTATTGTTAACGAATTATCATTAAAATGGATTAAAGAAAACCTTCAAAGCAAAATTCAATGTATTCCTGCCTGTTTTTGTTTGTTTTTCTGTAGGTGAGTATAGGCTGCCCAGAGAAGATGGAGCCCATTACCAAGGTGTCCCACATCCCTGCCAGCCGCTGGGCTCTGTCCTGCAGCCTGTGTCGAGAACACACGGGAACCTGCATCCAGGTATGTTTTCTTGGCAGATTGCATTTTAAAGCAACCTCTGAATGTAATGCTCAAAACTGTTGCATTTTACCTATAATGCAAGGGTGCCGCCAAGAAGGGTGGCAGGGGGTGCAGAAGCCACCTTTTTAAAGTTCCTATAACAGAAATTTAAAACAGGAAATGAAAAAAAACTTCCCTGAAAATGTGATTAAAACATACCATAAAAAAAAATTGAAAGGTTTTAATAGAGAAATGTGATGTCCTACACAATCATGGGGAAGACTGATGTTTCTGACTGTCATCGAAAAGCTTGAAAAGTCAGGATAAGTCCCAAACGTTTGATGCTAAATAACCTGGCTGTTCAGGGTGCTGTATCCAATGGAAAGTTGAGTGGAAGGTCAAAATAGTAGAGTACCTTGAGCCTTGAAAGCATTTTGAAGGAAAGCCCAGTCAATAGTTTGGGGAATTGAGATGTGGACTGTTGATGGAGCCCGAGATTCAAGAGTAACCACACACGGGTGTATCCAGAACATGGGTTATATCTATGTCTGTACCATATCAGGAAAACATGGAATTCCAATACCATTGGTTGAGTATTGCAGTGGTGATATCAGTTATGATTAGACCATGTTTTCCTGACTCTTTCCTTCATGACAATGTCTCATCGATATTGAACACATGAATATTTCAATGATGATTGCAGTTCTACCTACAATTGTTGCACGCCTTGTGTTTAAGCCACTCTTGAATCAGAGATGACGTCAGAGCTGCCCTATCTGGGCTAAGGCGAAATGGGACTGGACTGATGCTCGGTGGTCCAAAGTCCTCTTTTCAGATGAAAGTCAATTTTGCCTTTCTTTTGGAAATCGAGGTCAGGAAGAAATGTGGAGAGGCACAGAATCCAAGTTTCCTGAGATCTAGTGGAAAGTTCCCACTGTCAGAGTTTTAGGCACTTCATGCATGCTTCCTTCTGCTGACAAGCTTTAAGGAGACACTGGTTTCATTTCCAGCAGAACTTAGTTCCTGCCAATATTGCCATGGTACCACTGTGTTTGATTGACTACCAAACTGGACCTGACCTAAACCCCACACTGAAGCTATGGTCTGTTGTCAAAAAGGAAGATGAGAGACACCAGACCCAACAATGCAGATGATCCGAAGGCAACTATCAAAACAACCTGGGCTTCCTGAACACTTCAAAAGAACCACAGGCTGATCTCCTCCATGGCACGAAGCATTCACTCAAATATTGAATGCATATTCTGCACAGTTTTCCAGGGTATCGTCTCACATTTATTACATTCAGAGTCAACCGATTTGGCCAACTTCAGTTTAACATGCTAATTTGTGTATTAAAAGGTTTTTTTTTTTTGTTTGTCTAATGTAGTTTTCTAACTTTGTTATGAACTGAATCATCAAAATTAGCAAATGCTTGGACTAAATCCCTGTGTTTGTAATGATTCTGCATACTTTAACTTCATGAATTGAATTACTATAGATAAATTACCTTTTCGGTTAATATTCTGGTTAATTTAGACACACCTGTATAGCGGCAGTTTAATAAATCACCTAGCTTTTGGTTTTGAACACTAGAGACACCCCTGCTTAAAGGACTGGGATAGCTATAGGTTGGTCGGGTTTTCTCTGTCCTCCCTCTTCTTGTTTGCTTATCGTTTAAAATGATTTTACCAAACTGTTATTATCTTGGTTTTGTCACAGTTTCCATCTGTGGGGGAGAGGTTGTAATCAAAGTAATTTTCCTCTTCTGTTGTCCTCTGAGCTCATCAAAGAAATTAACAAAACACGTCGAGGGCAGCGTTTTTCCTTCTTAGAGCGAAAGCCGCTGGTTTCTTTTAAGCATTGGAGTTCTTCTTGCTGTTCCATTTCTCATGCAGTCTGCAAAAACAACCTCATGTGCAGGTAGCATGAAAACCCTAAAAAAAAAAACACTCATTCTATGTTGTAACATGAACCTATCTGTTCTCAGTTTGCAGGCAATGTAGGCTTCATTAACTGCGACACACTATTTATTATAACCTTAAACATGCATAAGTACAAACATGCACCGAAATTGTTATATAAATGATGCTGGAGGTTCTAGGGTGTCTTTTAACTTCATGAGGTCCATTATCATCCTCTTGGTGATCATGATTATCTGCAGCCATTTCTAATCAGAAAGATCATTAGATTAAACAAGCATGCATTAGTTCATGTTACACATATCTTGTCCAACGTAGAGCAGAAGACCCAAACTGTGTAACTCTGATGAAAAGAAATTGGTTAGGATGTTTAGGAACAACAGAGGAACCACCTAGGCTTAAGCTGGAAGCTGCTGGAACCTCTGTGTTAACCTTTGCACAGTGAGGCCAGTTTTACATCAACAGAAATGCTGAAGATGTTGACCAAAAAAAAAAAAAAAAAGAAACCCTGCTCCAAATTCGCCGCCTTGAAACTTTACTGAAATTGACTGAAATGAAACCGTTTGTCTGGACATGCGAAATGCCTTCTTGAGAAAAGTATAAAGTAATTTTTTAACCTAAGAACACTGTAGCAGCTGTCAAACATGGTGGTGGTTGCGTCATGGTGTGGGGCTGTTTCTTTGCCATTTAACCCAAATATTCGCGGGGGATGTATGTACAGGTGTGTTGTTATAAAAAAGAAAACCTCATCAAATAGTTAATTTTTTCAGTAATATAGTTCAAAACATTATATAGATTCTTTACACAGAGAGGAGTCTATTTAAGGCATTTATTAGTTTGATATTTATGGCTTCAGTCAACATTGTGGTTATGCCTGTTGCGTGTGTTTCTTTCTATCACACATTTTCCTTCCACTCAACTTTTCTATTACCTTGCATGGATACAGCAATCTTCTGCAACAATCTGTCAAGTCGGCAGTTTTGCTTATGATTGTGTAAGTATAACGTGTTAAAAATTTCTTTTTGTTATTAGTTTCTAATTTTCTCAGTTTTGGAATTCTGAATGTAATAAATCCATATGAATTTAACCTTTTGAATTAAGTCATTCACTGACAAACACCTGAATTAAACTTGTACTCCCACTTCTTGTTTTTTAAAAACTGTTGCAGGTGTATCTTGTATCATCTTCACCCTGGAAAAAGAATTGCTCAAATAAATCATTAAAAACCAATAATTATTAACAAATTTAACGTGCTGGCAACAACTGTATAAACAGATGAAGAAAGATGTTTTATGTGTGTATTTCCTCTAAGCATGCTGGTATTATACCTAATTATCCTTTCCTATAACCTATAATACTGATAATTAATGAGTATTTCCTTTGATTAGGCCAAAATATTTGAAATCATGGTTCAGTCTCCTGTATAATGACTCAGATCTTTCTAAACCGGTAAGAAGTTAGGATAAACCTCTAAGACTTTGTCTCTAATACATATCTGAGTTATAGAGGATGGAAATAGGTCTATGCTGGCACCAGAATCACAGGTTAACGTTAAAATGAAGTTGAAATCAAAGCATTGCTGTCCCTGTTTCATCTGGATCCCTTTAGCTGTAAATCAAACATCTGTAATTTTCATCTGTGCAAAAAATGTCTTTCATTCAACTCAAATAATGATTTTTTTTTTATTGCACCACTTGAACAAGCTGGAAGGTGCACAATCAAATCTCCGACACACTTACTATCCCACTTTACAGCTGTTAACCTGCACACCAGTCTCCATAAAGGAGTCGTTCAGGTGAACTGCATTCTTCAGGCCCCATGCTGTATGTGTTTATGAATACTTACTGAGTATTCACATGCATGCTGGATGCACAGCACATGAGTTGCTTGTGCAGCCGTGTGAGTGTTTGCTTTAAAGGTATTGATGGTGTAGATTAACTGTGAGCCTTTGAGCCAGATCTGTCCGCAGGGAGGGGGTCTTACTCTTATGTTTCCATAGCTGGAGGCAGCTGCAGCTGTACAAACACACTTACCGATCAGCTGCAGCCTCACACACACGGTCAAGAAGCTGATGCTACGCGGCAGTGCGATCAGCAGGAGTGCTTACAAGGCCGTAATGTAGTGCAAAGGATTTTTCTGCCTTAAAGGTTTTATTGTCAGCCTTAATTATTTTTCTTTCACCCCCAATAACACACCAATAAAATACAAATGTTTTCTGCAACATCGTTTATATGCAATTAAAGCTGCCAAATAAAATCATTTTCAGCTGTATAAAATGGTGAAGTGTGTAGATGCAATCATGCAATCCAAGCAGGCAGTTATTGTGATTTCATAATTAATTTAAGCACTCTTAACATTAAAGGGTTCAACACAGATCTGACAGTATATAACTACTTTGTTCTCTTTTGATTTATCTGTTTATATGTTCCAATAAGATGCTCATGCTCATTGCATTTACCACACAGGTAGCGAATTCAGCTTTTTTGCCCTCAGTCAAAACACTGAATTTCTTTTCTAAACCTATTATAAAACCTAGAAAATGACTTCCAGCTTGCTTCTTTTTCTTGCATGTTTTAATTTGGTCTTCAGGTCTTTGTTTGGCAAACCCTTTAAAGCATCAATAGTGTAGCATTTCTGTTTAAGACAGATATACATCTGAATTCACCCAAGGCGTTGGAAATGCAAATTATCCAACATGATGAATGAATTCCAGTACAGTTTAACTAAGCAGGTTTGCATCCTAAAATTTAATTTGCTTGCTACTCAAAAGTCAAATAACAGATTTTAATTCACAATACATAATTTGTAATTTACCCCAAATAATGTTTTGGGTCTTTGGGTAATGCTATGATGCCAAATATCTGGTCCTGCAGCTGCAGTCTTAAATTTTTTATGGGAAATCAGATTTTCTACACTTGCATAGGAGGGCAAACATTTCTCTGCACTATTGTTTATTTAAAATCTCCAACAACAACAACAAGGAGATGGTGCAACTAAACATTAGACAGACCAACATAAAAACTGAGTATAAGAAACAAATCAAAATAATCCTAATAATACTGAAAAATGTTCTAAAGTGGCTATGTGTACCAAACACTGATATTGGTTAAAGCAAAAAAATAAAAAATAAAGGCAGCACAAGTGTTTTTAATTCTTTTTTTTTGTTTTGTTTTGAGGTTTTTGTTTATCATGAAGCACCATATAGGTTCCCTACATGGTCTGGAAAAACTAAAATAAGTATGGAAAAATATTTGTATTTACAGACATTATTTAATTCCGTTCACTTAAAAAAGGAAATGTAATTCCTTATTCCATTGTGTAAAAGTTGCATCCATCCAACTATCAATCTGTCTGTCGATCCATCCGGTTCCAAATGTTAATATCTGCTATTAATTAATTGTTCATTTTAGGTTTATATTTTAAAAATAGGGTAAAATAGACTTGGAACTCCACAAATTTGAGTCTAGATAGAGTGTTATAATGAAAAGGTTTGTAGGAACCCTGAATCTAGCGATTACATTTTTCAGATATTTCAGAGTATCTGTTCTATATTAAGTCCAAATTAGGCCACAGGATGAGTGTTCACACCACTCTGTGGTTCCTGTGTTTTTCACTTCTACATCAGCCTTCATAGTAAGCCACTTCGTCGTTGACGTATCTGACTATTCATCGTTTGCCTAATATTACCTAATGACTGCCTAGTGTACAGTATAAATAATTTGTATTTAACAACTCCATTTTATCAATTAGCAAGTCCTTAAAGGGGCTCTTAATCAGTGTTTAACTAAAACATGTGGCTCTGAAAAGGTCAGCCGGTATAACCTGTGGTGTATTTCTAATTGTTCAAAGAAAATCAGCATGTGAACATCAGTCCTAATTAATGAGGTTATCTGCTAAGCTCATATTTACATTTTATACTTGGCTTGAGTTTGAAGATTTTTAGAAGCAATTGTAGAGTTTTGATTTTAAGTACCTAGGATCCTGTGGTCAGCATGGAACTTAAAATTAAAACTTTATTCACTCGTCTTAAAATGAATCACTCAAATCAAGCCAAGGTCTGACATTTAGATTGATCTTAAGATTCAAAACCATGCTGTGCCACCAAGGGCTGATCAAACACAGGGACATTTGACTCAGATTGTGGTATTACTTCCAGACATATGTTCTGGTCATGTTGATGAATCAACATGAGCGCTGCAGCTCTCACACACCATGCAAGACCTATGTCACCACTGCAGCTTTTAGACAACTGCCACTCGTATATCACAGCAGTGGGTAATAATATTAATTAATCTCATCCAACACTTTGCACACCCTCTATCTGCGCTGATGAAGGCTGATTTACTTCTGGGTAAAAGTGAAATTGACAGCACAACCTATTTTTAGATTAGATTATATAATCACTTGTGGTCACTCATAGACCATGTGGCATTTAATTCTAAGATAGTCGGTAATGTACCCCAGTAAAGTAATGTACTCCATCCTGATGCAGCAGAACACTGTGAATTCCACGTCTGTGATCTTTGTACACACGCACTATTCAAATAATGGGTGCATTAAAGAGGCACACATACTTCAGAGACTTAACAGACCTTTATGCTCTACAAAATCCTCTAAATGTCCTCATGTTCAGACCAGTTAACACTCAGTTCTCAATATGACAACTGTCTTGGTAAGGTAGGAAACTGTGTGAGAGCTAAATATGATGCTGATTACAGCCCAACCTCCAAAAGATAATTCTTTATGACCGTTAAAGGGGGATTGAGGTGTTACTGATGAATTAATAATGATGGTAAAGGTTTCATAGACTTTTGGAAAACCTGTCTTTTTTGGGGTCCTTTTGTTTAATACCCTCAATTTCCACTTAATGTACATTTGTTTCTACCTCTTTATTGCCTTTTTTAATTCTATTTTTGCGTGGAGAAAGATAAAAAATAGATTGACCTGAAGGTGGAAGAATAGAGAGCAGACAGGAAATGCTCCTCTTTCTAAAGTGATTAATATGCAGGCAACAAACAGGTAAACATTTAAACTCCTTTAAGTGAATCAAACATTTTGTTCTCAACAATGTAATGTAGGCACTGATTTAAAAAAACAAAAACAAATGAAGTACAGAACAGAGCAGGTGAGTATTTGTTGCAGTGACGTGGTTCACAGTAAACAACACATCTCACCGGCTCCTTGCTGAGTTCAACCTTTTGAAAGCAAATAAATGCGAGCAGCTGCAGTGAGCTCTGTCTGACATTTTATTGGAAGTAAGTGGAACTTATATAGCAAACCTTTCATTGCAGCCCATCTTGTTAACAAGATGATGCATCTATAGTGTTTTTACAAAAGGTTGTAACTATTGGGTGAAGGCTTCCGGTGCATTATCAGTGACTAGGGGATTCAGTGGGATGATGATTTGCCATTAAAATGTTCAGAAAATCAGATTTGAAGTCAAATTTCACCCAGAGAGAAATAAATGGCAAAAAAACATTGGATAGTAAGAACTATTATAAAACTTCACATTTCAAATAAAAAAAACTTTTTCTCACTTATTTCCACTAATATTTTTAGATTTAGTTGTTACCATCTGTGTTCTTAAAGCCCAGGAATTTATAAATATTTTCAACTTTTGCATCTGTTTTAGTATTTAAATGTGGTTAAAAAAAGATTTCCTATTGTTTTTTATATATAATAAACACAATCGAATTATTTGTTGGGATCACACACAGTGATTAAAAAGGTCAGAAAAAACTATGCCAAATTTGAAGTGTTTTTCTGTCACACAGTGTTTCGAATGTTTGCCAAAGTGGTATATTTTTGTCTCATTTGACAGGAGTACCTTGTCACATGTTTGCACTAGATTTTATTTAGCGGAGTCCAAGTACCCCTAAAGGGCTAAAATAAAAATACATGCCAGATTTATTTCAATGCAAAACATTTTGAAAACCATGTTTCTTTCTCCTTCCACTTCACAATTGTAAACATTGCTGTGTGGGTCCATCACATAAATGTTTAGTGGTTTCTGGTTGCAACAGGACAAAAGGTTTTAATTGTCTGATCATCATCATCACCTACTTTATTCATATAACGCTTTATTTCAGCTGTGACTGGTGTTAAAGTGCTAAACAATGGGGATAAATGGAATAAGAAAAACATCAAATAAAATAACAAAGCTAAACGCACAACAATGTAAATAAATTAAAAACTCAATACAAAACATAATAAAAACCGAACAACGAAAGAGAAAAAATCAATACCTGTCAAACTTGAGAAAGATCAAACCTCAGCTAGGTTGAAGGCCAATGAGGAAAAATCAGTTTTTAGACGAGTTTTAAAAAGGGACAGTGAAGAGCCCTGTCGAATGAGCAATGGTGAGGCGTTCCATAACCTAGGGGCCCCAATAGAGAAGGCCCTATCCCATCTAAGCTTCCGCTTCCAACTGGGAATGACCAGGAGCAGCTGGTCAGCAAATCTAAGTGACCGAGCTGGAGTGTAGTGGTGGAGAAGCTCATAAGGTGGCGTAAGGCTGTGTAAAACCTTAAAAACAAACAGAAGGACTTTAAAGTATACAGGCAGCAGAGGGAAGCCAGGACAGGGATAATGTGCTCCCTTTTATGTGTTCTTATTACAAGGTGTGCAGCGGCATTTTGAACCAGCTGCAGACGTGTAAGTGAGGACCGGCTGATTCCGAGATAGAGTGAATTACAGTAATCCAGCCGCGATGAAATGAAGGCATGCATTACGGTTTCCAACTGTTGCCTTAAAAGAATAGATTTTACCTTTGCTATTTTTCTCAAATGGTAAAAACTAGGCTTAACTGTGGCCCTTTTTCAGAATCAGAATCAGCTTTATTGCCAAGTTTGTACATACAAACAAGGAATTTGACTCCGGTACACTTTGCTCTTTTGTTTTGTTTTTGCATTACAGAATATACAAATTTACAATGTACAATATACACATATATAATGACTATCAAGTTTAAAATCACTGTCCACCAAGGTGCGTAACTGTGGACTAAAACACATTGCCAGGGGTCTAAATCAACAGGATGGGTCCGATAGGAATTTATTCCAATTTAGAACATTTTTGATGCAACTAAAGAAGAATAAGGAAAAGAGCCGGTGAACTTGGCTCACTCCTACTCTGAGGGTTTAAATCAGAAAGAAGATGAGAGCGAGGTTGTTTGTGAAAATGTCAGACAGGAGTTGTTTCCCAGATGGTGGGGTGTTTAGGAACAGGCAGGTTTTTGTCACTGGGCTCGTATACAAACGCAGCGCAGAGCCCTCCTGCTGAATGTTGAACTCCTCTGACAAGTACAAGCACCAAACCTGCTCCCACACCTACGGGCTCGCACATTCACAAATGTTCATGTACACGTTGCCGACAGCACTTAGCCACAAGGGCTCACACAGGCGGAATCGCACCATGCCAGAGGAGACGCAGTGGGAGGCTGGCTCTTTGTTTGACCTGTAATGAATAGTGCTGAGAAACACTCACACACTGAAACTATCACAACTTACCAAAATGCCAGCAGAAATGGGGGATCCGTGGTTGTTGTGACCTGGTTTCTCTTTCTGCTTTGTTGCACTTCTTCTGAAAGAGTAAATGGGCAGAAAACGACACTTGGAAGCAGACAGTGAAAAGTGTTTTGTTTTTTTTCCCTGACAGTGCTCCATGCCCTCCTGTATCGTGGCCTTCCATGTGACATGCGCCTTCGACCATGGCCTGGAGATGAAGACCATCCTGGCCGAAAACGACGAGGTGCGCTTCAAGTCCTTCTGCCTGGAGCACAGCTCCACCACCAACACAACCAGTGTGACCAACGGAAACCACGCGCTCACTTCGACCTCCAATGGAGCGGCCAGACCCGACCGGGCTGCCGGCTCTGAACTACGGCCAGAGCAACACCACGAGCTAAGCAGCTGCGGCGACTCGGAGCAAAGCAGAGTATCTCACCTGGTGTCGGCGGCAGAGCGAGCCGAACGGGACCAGCTGGAGAGAGAGAAGGTGAGCCAGAGGAAACAGAAGCTCCAGGAGCTGGAGGATGAGTTTTACAGACTGGTGGACCCAAATGAAGTCGCTGAAAACCTCGGGCTGCCGCTTTTACAGGTAAGCTCACCTGCTGAGAAGAATGAAGTCATAAGCAACAATTAATGTCATTCACCACCATCAGTATCAACATAACAGGTGGTTAATTATGAAGCACACATTGTTGGGTTGGTGAAATGACTCAGTGATGACGAGGTCCAAATAGCAACACTTGTTCTTACTAAGAGGCAGGACATATGCAAACACTACAGGCTCAGTATGACTGATGTTCAAGCATTCGATCCTTAGTAAGGAACCAAAAAGCTGGAGCTGCTGTGATTGATGTGAACTAGAACTTCACCTGGTCTTAGTTCCATTATGGCACCAACTTGTAGAAATATGATAAATTTTCACTGCACTGCAAATATGTGCTCATACAGGTGTAGCTCACTAAATTATTATAATCGAAAACTTCATTTATTTTAGGAATTCATTCCAAAGACCCGTTTGGTTCGAATAATTTTGATGATTATTGAGCAACAGCTACTGTAAACCCAGAATTCTGATTCTTAAAAAAAAAAAAATACAGCATAGGACCAATATAAAATGATTTTTAACACATAAATGTTATTTTATTGCCTACACAATCACTGCTGACTTGACAGTTGTACTGCAGACCATCACACAAGGAGGGTAAGCCACAAACAACTAAAGAAAGGCCCCAGACGTAGGGCAGTAGAGAGCGGTTATGTTGAGGAGTTTTGCACCCTACAGGGCTGAGCTCCAAATCCCAGGTGCATGAGGCGGAAAGCACAATAAAGTACAGTAGGTAAATGGAGCCGCACAATTGATCGAATGTAAATTGTCATCACAGTAACAATTTTTACTGTGCAATCACAAAGGACTGCATGGATACAATATGTTATAGGACATTATATTTCAAGTGCCATGCCTGTCACTTTCACTGTGTTTAATGCCCACACTGTAATGCTAAATATTAAAACATGGCGATGAAGGAAACAGAGTCAGGAAAAAGTGACTTAACTCTGATTGATGTCACCATCTCAACATTCAGCAGAAGTATCCCAGTTACATGTTTTTTTTCTGAAAGGGTGCAGCCCTATAAATAAGTGAATAAATAAAAGGTTGAGTTATGTTCAGAATTTTAAATTTACCTATAAACATAAATTATTTTAGTTTTACTGTGTGTGAGCTGAACTTTAAATTGGGTCCTTTAAAGGGGGAGCCTGCACAGCTCTGACTTTATAGTTCCCAAAGGTTAACAGGTTATTATTACACTGCATCCAAATAGCACAAACAATGTTTATTAAACACAATATGAATGCATATTTCTTTTTCAGGTGGATTTCTTATATCAGTTCTGGAAGTTAAAGAGGAAGGGCAACTTCAATCAGCCTCTGGTCACTTTAAAAAGAGACGAGGTGGACAACCTGGCCCAACAGGAGCAGGACGTCCTCTACAGACGCCTCAAGCTCTTCACGCATCTCCGTCAGGACTTGGAAAGGGTGAGTAGGACAAGTAAAAGCCTATATGTGGCGAGTATGAAGACAGTAAAGCTTATTTGTGGGTGCAAAGTCATTGCAAGATCCCACTCTTGGGAACACTTTGTTATTCCCTGGTGAAAAAGAGGCTCATGTTTGAACTGTCACCACTGAAGGAAATGCTGTAGGTCCAAGAAACGGACGGTTGTTCTGGTGAAGGCCTGGGATAACCTCTGATTCTAAGCCTGCTTCCAGGTTCCATTTGGTTTAGAGCTGTTGTGTTTTTGGTGAGAAGAAAAGCTTCCAGTTAAACTTGCGAATGTAGTGAAATTTTCTTTTGTCTTTGTTGGACACCAGAGGATGGCAAGAAGAATACAAATGTGTTGCTATTTCAGTCCAAAAAAGCTGAAGTGGACACTTGGATAAAAAATACAGCAAACCTGGTATTTTCTGATTAGTTTTGGTGAATGGAGGCAGCCTTTACACATCTAAAAGGAGTTGGAATACCTCTAACACTAACTGGGATTATTTAACATGTGGGAGAAAGCTGATTGGTTGGGGTAAATGGTATTCAGTAATGTTTTAAAGAACCTCTTCATCTGACTGATACATTTGTATATCATTAATGAGAGTCTTATTAAAGTGAAATGAGGGATTCAGGTTTGTTCCCAGAGGTTCTTTAACCAATCAGGTACTGGATGAGCTTTGGGTTCCCTACAGTCTGCAAAACTATGGAAAACATGGAATATGATTTTAAAGTTTTTTATGTTTGGTTTGGTCTGAAAAAGAATGTGGAGTATGGAAAAACAATTGTACTTTTAGATGTTTTTAATCTATCCAATTGTCTAAACACTAGTTTGTCCATCAATTCATTGATCCCATCCATCCGTCTTTTTATCAATCTTTCCATTCATCCAAGCTTTTGTCAATCACTATACATCTTTATGTCCATCACTAATTGTCTGTCCATTCATACCTCCTTTAGTCAACTGTTCATCAATACCTTTCTTCATCTGTCTATGCATTTTTCCATCCTATGTCCATCCATTAACCTCATGTCCTCTTGGTCAACTAATCCATCCATCAACCATTCATTCATCTTTATGTTGCCTATCTATTGAGATTTTCTATTTATAAACCAGAACAGTGCATATTAATGAACAGATAAATAATATTTGTAATTATGCCAGATTGTGGTCCCAGGCTAATCCCCGTCTTTCTGTCCCTTAGCAGGTTAATGCTTACATCGAAACATACATAATCATGCATTAAACGTATGACGGGAATCCGCTTAGAAGTGAACATACAAAACATCAACGTAAAAAATAAAACCAAAGTGAAAGTGCAGGAAAACATTGATCATTCCATCCATCCATCAACTTTCTGGGTTTTGCAGGTTCGAAATTTAAAGACCTGACCACTAAATTCTGGAAAAGTCTGGAATTTTCATGTGAAGAATCTGAAGTAACAATGTAAAACTTGGAACCTTCCAAGGGCCTTTGCTGATACTCCTCACTGCATAAATTCAGATAAAACATTGGAGGAGATAAATCCTAACTGCCCTGTCATTACCCAGTTTCTCACATAGATTACTCACCATGCCTGTAATGTTGCTCCTGGCTAGTGTTTAGAGTATGATCCTGTGGTAGCTGACTGGCATTTTCTGCTCTAGAAACCTTTTTCTGACCCTGCAGTCGTACGATTCACCAACACATTTGCACTGGATGCCTCACAGCCATTACCAAAAATCGTCTGCAGTCTGAGTTCAGTGGGGTGGAGATAAATGAGGTTTGCTAAAGAGGGAAGACCTGGTTTGATGCTTTTTACTTTGAATCAATTTTTGAGATCATTAAGGCAATCTAAGATGCATTTCATCTCATGGTATTGGGTTCTGATGACCCAATCACCAGCTACCTCCAAAGAAACCTTCATAACCACTTAGCAATCAATTTTCTGTCAGCAGACCGTAAACTAAACATTCTGGTTTCTTCCCTCATTTCTCTGGCATGTGTTTTCATGCAGTCCATTTGGCCTGCTCTGAACTGGTTTGGTTTAACTCGGCTGATTTAATTTGGCTCACAGTGGGACAACCATCTGGCAATTAGGCGGCTGCGTTTCAACAAGATGACTTAAAATTCTGCACCAGACTGAAAAATAAAATGCAAAGAAGCACAAAAATAGAGGCTGTCCTATTTCCTTTTAGCTTCCTGCCTCGTCTCCGCTTGGAAGAGTAGTTGACCTCCAGGATCTCACAGGATTCATTTAGTTTTTGAAGAACAAGTCTTGGCATCTTTGCTTAAAATAATTAAGTAAATAAATCCAACTAACGTCTCTTTAACATTAGCAAATATTGACGTATTGGAATAGACAAACGGATAACAATAACATACAGAGTGGATTTATTTGGTTGTTTTCAATCTAACATACCTTAAATGATAAACATAAGTTTACAGAGACATTTGCTTCATATAGGCTTGTGTAACTGTAGCTACACCACACTTGCCTCCAGCGGTCAGGCTTTATTGATCGTTGCAGACCTTGCTAACCTTCTGACCAGTCAGCGTGTCCATCGACTCAATAGCTCTTCTCCCTCCGGACTGCCCGTTATTGATGTGTGAGTTGTGAGGTGAACCATACCACTTCAAGTCTCTAAAGTCACCTCAGTTTATCCCATCAATAAGAGGTCGAACTGCTGATTTCATGTAGTCTTGACAGCATGTAAAATGTCACAAAAACAGCGATCTGAATGGGTGCTTACATTTAAACTAACAGGAGACATTGGGATTATTTGGCATCCAAATGCTGCACATTTATGCAGAAACTTCTGAAATCCAATGTTCTTCACGAGGAGTGATACATCATTTTCCTCTAGTCTTAGGTTTTGGCGCAGAAGTAACGGGTCTAAAAGGGAAACAGACATCCCTCTCACACAGTGAGACACCTTTAATGTGGAGTTGAGGTGGTACTACTTTACGTCTTTTGATCTCCAACAAAACCCCACCGTCTTTGTAACAACCCCTTCTCATATTTCTATAACATTACATCACTGTAGTTATAGAGGTGCGCCAAGAAAAGACCTCTCTGACACGTGCACATCTCTGTCTTCACAACAGACCCCGAGCCATCTATCCATCCGCTGCTCCATCCTTCAGTCACTCGTGAACAAAACATATTTAAACTCTGCTTGAGGTAGAGACTGACCTCCGACCTGGAGTCGAATGTTCTTCCACCTTTTTCGGTTCAGAACACTGGCTTCAAACTTAGGAGCGGTTGATCCGTTTTATACTCTCCGGCAAACTGCTTCGGAGCCCGCTGGGTTTTACTTGCCTCTCATTCTTTTAAAGGCATCTAGCTAAATGCGTTTTAATGTCTAAATGTAGATTAAAAAAAATTTCTAAACACCACAATCATTGTATTTATGACAATTGTGATAATGATAAATACTACTCGTACTCGTCGTCTTCCACTTATCCGGGACCGGGTCGCGGGGGCAGCAGACTCAACAGAGACACCCAGACGTCCCTCTCCCCAGACACCTCCTCCAGCTCCTCCAGGGGGAGCCCAAGGCGTTCCCAGGCCAGTCAAGAGACATAGTCCCTCCAGCGTGTCCTGGGCCGTCCCCTGGGCCTCCTCCCAGTGGGACTTGCCTGGAACACCTCCCGAGGAAGGCGTCCAGGAGGCATAAATAAATACTATTATGTTACAAATAAGTACTTGGGTGTTGGATTTTTTGTATTGCAAAAAAAAATGGAGCTCAATTAACATCTTCGATCTTTTGCAGTTACAAAATACCTGATAAGCTGTCAACTGTATAGAAAGTTATGCTGATTTCAGACCATAATCAGAATATTATTTTAATCAGATGTTTATATTTATGAGGCATGTTGGAGTGAAGCTGTTCGGTCTCTGGCTCTTCCAGATGGAGTCACAGTCTGAGAGAAAGCCATATTGATTCTTTGTGTTGCTGGCAGGATTGATCTCCACTTGGTCGCATATTGTCCGAACGAGAGTAGACAGCTCACTGCAGCTGATGCTACTCGTTGTCAATAAGCTGTACGAGCTCCCTAACACTTCTGTCTTCTTTACTTTCACTCCCCCTACACTTCCCATCCTTTATCTTGTCTTTCTTCTCTTAAACGTGGCCTGTCTTTTTATCTTACCTCGAAGTATCACACATATCAGCTTTAGCTCATATTTTCGACCTTTATTCTTGCACTGAGGTCTTTGCAGATGTTGCATCAGTGTTTTAATGCAAGGTGTTTTCTCTAAAGATGAATTCTTTTGATGCCGTTGTGTTTTTGGGTCTGTTTGTGTGGGAGAGCATATTCCAAACATCTCAGGATTTTTTCTGTCAAATTGAAAAATCTTCATGCTGCCATTCAGTATCCCTGGACCCCGACCCAATCAGGTGCGGCGGCCGAACCCTTCAAGCCTGCTGCTTTTGTGAATAAATGTGAGTATGTACTGGCATATTTTTGCTGGTGCTGGAAAATCCAGAGGGCTAATGTTGGGGTGGATTATCCCCCCTCCTCTTCATCTTTGAAGTGCTGCAAATAGAACGAATTGCACCGTACTGTCCCTAATGCACTGGTGAGCTCTCTCTGTTTCTGCACTCCCCTCCTGAGTGCTACCCAAAAAAATCTTGTCCCTTGTCAATATCACCACATTACTCATCCAATCAGTATGCAACAAGTCAAAGCAATGTGATTGGATGTAGAAGGCTGCTTTTATTATTATCTTGATTCAAAGGTATAAATATAAATAACTTGGAGGATATTGTTGCTTTACACTTTAGGTTTTTTTTGAAACTGTAATTAGGCTGCATTAAAAAAAAAAACAGTAAGATTGATAGTTTGTTTTATATTATTTCTTTATATCTTCCTCTCTGGAGTTTTCCAGGACTTGTCAATTCTTTCATTATACCAGGCGTATGGGTCCTTCCAGAACCAGAAAAGAATTTAGTCATCATACCTTTTGAAAGGTCTACCCTGTACTTTATATTTTTCTGTCATGCATTTAAAAAAACATTTAATGAACCATTAAATTTGATTCGTCCAGCTCAACGATTAAAGTTAGACCTTTTTAATGAAATGTTTTATTTGTTGTCTGCTATGCTTAGTGCAACCCTGTCATGAACACTTGGAAGGCTGAAAAACTACATTAACAAAAAAATGTTTAATATCTTTTACCATTAAGACAAGAAAGTTCACACTGGTTCAGAATTCAATCGATATAAAGATTCCACTTATTTAAAGAAATTTGGAAATCTAGCTTGCCTAACTTCTCAATAGTCACACTAAGGCTGCACGATAATTATGGTGAATGTCCTAATAATCATATGACTTGTGATAGGTAAACAGTATAAATGTATTTCTGCTAAGGGTGCACCGATTGCAGTGTTCTGGCCAATCACCAATTGGGGATCTTTAAAAAGCCTGACCTTCCGATTCTGATTTTGGCCGATACCAATTGTTTTTAAATAATTGACACTGTCAGGTGTTATAAGGTCACAATACACCTTCAAAGTTCCTGTCTTATTTTATTGAAAAACATTGAACGATACCCGTGAAACAATACAAACTTGTTTTAACTGCACATAAGGTAATGCTCTCAAATGTAAATGAGAAGTTTAGAGCATTGCAGTTCCTTTAGTCTTTCATTTTTCACATTTTAAAAACAAACAAAACTTGCACAATCGGTTGGACAAGCAGATAAGATACCCAAAATTAACTTAAGGAAATCGGGGCCGATCGATTGGTGCACCCTTAATTTCTGCTTTGGGTTTGTTGGCGCAATGAATCATGAAAATATTGTCACTGCAATATCACTGTGTGCAATATTCATATAGCAAAGGACTGTTTGGAGCGCAATAACTGTTTCCTAATATACAGTATTACAGGTGCTATGAGCTTGCATCTTACATGTTAGTGTAATATTTAGCCAGTGGTACAGTCTCACTGCAGCAGATGCTCAAACCAGACACAAATGCCTAAAATGCTAAAGGTTATAGAGTGATAGAAGCACAGATAAGACGGTGAGTAAAGAAGAAAATGGGCATATATCACAACTGATATCATCACAATATTTACCAATATTATCACCATCACAAAATGTTTTATGATCATGGAGCCCTAGATTAAACCAATCAATTATAAGAAATATTAATATTTGTGTGCATTAAACTTGCTCTAAAAATGTGTCTTCACAACGACGGCAATAAAACAATATACGTTGTATAACATACAGAACATACATTTTTTTTTAACTGTTCTAGTACTATGAAACAAACCTGGTCTGTATAGATATTTTAGATAAATTTGCATCAAAACAATTAAACCAAACTGTCTAACCGTCATACTTCTCCTCTAACATAATGGTGGTTATGCTTGTCAGAACTATGAAACCTACAGCAGTTATAAGAGCAAGTCAGAGAGCCAAACGTGTCAGATAAGAAAGGCCAACTCGGGAATATTAAACATAAACCTTTGATTTGTTTTGTTGGACTGGAAAGCAGCCACAAAGAACAAAAGTGTGTTTATATTCCCCAGAGGTATGTAATAATCTGCCAAGAATTTTATTGACTTAGGTTTAATTTCCCAGTGAATACAAGAATAATGAAAATCTAACTTATGCAGCCATAAAAGTCAGGGAAGGCAGGTTTCTGCAGTAAATACTCATAGGTTGGATAATTTAACTACATTTTTGTTACATTTTCAGCATGATGTTTAATTAAGGCTCATGACTATGGTTTTGACTTCTAATGATCATATATGCCTGACTAAATCTAAAGGCAAAAGAATATACAAGTTTACATTATATCCACTGGAATTTAAAAAAATTATCTTTATCTCAAAAATACATTAATTTCTGTCTGTTTTTTCACAGAGAACTAACATTTTGCCCTTGAATTGTCAAATATCCTGACACGAATTTAGATTATAAGGAGTGTTTAAGCAGTAGTGGTGCAAAGAGCAGAGCCAGTAGCTCCATGTTACAGTAACACATTTTCATATTGGAAAAACATAATTCAAAGGGACTATAAAGCAGCTTTTGAATCCGGATTTAATTTTTAAAGGGTATATAAAACAATACAAGCCCATCTGGGCCTGTGTGAAAAGGTAATTACAACTCCTTGGAAAATCATGAGTTAATCACAGATTTTGGAAAGCCACACCGAGGTCTAAATACTGTTAGAGCTGTAGAACCAAGCACTTGCTTAAATAATAATATGTCTCACAACATGAAGTAGGCTAAATGATCCCAAAAAGGTGTAAAGATGTTTTAAAACAAAGGAGAAAAACTGTTACTGACATCTATTAGTCTGAAAAGGATTACAAAGCCTTTTTTAAGGTTTTGGTACTCCAGCAAACCATAGTGAGAGCCATTATCCACAGACAAAGAAAACATGGAACCGTTTCCTCACACAGGAGGTCACAAACAAGCCCAGAACAACATCCAAAGCACTGCAGGCATCATTAAGGTCAGAGTTCATGATTCAACAACAAAAAAGAGGGACTGGAAGAAATGGCCTCTATGGGAAACTAGACATAACTGATGGAACCGTGAATTCTGCTCCATAGCAGAAAAAAGTCAGACCATCGGGTCATCTTAGGCTCAAGCAGCAGGACAAAGATCCAAATCACACCAGGAAGTCTGAATAACAAAACAGTCAGTCATTTTATACCGCTTCTTCCATAGTGGCACTGTAGGAGAGAACAGGTTAAAGAGAAATGCAGGGTGAGGAATTTTAGGCCCAAAAAGGCCAGCTCGACCTGGTTCATTAGGAAAGCAGGTGTGAAATTATCTTGTCATGCCTCATTTCCACCTGTATTTTTTCATATTTAAAGCTACTTGAATCAAACCATTGCAGTCACCCTTTTCCCACCTGTCAATGCCCAGGAGCTGCAGCCAAGGCTGGCAGAGCGTTTGATGGCACGGCGCCATTCTGTGTCCTGCCCTCTGCTCTCTCACTGGAAATACTTGGCAAGCCTCTCAGAGCGTGAACAGAAAAGTACACTTATGAAACGGTCTACTCGAGGAACGGAGAGCAAAGGGGTGTTTTTGATTATAAGCAGCTAACACTTGTTTTATATAACTCCCTTATCCCTCTTTTGACCTCCTTGATGTCTAAGAAACGGCAATAGACGCAGAAGAGAAATCATGTTCAATAATATGGAGGGGTAATTATGGAATACAGTTAGGGGTAGAAGGAGAAATATGTGGATGGAGGCCAGTGGTAAGCTTTAGGATGCCTGTTTGGAAGCAGCAGGTAAACTTTGTTGGTACACTGTGTTCAGAGGCCACAGGGAAGAAAGTTGGTTCAGCCTTGGCAGCAGGTTACAATTTCACAGCTTGTTTGCTTTCCACAAACCTCCCCTGGTGCTTGTGTTTGAAAAGAACAGAGAGGAAGTCTGGAGGCCAAGTAAAGAGAGTCTGGAAAACTGGTGTATATACAAGCTGGAGGTCATGTGTACTTTTTATGGTTATGCAAAACAGCCTCGATGGAGGGCCAAAAGGGACAAAATTAAATAAATAAAAAATATATCATGAAGTAAATAAATGTGAATGTCCCTTGAAAAACATAAATTTAATGTCCCAATAAATTATTAAATATACATTTAAATGATTAAATTAATAATTAAATGTCTTTTTTTTATATAAATGCATTTAAAAATGCATAAAATTATTTAACTCTATATTTATTTATCTATTTCATGGCTCCCCTGCAGTACTACCATTATTGTCATAAAAAAATAAATACAATGAAATAAAGAAATTTTAAAAAACTGTCTGGTGCCATCAAACTCAGTGGGCGGGACTAACATTAATTTTGTGATCCTGTGGCAGCTTCCTCCACGCAGGACTTCAATGATCTCTCTTGTGAACTGGTTAGAGAAATTCTACACCAAGCTAGTGATGTAGAAGCTGGAGTTGCTCACCCTGAGTTTGTGGTTAAAAAAAAAAGAAACTGGAAGAATTTCTTAAAGTTATTGGAGTTATTTTGCCACATTTCCAGTGAAGACATTGACCTCAGAGTCGTAGCAAGCTTGAAAGAAGCTGTCTGAGCTTGCTGTGTGAAGCAGCCAATCAGATGTCAGGGTCTGTTGAGGAGTTGCCCTAACACCGCCTATGAGTTTGAAGGGTCAAGTTGACAGTTTAAATGATTTAATGATGACTCTGCTGCACTGCAGTCATGAAATAAATCAACATAGAGTAAAATTATATTTATTTTTAAATGAATTAATTTAAAGAAAACTACAATTAACTATTTAATTTAACAATTTAAAAGACGGTGGCTTTAGTCCTCATTGCAGACCGGTCGAGTTCCAGCCTGTTGACATTTGCTGCATGTCTTCCCTCTTCTACCTCCATCCCATTTCCTGTCAGCTCACTGACAGGAAATGGCCACTCGAGCTGCAAAAAATATATTTTAAAAAAATTTAGAAGGTATATTTAATTACTTAATGGGCCATTGAATTATTTAATTGTGCATTTTAATTATTTAAGGATGTATTAAATAAATAAATGGTCAATTTATTTATTTCATGGGACATTAATATTTATTCAATTCATGATATATTTATTTAATTATGTCCCTTTTTGGCCCTCCATAGGAATCTACCACAAGAAGTCTATTTAAATTTTTTTTATTGACTTGGACACAACTATAACAGTCTCTAGAAATGCCCAACAAATTACAGCAAAGTTGCTCTTTTTTTTATCATTTTGAGTCATGTAACGTGCTGGGTTTTGAAATGTTGGCAGCCTGTGTGGATCTCATCCTCAGTATGATGATGCCATCCTCTGAATTGTTGCTAACAACCTACAGGTGCAAATAAAGTATCCTTGAGCATTTTTGTAGTTTCTTAGTTAATGTTAGAGGGTTTTCATTCTCTAAGGAATACACACAGACACCTGTTTTAGAAATGCTAACCCCACTAACCATTGTGATCATTAATATCAGACACTCAAGACTGTTTGAAATGTCAACTCCAAATCATTTTGTCTTTGTTTTGAAAAAGTAATAAAACTCTGTGACTGCTCTTTCACACACACAGTGTGACGTCACCTTTTCTCACAATACAAACAATTAAGAACCACTCATGGAAGAAAGTCTCACAAGACAAACTTTGAAGGCTGTTGATTCTTTTTTTTCCCAAACCAAGGTTCGGAAATCAGCCACGACTCTTCAATCAGTGCATCTCTAATCTGTTGTAGATCTTACTTCTAAAATCTCTGTACCCTTTTTGAGTTCAGAGTTTCACATGAGAACGCTGTGTGGGGAACAAAAGAAGCAGTAGATGACCTGACTATTTAGGTCATGTCCAGGTTGAGCTCAGTTCACACACATTTAAAGTAGAATACCTTGAATTAGGAACTGGTACTAACTAAGGGGCAAAATGGGAACAAAAGTTGCATTTTTCAGTACTTACAGTGCCTTGCGAAAGTACTCAGCCCCCTTGAACTTTTCAACCTCTTGCCACATTTCAGGCTTCAAACATTAAGATATAAAATTCAAATTTTTTGTGAAGAATCAACAAGTGGAATGAAATTTATTGGATGTGTCAAACTTTTTTAACAAATAAACTGAAAAGTGAGGCGTGCAATATTATTCGGCCCCTTTACTTTCAGTGCAGCAAACTCACTTCAGAAGTTCAGTGAGGATCTCTGAATGATCCAATGTTGTCCCAAATGACTGATGATGATAAATAGAATCCACCTGTGTCATTCGGATCACCTTTTGTGGTTCATTTTAAGTTCATTACACTCATCTGACTTATGCAGATGCAAACCCGTCAGCCCGGGTGTTGTATGCTCGCCAGCCGCTCCTCTGGCATTGAACCACCTCTGCTGTTATGCAACGTTAGGCCGGGTCAGAAAGAGGACAGAGGTTTGAATAGAGAGTCAAACCCTCTGATTCTATGCCTGTCATACGATCCCTCTTTCGCCTCTCCACTCACACATTCTGCACTCCACTGACACTTCACTTAAATACCCATGTCAGCTTTATAAGCGCAGCATAGACAGTGCAAATCAGCTAATCTCCAACAACTGTGGAGGTATGAGGTGCCTCCATGCACACTTTACCCACATAGCTGAAGAGGGTGGTTCTTGCTCTGGGCCAGACGGTCCGAGTCATACAGCAGACAGGCGCACCCTGTTGGATCAGCATCAAACCTGGCCCTTCACACAGCAGCTTTGCTTCCAAACCTAATACTAGCTCAAAATCCCGTCCTCTTAAGGCTGCTGGCTGTTTCCAAGATTCTTCAGGTTACTTGGAGAGGTCCAAGACAATTTTCTTTCTGTGTACAGTCAATAGTTACTAATAAATCTCAAGATTCAATGGGGAGTTTAATTGTTTTACCAGCCGTCAAGGTCTCTGTCGTACATTCGTGACTGACCGGGAAGTCGGTTTAGATTTATTCCAGATGTGAAGGCTAGTGTAATGTGACCTCCTAAGGGAAGCAGTCTGGTCTATTCTACAGCTCTGTGCTGTGTATAAGCTGTTTTCTAGATAAACTTGCACTGGTAAAGTGTGAGTTTCCAACCTTTCTTCTGCAGGACTTTAGCAAATACTCACTCTTACAGATGGATTCTCCAGAGATACCTCCCATATGTATAAAACGTTCAGAATTATTACATTACAGGATATATAGGCTTAAAAATGTTTTAGGCAGAACACTGACTGATCCGTCTTTGCAAATAAAATTCTGACATCCTGTAACTTTCACATATACTGCTCATTTTATAGAATTCATGCTCAACCATTTTGTATTTGGAATTTGTAAATCAACATATCCAGATAAATCTATTTTAACCACTAATGCAGATATTTCTACCATTTCTCACATTTCGTGAAGCTACAAACGCAAACCTCAGTGTATTTTATTGGGATTTTCTGTGCTTGACCAACACAAAGTAGCGCATAACTGGAAAATATGTGGTTTTTAAAATATTTTACAAATAAATAAGAAAAAGGTTTGGCGTGCCTTTGTATTCAGCTCCTTTGTCTCTGATACACCAAAATAAAATGCAGTGCAACCACTAGAGGCGACTGGTGCTCATTGGGAAGAGTAGTTGTCCTGCAATCCGAAAGCTGTGGGTTTGATTCCAGCTTCCTCTTGTCAGATGGTGATGTGCCCCTTGGCAAAGTACTTAACCCCAAGTTGTCTGCCGATCAGCATATAAATGTGTGTCAAAATACATTGACATGTGTGCTAATAATGTGACAAAATGCGAAAAGGTTCAGAAGATATGAAACACTTATGCAAAGCACTGTATATTCAATTGAATTTATGTAAAAACAAGACAAAGCTGTTTGAAGAGTTCTGTTTCAGCAAAAGTCATGCTCTTGATCTCCAGCACTCACCTGCAGGCCTCCGACTGGTTCTTTGTAAAAGTCAATCTGCAGTTTAAATTATTAAACTTTGCCAAAGCTCAAAACATTTATTGGAAATGTGAGAATGCTCCTTTTCTTCTCGCTTTGATCCACTTACACGTCTGTGGGAGCTAAAGGCAAGAACAGGTTTTGCACCTTCACGTTGCCTCTAGCTCCATTTACTCTGCTGGAAACCGCCTGTTGAGATCCACTGCTGTTTGAAATGCTGTGTGCCAAAATCCAATGTGGAACTCAGCCCCGAGGCGACAAAGGCACAGCGCGCTGATCCTTTGGCTCAGGCCTTTGATATTGCTGTGCCACAAGGTCACAGAGCTGCCTTCCAGGTTACAAGGGGAGATCAGAAACGCTTAATTATGCCAACTACACACACTTTGGGAATACAGAGGGAGGACTAGATCTAGAACGTCTTATATGTGAGGAACAATAAAAAGTTTTGACTTGGTTGGTTTTTCTGAATTTCATGGAATTCAGATAGAAAATAAAATATGCAAGGAAAATTTCAGAATAATTAGTGTATGGCCTCATTTGCAGCTTATTTACTTACCCCGGATGTCTGTTAACACATTGTTTTGAGGTGTTTTGGCTCTTTACTTCACATAAAATAATTCACTGTTAAGATTTGGAAAAATTAGGGATTGGATTGAAATGCACAGTGCTGTGAAGAGTCAAAAAATATCTGCCCCATGCAGATTTATTCCCACCTAAACATTTCAGAAAATCAAACTAAAATGACCGGATTAAATCCAAAATACTGTTTTCAAATTAGGACTGAAAAAGTTATCTAAACCTGGCCAATGGAAAAATTAATTTCCACCTAAACCTAATAACTGCCACTGCCAACCTTGTCAGTTACAACCACCATCGTGTTTATGATAACAGGTAATAAATGTTTAAGATCGCCATGAAGAAATTTGGCTCACATGTCTTTAGAGAGTTATATTGATTCAGACACACTGAAGATTTCTTGAGCATGAACGGCCTGTTTACGGTCATGCCACAGCATCTTTTTTGTCTTGTTTGGTTTGAGCTAGTTAGAGGTGGGCTTCCTGGTGCACTTGAATAATTGTCCTGCTGCATAACCCAAATGTGCTTGAGCTAAAGATCACAGGCTGAGGTTTAAAAATACCCTGTCAGGGTTTTCTGCTAGAGAGCATAATTCATGATACGATCAATTACTGCAAGTTCTGACGCAGCCAAGCAGTTTCAGACTATCACACTACCACCACCATGTTTGACTGTCGGTTGTTTGTTCTTTGTCTGAAGTGCAATGTTATTTGGCGCAGATGTAAGGGGATGGACTTTTTCCAAAAGTTCCACTTTAGTTTCTTCAGTCCATACAATGTTTCCTTTTTTCCTTGGGGGGTCATCAAGATGGTTCCTTTTGGTCAGCATTGGTTTTCACCTTGGAGCTCTCCCATGGATGCCATTTTTGTGCAGTCTCTTTCTCATTGTTGAGTCATAACCACTGACCTTTACTGAGGCAAAAATCCATGTGGCCTATAAATAATTTTGGTCACAAGAGGGTTAAAACCCCACGATGTTAGTCTTAGCACATTTGCTAACCAAATCTGCACCTGTAAATTAAAGGCATGAGCAGTAGTGCATTAGAGCAGCTCCAGCTTCCCTGCTTTGCTGTCTACCTACAGACAAAATCTGAGAATCCAAAAAGGCCTAAAAAGTGAGGGGATACAACGATGACCAAAACAGCCCACATGTGTGCAAACAGCTGAACTTCATCTGTGCTGCTAACACAGCCTCAGCAGTCACTCAGCGCTTGCCTTGAAGGAAAATGCTATCATATAAAAATGCCCAAAATGTGCCTCTAAGAAACACAGTATTAACCTTTTGTTTAACCCTAAATAGAGCTCCATTAAATGACATCAGGATGAGCTGCACTCACTTCAAGTTCAGGTTCAGGAGGGAAACCAGCAACATCTCTCTCCCTGGCGACACCCTCAATATCATTCTGGGGGATCCCAAGGCATTCCTGGTTTTATTAGACAACACATGTTTCATAGAGGAATAACATATACAGGTCCTTCTCAAAATATTAGCATATTGTGATAAAGTTCATTATTTTCCATAATGTCATGATGAAAATTTAACATTCATATATTTTAGATTCATTGCACACTAACTGAAATATTTCAGGTCTTTTATTGTCTTAATACAGATGATTTTGGCATACAGCTCATGAAAACCCAAAATTTCTATCTCACAAAATTAGCATATCATTAAAATTGTCTCTAAACGAGCTATGAACCTAATCATCTGAATCAACGAGTTAACTCTAAACACCTGCAAAAGATTCCTGAGGCCTTTAAAACTCCCAGCCTGGTTCATCACTCAAAACCCCAATCATGGGTAAGACTGCCGACCTGACTGCTGTCCAGAAGGCCTCTATTGACACCCTCAAGCAAGAGGGTAAGACACAGAAAGAAATTTCTGAATGAATAGGCTGTTCCCAGAGTGCTGTATCAAGGCACCTCAGTGGGAAGTCTGTGGGAAGGAAAAAGTGTGGCAGAAAACGCTGCACAACGAGAAGAGGTGACCGAACCCTGAGGAAGATTGTGGAGAAGGGCCGATTCCAGACCTTGGGGGACCTGCGGAAGCAGTGGACTGAGTCTGGAGTAGAAACATCCAGAGCCACCGTGCACAGGCGTGTGCAGGAAATGGGCTACAGGTGCCGCATTCTCCAGGTCAAGCCACTTTTGAACCAGAAACAGCGGCAGAAGCGCCTGACCTGGGCTACAGAGAAGCAGCATTGGAATGTTGCTAAGTGGTCCAAAGTACTTTTTTCGGGTGAAAGCAAATTCTGCATGTCATTCGGAAATCAAGGTGCCAGAGTCTGGAGGAAGACTGGGGAGAAGGAAATGCCAAAATGCCAGAAGTCCAGTGTCAAGTACCCACAGTCAGTGATGGTCTGGGGTGCCGTGTCAGCTGCTGGTGTTGGTCCACTGTGTTTTATCAAGGGCAGGGTCAATGCAGCTAGCTATCAGGAGATTCTGGAGCACTTCATGCTTCCATCTGCTGAAAAGCTTTATGGAGATGAAGATTTCATTTTTCAGCACGACCTGGCACCTGCTCACAGTGCCAAAACCACTGGTAAATGGTTTACTGACCATTGTATCACTGTGCTCAATTGGCCTGCCAGCTCTCCTGACCTGAACCCCATAGAGAATCTGTGGGATATTGTGAAGAAAACGTTGAGAGACTCAAGACCCAACACTCTGGATGAGCTAAAGGCCGCTATCGAAGCATCCTGGGCCTCCATAAGACCTCAGCAGTGCCACAGGCTGATTGCCTCCATGCCACGCCGCATTGAAGCAGTCATTTCTACAAAAGGATTCCCGACCAAGTATTGAGTGCATAACTGTACATGATTATTTGAAGGTTGACGTTTTTTGTATTAAAAACACTTTTCTTTTATTGGTTGGATGAAATATGCTAAGTTTGTGAGATAGGAATTTTGGGTTTTCATGAGCTGTATGCCAAAATCATCTGTATTAAGACAATAAAAGACCTGAAATATTTCAGTTAGTGTGCAATGAATCTAAAATATATGAATGTTAAATTTTCATCATGACATTATGGAAAATAATGAACTTTATCACAATATGCTAATATTTTGAGAAGGACCTGTAGTAACTCATAAATTAATTCAAAGGGAGTCCCAGCACCCTGGGCAAAACCACCTTGTCAGGATTGTGGTAAATTTTCTTCAAGCCATTTTCTTACTAGTGAACACCCATCTGCCTTGCTTTAATGTTATGATCTTTTGTCTTTCCCATTTTGAAGAGAGAAATAGACTTTGTGTAATATTTATTTTTGTAATTACTAAATAAAAGTAGTGATTAACAAGTACCAAAGTGTCAATTACAAAACATGTTTCATTTAGTAATTTTATTAAATGTTCTGGGTGCCAGTTATAGATGTACAATATGTCGGCATTAACATTGGTATTGGCTGATGTTAGTCATTTTTTATCATATTGGTCTCATAGGTAAAACAGAGCTGATATTAATAACCAATGTTTATTTCCAGTGATAGTAATGCGGCACAGGATTGTGGGGTGTTTAACTGAAGCGAAAAAGCATTGTCAGCGGTCTAGTCCTTAGCAATATTAATATCAGATATTGGCCAAGATTGTGATATCGGTGCATCCCTAGTGTCAATTGGGCCAAGTATTTCTTAACATGGGATTTGTTTTCCTCCACTAAATAAATGTTGGATTTTTCTGAATATTTTAGTGTGAATTTTTTCCACTTTCAGAAAAGATGTGTTTATTTCAAGGCTTTCTGGACATCTTTAAGTTTGAAAATGATTATGCAGGGTACTGTCTCTCTGTCTGCAAGTTTTAAACACTTCTTCAAGATGTGTTATGGCAGAGTTCAGGACTGTTTGGAAGAATCGTGGAGACTTTTCTCTAGGGGAAATATACTCTTTCCAGGCAGATTCTGTCTCTTTTTCTACTTATATTTTGTGAGTCACAGTGATATTTTACCTGATAGTTCCTACCTGGCTGCTGCAGACCACTTGTCTGTCTTCAGGCAGTGTAAAAAGGCTGACCAGGTGACATTTCATCCAGACAAAGAGCTGTCAAAGACCATGCTTCAGGTGTAACACTTGTTTTGAAGCTTTTAATGTCCACTAAATCTCATTCTCGTGTTACTCATTGGTCTAGTTGACCAACTTCTTTTTCAAATCCGATTTTGTAAAACAACATTATTTTATGTCCCACTATTTCTTTCTTCTTCAACACAATTTTCTCTCCATCACCTCCTCCACTTTCTGGATATCCTCACAATACTGTTGCTCTTCTGATATGAGCTCTGCTGGATGAAATAAATATGAGGCAAGAGAGTCATAAATATTTATAACCGCTCCGGCTGTATAATTCTGCACGTTAGTCTGTTGCTGCACTTTGTGTGTGTGCATACATAGATGTGAGAGGGGTGTGTGTGGTACATATTTTCAGACCTTGGCCAGTGCAGGTGCCAAGGCTGCTGCAGAGATAAATAATTCACTGGAAGTTAAATCTTGACTTTGCATCACTTTAAAAAGACAATAGGAGCATCATGGCAACAGAGGACACACACAACATATGTTCTCCTCAGACCTGCAGGATAAAGTGCACACTTACACCTACATGTTTGACACAGATGGCCTGTCTTTCAATAATCATGCATGAAAACTTTGTGTTAACCTGAATATGCTTGAAATTAAATGCACACATACATAAGAGCCACACAGGGCTAATAAGAATACCTATACACTAAAGTTGCAACATTTACATGCATCAAGTTAAACTTTTTTCGATGCCTAGTGCACCATCTTTTTTGCTTAATGTGTGGATCAATACTTGTGGTTCCACTTATACATATTAACCATTTATTAATCAGTTCCTGGCATCACACTCACACACTTCTGCAGGCTAACTAGCTAAGTTACACACAGACAGGGGTCCATCAATAAGTAATGGGGGAGGTATAAGGCCCCCCTTCCTAGTTGACCCAGGCCTTTAATATTTTACAGAAGGGTCTCAGAAGCAGTACCAGCTGACACAGCTCAACCATAAAATCTCTCTTCACTGGACCTGACGTCAAGCACCGCCCCCTGAGGTCCAGTTTATAATATTCTGTGACTCTGGGAGTGCCGTTGACTTGAAGAGTGATTTTTTTCTATGTAGGACTGAGAGCTTTTCTGCAGGGTTGGTCTAAACGTTAAATCTTCATAAAGAGATGTAGGGGGGGAGTCTTTATTGTACAGCTGCACATGTCAACACTACTTGTTTTTCATCACAGGTTTTTTTCTCTTTTTTTCAGATTAAGTCAGTACATCAGGAATAAATAAGCATATCAGACACAGATAGCCTGACTGAATACAATAAACAGTTTTCAAATTATTATTTAATCTATTAAGGATAAAAAGCTATCCCGATAAACCTGTGAGTATGAAAAGCCTGTTTAACGTTGAGGCATCTCAATTTACTCCAGACTTTGATGAGGCCACTTAAAAACCTTTTTTTGGGGGGGGGGGGGGGGGGGGGGATTAATGGTTACACCAATTGTCCTGAATAAAACAAAGCAGCCCCACAACATAACACTACCACCACCATGTTGGATATTCCTATGAACTAAACAACGGCAAGCAGCATTTGGTTTCTATGCTCCTCAACTTTGCAATAAACTCTTTGTTACGACCCCACTTGATCTAGGGGTAGGGGGAAGTAAACATTTGAACCACATGTTATTGGTTTAGTGAAAGAAAGAGTATTTTATTGCTTTTCAGTTCAGATTTTCTTAGTTTTAACAAAATACAAACAAAAGGAGGGTACTTAACAAAGTACAAACCATTTAAAAATAAAAGGGGTTAAACCCAAAATACACAATAACCATAAACTTAACAAAATATACAACAACCAGTAACTTAACTGAAGATAATACCACAAAAGGAGGGACAAGAACTAGTTTAACAGTTTCTTAAAGCAAAGAGTCCCAGCTAACAATAAGCAAACAAACAAACAATTCAAGATAAAGCTTAACAAGCTTTAAACGTTGGAAAACAAGTTGGAAAAGGATTCCAACAAAGCAAACAAGCTGACCAGCAAACAGGTAAGCACACACAAAACAACCAAGTTAACCAACAAGCAAAGTCAATGTTTCAAGACACCCAGGTCAAACGTGGCGAGCTGTTCACTCTAAATCACAGCTGCCCTTAGTGGCAGGTGCAGAGAGTTTATATAGAGCGATCTCTTCAATGATTGGCGGCGAATTTGGAAGAACCAGGAAATGAATAGTCCAGTATGAACTCCCGGAGACGTCCAGCAGGAGGAGTGCAGAGCGCTCAGGGAGATCCGAGTCCGTCAGGAACAACGAAGAAGAGTGTATGGCCCCGTCCCAATACCCACACTACACCCTACGCCCCTCTATGAAGTGTTGACATTGTACAAGGGCATGTAGGGGTTGAAGTGCGCAGGTTACAGGCGTGCAAAATTGGAGAATTGGGACAGTAGGGGTTATGTCATCGACTTGCACCTCTGCACCGTAACTGGAACATCTAAAAGGGAGGGCAGGAACCAGCAATTGTTTTGAGGAGAAGAAAGTGCAGGAAGCGAAGGAGGCTTATAGACCAGTGTTTGTTTGAAAGGTAACTTCAGTGTTCTGGCCTAATGACTGCCCAGACTCACTCTGAACCCAGTGGTATCTTACAATGTTGAGCCTGGAAAACCAGTAAAAAAAAATATTTGTCGGCTTGCTGTCTAAAGTTTACGCAGTCCTTATTATTCTGATTTGATGGTTGATTACGTTGATGTTTGTGATTGATTTTTGCTCAGAACGTCATCTGCAGCAGTGAATTGTGGGTAATATACTTCGGCGAAGTCCGGTTAGATGCGGGCTTCGCCGAAGTGTGGATTGAGGGCACAAACGGGGCGGGGCTAAGGACCAGTCTGGAGAATTTGGACACACTACGCACTCGAACCCATCAACGAGAACACGCAATTCAGGGAAACAATGGTGGAAGTGCAAGTATTGAGACAGGGCCCATCCAGCGAAGAAGAGAGTAACCAACTATGGTCCAGTAGGAGGGTAGAAGAAGAAATTTAATCCCATCAGAAACAGCGGTACCAATAGCACGGAAGAAAACGGCGCTTTGCAGCGACATCGGCCGGCCAGTCTGTTAATGATGGTACAAAACAAAACAAACACATACACAACTACGTACATACGGCCACCAGCCGTAACATTCCCTGAAAACCCGAGATGTGCAGACTCCATTGGATCCTTTAAGTCAGGACGAAAACCTTACTGTTTACTGCAGTTTTACAATAATTGTAAATTTGCTTTATCAGTTTAAATATAATCGTGTCTCTGCTACGTATTTATTTGCTTTAAATTAGCAATTTTATCTTTTTTTAAGCGGTGCTTGAACTTTACTGATATTATCGTAATGCATTTCATGTTTTTTATTGCAATTTTCCTTATCTCTGTTCTTTTACTGTCCTGGGAAGCACTTTGATTGCCCTGCGTATGAATGGTGCTATCCAAATAAACTTGCCTTCCCATGTCATTTTTGTCTTGTTAGTCCACAGAATATTTTACCAAAAGTGTTGGCGATCATCAATAAGTTCTTGGCAAATGTCTGGATTTTTTTTGAGAGCCCTCCTGTATGAGTCGTAGATGCATTCTTGGAGTAATTATGTTAGGTTGGTAACTCCACAAGGTTCACCACTGCTCCATGATTTCTCCATTTCTGGATAATGGGTGTCACTGTGATTCTCTGGAGTCCAAAAACCATAGGAATGGATTTATAACCGTTTCCAGACTGATTTAGGTGACTTTCTCATTTATTCTTAAATTTCATGCTTGATGTGTTTCTTTTTAAGATCTTAAGCCTATTTCCTGGTGTCAGACAGGTTGTCTTTCAGGGATTTCTTGGTTCTACAGGTCAGGCAGTAACCAGGCATTTGGAGTAAGATTATACAAGAAAATGTGTTTAATCACTTAGTTCATTATTTAAAAAGAGGAGAAAATATTTTTCATATAGGGCCACGTTGGTGTGCACACAGTGTACAACAACAGGTGGGGGTGGTGCGGTGCTGCTTTATGCTCTACAGCTGGAGAAAGCATCAATCTCTCCAAAACTCTGGCCCATGCCCACGATGATGCTGGATAAAAAAAAAATCATGAAAATCTTGCTGCATGTGAATGAATCATTATGGAAGTAAGTAGAGAATAATTAAAAACAATGACTACAGTCAGAATTGGATCTGCACCAGAGCCAGCCAGTCTCTTTGAGTATTTTTACATTACACAGCCTGCTCAGGAGGAATCCACCAGCTTTTGTCACCAAAAGTTCCCTGCCAGAAATATTGATTCATCAATGTGTTGCTGTTACTTTGTACCCAGGTTTTATTGTTTGTGAAATTACTCTCCTGCGAAAAGTGTAAGCAATTTTTCCTTTCACTCTAGGCATTTGGATTCAGAATCTATTTCCACTTTTACTTTTTATTTTACTTTCAAGTATAGCATTTAATCATTGTCCAAAACTGCATCTGTTTCTGTCTTGGAATCGATACCAGATGACATAGATCCCATAAACAAAGGCAGAGTCTCGTCCACATCAAAGCAAGATGCTCTAAAAGTAAAAAAAAAAGAAACAAACTAACTGATAAATTACGGATTATTTAAGTGCATCTGTCTCCAGCTGATATATTACTGTTGCCAGGAAGCCTGGGTGATGCAATTGTGGCTGTTTGAGGCACGTTTAGCCGTTTACTTCGCAGCTTTATGACTAGACAGTTCTTGGAAGCTGATGTTTATATGCTGGAACATGAGGTGCTTAAAAGTTGCTCCAGTAAACATTTATTAGACCCTTACAGCTCTTTGTTGTTGTGTTTTGGTGTGTTTGCATATTTTCTTTGGAAGTTTTATACACACTTATGTGTGGTTTTACGGCCATCTTTTAATCTGTGAATGACTATTCCATACCTGTTTTACTGTGTTTACCAGCCTAACTTGGTGTTTCTGTAAATGCAAAACACAATAAATTGAAGCTGATTGGAAAGGTTGCAAAGATTACAGTCAGCTGAGCTTTCACCGTCGCTGCCAGTAATCCATTACTTCCCAAATAGTATTTCACTCCAACGAGCTGATCCCAATTTTTGACAGTGTTCCTTCATGCTGTAATATCTCACCCAGCCTCTCAAGCCATTAGGAATAAATCCTCCCTGCTCAGCATGCTAAGCATCTGCAAACACATTCCTCAGACCTCCGTTTACCCCTCACTGGTCATGTAATAAAACACAGCTAATTAGGCTTTACACCTTGCTGTGTGAAGCCCTTCTTCTGCTGCCGAGTGTGATTCGAGTCTGAATGACTTCTTCTGCAACATTTCTTCCTGAGAAAAGCTGGATGGAGAGAAGTCTCTACCAAACATTATGAATTACTCAATTTATCAAACACTATACCCTCACCCTCAACTAGCTAACACAAGCCGTAAATCTGCCTAACACATGGGAGCTGCAAAATGCTTGTAGGCAGTGAGAGGTGGTAAAAACGACTTGCTGAAGTTCAAAACGGAGCATCAGAAGGGGGGATGGACTTAAGTGACTTTGAACGTGACATGGTTGTAGGTGCCACAGGGTTTGGTGTGAGTATTTCAGAAACTGCTGATCTACTGGGAGTTTTGTAAAACCGGCTCGCAGGTTTCCTGAGAATGATCCAAAACAGTTAAAATAACCAGTGAGAAAGACAAACACCTTGTTTACGTCAGAATAGAATGGTTAGACTGGTTCGAGATGAGACAAAGGCAGCAGTAGCTCAAATAACCACTTGGTAAAACCAGCGAGTGAAGAATACAATTTCTGAACACGCAAGTTGAACCTTAAAGCAGATGGCCTACAGAAACAGATGACCACACCAGGTACCACTTTTGTCAGCTGAAAAATGAAACTGAGGCTAAAATTTGCACCGATTATCCAGAATTGGACAATCACAGTTTCAGTTTCAACCATGTCTATAAACTTGACCTTGCACCTTGAAATAGGGAAATTGTACAATAGCAACAACAGGTGGGAAATGGTATTACTGGGAAGAATTCATGCACATGATAGACAGTTTAAAAATACTCACAATCATTTGGTTTTCTCTGAGATTAAATTGTACTAAATATTTCCTTTTTGAGGTCAGGATTACTGAAATTATTTCTATTTGCTAAATGCCAGAACAATGAGAGATTTATTTTTTACTTTTTTCAAATTCAGAAGTTTACATGCATTTTGTAATGTTTAGTAGAATTTAGGGCTACAACTAACAATGATTTTGCTAAACGATTGATCTGTCGACTTTATTTCAATTAATCGATTAATAATCGGATGGCAAAATAGCAAGATGTTTTTTACAGAATTTGAACTCGGTGAAGCTACAAATGATATAGCTAAAGGTATACCACTTGAGGAGTTCTGAATAGACCATATTTAGACAAATTTTCATCTTAAATGCAAAATGTAAATTGTTTTGTACAATTCTTGCCTAATTACTGCTCTGAGTGGGTTGTTCTTTCAGCAAATGTCCTGTTTTAGATTCTGTACACTCCAGTTAATGATTATTCAATTACTAGATAAGTTGCCAATTATTTTAATAATCGATTAATCACGATTAATCCGATTGTTTCAACCCTAGTAGAATTGTCTTTTAAACTGTACGATTTGGGCCAAACATTTTAGATTTCCTTCCACAAGCTTCTCACAATAGTCTGCAGGCAGCTTTGGCCCATTCTTCCTGACAGAACCAGTGTAACTGATTTGGGTTTGTAGGCTGTTTTGTTCAAACACTTTTCCTGCTTTGTCCACCAGCATCTTTCCATAATGTTTTGCTTATTTTCTGGGGTTTATTCACACATTTCCCACCAAAACACATTTATCTATGAGACACAGAACTCATCTCCCTCCTGAACTGTACTCTGGCTTGACATTCCCAGAGTGTTCCTACTGATGTATAATTGTTTGAACAGATGAACGTGGCACCTTCAGGCATCTGGAAGGTGGACCTGGGGATGAACCAGATATGTGGAGGTCCACAATTCTCTTCCTTATATCTTGTATGATTTTTTTATTTTATTTTTTATTTTATTTTCCCCATGATGTCACACAAAGAAAGCAGCATGTTTGAGGTGTTGCCTTAAAGCAGTGATACTCACAGTTCTTTTCACAAGAGCCATATTGGCAGACCAAGGTCAAGAGGAGACCCACTGTTACCGCAATTTGCCAAGTCACTGACATGAATAGACCGTTTTACATAAATACTGGTTACCCCACAATAAAAACAGCACAGTCAATACATTTTCAATTAAACTTTAATTGAAAATTAATCCCAACATGTTCCATCCAGATCGAAACAGAACATAATTTAATTATTAAAGTGTGTTTATTTACCTTAATACAAGGAAGAGCGGAAGCTGGCATGCATGTCCTTAACCTTCTTAACGTTGTATTTGTAGCTTGTTGTTGCGATTATAGTGAGGCATTCAAGGTGAGCATTGGTCAGTCTGTTTCTCTGTTTCTTCTTGATAATGTTCATGGTTGAAAATGTTGACTCACATATGTATGTGCTCACAAAGAAGGACATCACCTTCTGTGCAAGTGGTTTTAAGGTGGGAAAGTCTTCTTCAGAAACCAAGCTCAAGAAGAGGCCAACACCTGCTCTGAGTTCAGCTTGGAGAATGTCATTTGCTTGCAGGTCAATTATTTCACTTTCAAGAGAGGCATGGCTGTTAAGGCAGAGCTGTGTGATGGTTGGAGCAAGAGAGGATACATCCACATGAAAGGGATTTTCAATTAAATTAAAAATTCCCTTATGTTAATTCACATCACTGAATCTGGATTCAAACTCCCCATTTAACTCCTTCAAAACTTCAACAAAACCACTGTTCTGGAATGCCCTGATTGCCCTCATCATGTCACTTGGTAGCTTGTCTCTTTCTTGGAGCTGCAAGTTGAGAGAGTTCAGGTGACTGGTAATATCTGTTAGAAAGGCCAGCTGTATGATCCAATGTGGGTCTTTTAACTCAGGCGGATGTTTCCCTTTACTGTCCAAGAAGGTGCAAATGTCATGAAGGAGGCTGAGAAACCGCTGAAGCACCTTTCCACGAGACAGCCACCGTACTTCACTGTGCATCACTAAATCACTGTACTCTGTTATAGTCTTCTATTAACTGGCACAACAGTTTGCATTACATTTTCAAAGTCATTATTTCTGAGCTTTGATACAAGGGCCTGCTAATGGATAATACAATGAAAACTGAGGAATTTAGGCATGTCATCTCTTATTCATGAGGCCAACAAGAGCCTTTTCTTTGCCTCGCATGGTTGGGGCACCATCAGTACAAACACTTGAAAGTTTGGATCAGCTGAGATGATTTTGGTGAAACAAAATCAAGAGTGCATTCAGAACATCCTCACCTCTGGTTTGGCCAAGAAGGGGAAGCAAGCACAACATTTCCTCCTTAAAGGTGTTTTCTTTGGGGAACCTCACCCAAACACACAACTGCGCATTATCGGTGATATCCCTGCTTTCATCCAGTGCGATGCTGAAACAGGGCGCTGCACGAAGGTCAGTCAGCAGCTGATCACCTATGTCTCGTCCAATATCCTCCATCCGTCTCATTATTGTTGAATCAGACAGTTGTAATGTTTTTATTTGTTTAAGAATTGCATCCTTGTTGTCAAAGTCTGCAAACATGATTTCTGCTGAGGTTAAAAAGCAGTCTTTCACTATTTCAGAGTCCGAGAATGGCTTTTTAGCTCTTGCCAAAATCCATGCAATCTCAAAAGAGACCTTTGTTAAACGTTCTGCTGTAGAAGTTGTCCTGTGGATAAGGTTTTGTTGTTCCTGAAGCGATTCGGTAAGCTGTGTTATTTTTCTCTTTCTAAGTTTGCTGCCGGGTGGATAACTTTCATTGAATATTTGATGCGTGGTATTGAAATGGCGCTCTAAGTTACTTCATTTGAAACCAGCACGGGTTTGTTTGCATATTAAGCACAGTGGATTCTTGCCATGAAGAATAAATAAAAATTCGTCTGTCCATTTGACCTAACATTTTCTGTGTTCGTCTTGTATTCTACGTACTTTTCGCTTTTTATTGTGGATGCGCACCTGCCTGCTCGTCCCCTCTCCTGCGTCATCTTCGTGTTGAATTTCATCTTCTTCGTCCTCTGAATCGTTATCTTCTGTGTTCTTTACAACACTGTGGCTCTGTCCATCTATTTTTTGTCCCTTTTTTATTAGAAATCGATCCATTTTGCGCATGTAACCATAATGATGTTAAATGCTGCTGAGGATGTGCGCTGGTTTCACATCAGTCATCAAGCATGGCAGTTATGTGAACATGCTGTTAAAGTCTCCTTATAGAAATTCAGACAATAGCATGTATTAATTTTGTGCAAAGTGCACCTGATTGCAGGAAAAGGATTCTGTTTGAGTTTTGCACAACAAATGATTCTTTAAAGAAGCGTGTCTGGAAACTTCAAAATACTCATACAAGTCTCTTCTTTAATCCTGTCAGGGTTTATGCATACTGCATGCAAGACAGCCAATCCACGGTGTCTGGATTCATTGTGAAGTGAGATTTTTGGTGACAATTTAATCCCTCCACAAATCCTGTTTTGTTTGCAGACATGAAAGACTTTGCCCAATAAAACCTCAGGCCAACGAGGATGAGTTCTTTGGAGTAATGTTTTCATCAGTGGGAATTGATGTTTGAATATTTACTATTAGACATTGTGTGGTATGTACACACGCTTCCCTTGCATTTTAATTAATCTGTGCGTGAATGCCCTCTATTTCTCTCTTTATCTTGAGAGAGACTGAGCATGAAGACTCTATAAATAGAGGGGAAAGAGAGAAGACAGGCGAGAGAAGTAAAAAAGAGCTGTTTGTTGGCCGGTGAAGGATGGAAAAAAACAATGCGGGCAGTTAAAACTATAGTGTTAGTAGTAAAGGAGGAGAGAGACACAGGAAGAAAATTAATTCAGAAAGTAGCAAGAGGATTAGTTCACATAGAAGAACAAAATTGCATAAAAGCATGTGAAGGAATGAAAGGGGTGAGATGAGCAGTGTTTGTGTCACAAGGTTTATGCAGAGTTTATTGTTTTGGGGGCACTCCAGACTTCCACTCTGGATTTCTTCAGCAGGCATCTGTGTGTATATACAGCATGTGTACACTTTATATGCTTGTGGTTTATTTTGGTGATGAAGTAATTAAATAGAAAGAAATGGGATTAATGAATCAAGTTTTCTTACCATTACTGTCCTGTAAGAGTTCAACAAGTCTCTATACTCGACCCACTTTTTTACTTCACTGATTAACTGGATGTTTTTCCTGCTGCTGACGTCCACTTTGTTGTGAAACAATGATAGGTTAGGTTTGGCTTTTAGCAACTATTAATAACTGTAATTAATAATTATTAGTGCAATTATTAACAAAGTTTGAATATTTCATCTTAGCCGAGCAACTTTTGGTTTGTGAATACCAGCACAATGCGATCCAAAGGGCTATAGAGAACCTCAACCACATCCACTGTTCTTCTTTACTTGTCCAGCCGGGCCAAGCATGATCAGAACAAATGTTTTGCCTCAAAAAGGATAATATTGTGCTTAGTGTGTTGTGGTATATACTGGCAAGTGTAGTTTGGTCATTGCAGTAGCATTTTGCAATCCTATTTGATTTAGTTAGGATGGCGGGATGCAATGTGTGTAGCAGCCGTGGCGCCATGAAGTAGCTTTCTTGTAGCTCTGCCAGCTCAGCCTGGGAGAAATGGGGTATAGTGTGTAATAGATATGAGACCAGTGTGGTCCAGTCTTGTTTAAGACTAAGCCACACCAATGCCCCTCAGCATAGATACACTATGCCTATGTCATTACCACACTTGCCTGTGATCCATCCAGGACAATAATGCAGTGCCACAATGATAATAAATCAGAAGAAATCTCTTTGTAAGATTTGTAAATGCTCCAAAGGCTGTCATTCTTTATTGTGTATAATGGGGAGCCCACCTCAACTTTTTTAACCCTGCAGATCTTGCTGAGACCCTAAAAGGACCAAACACATTTAAGATATTTTTTTGTTATAGTGGGGTCTATATGGAGGGTGAAGAGAGTGCAAGTCCTCCTATCCATCCCTTGTCTTCTGCTTATCCAAGTTCGGGTTCTACGGGTAAACAGTCCGTAATGGAAACAGTGGGTCAGACGTCCCTCTGACTCACAGTACCGTCTTGCTCAATTTGGGAAATCTATAATAGTTTCTAAGTCAGAAGGTATATGTAGTCCTTCTACTTGATGACAGTTATTAGCTTTAGGGGGCAATTACTTTTTTACCTAACAAATTAAATTATTGTTTAAACTTCTTATGGGAATCATGCCACTTTTCTTAATATAATATTAGATATATATTTGATCTGAAACATACAGGACTTAAAATGGATCAAGAAAAATGTTTTTGCATTGGACCAAAACAAATGTTTTAAGCCCCCACAATGAGGAAACATTAGAGCAAAAGGCAGTTGGAGACAGAGGCTGAAGCTGAACATCTGCACTCTGATTGGTGAATGATGTTGCCATGGATCCCCCAGGCGGGCGGGGCTAGGGTGACAGAGCAGTGGGAGCTAATAAATCATGTAGTTTGTGTGTGTTTGTGTGCGTAAGTGATAGACTTTGGAGTGTGGGCTTGGTTATGCCGTGGATCTGCGTGTGTCTGGCAGCTGTGTGTTCTGCACATCAGGGAGGGCTTCACAAAGCCTCAGTCTACTGAATCCAAAGCAGCAGCCTCCACTGTCTGTCTGCTGGTCTGACCCACTTTTCCCCCCGTTTCCTTCCTGCTCCCTAGTTACCTCTCTATCGTCTCCGTATTTCCTTCTGTCCAGTCGTCTTTCCTTAATCTTTCAGTCCCTAATGCCCTCCTTTATTTTGTACATGCCCTTAATCCTTTTTCATCCTTATGGCTCTTAAATTAGGGCAAACTGTTTATGTTTAATTTGCATTACGTCTTATTTTTTTGCCTTTCTAGCTGCTGTAATTCTGTTTAACTTACTGATATTCTTCTCTCAATTTTTGTATTCCTGTTATAGCTTCAGGTCTGATAGAAATCCCCTACTGTTGCTGATTCAAGGAAACCAAGATTATATTAGCTTTATTTTCAGTCAGTAAACTAGGAAAAGCTTTAATGTACTGGTACAAGTATTATTTGACCTACACTCTCTCTATGAATTTAAAGAGAAACAGAGTAAATTTGCCATACACTGACATGATTTCTTTCCCTAAAGATACAAAACAGACATTGCAGAAAGAATTATATACAAAAAGTATATTTGTCACTTATTTTATCTCTTCCTCCCAAAACGTTTTGGTAATATTTCAAGAGTGTATTATTTAAACCACTGTCTATAAAATTGTTTGCAGGGGGAGGGTGGATATTTTTGTTAAAGAAGCTTTCTGGTTCCATTTTGGAGTCTGTCTGTAGTCGGTTTCTTTGACCCAAAACTCTATTTGTATGTTTGTTTGATTTTTTTTTAAATATGTATTTTCACTACCACAATACACCCCACCAGCTTATAAAATAAGAAGTAGTTTTGCATTGTATTTCATTATGCATCAGCATAAATCTTTTATCATTATCATCATTATGCTGATGCATAATCACATCCTGTCAATCAATCTTGGAACTCCCTAAAAAATGGTATCTGGAGAGGCTTTGATTTCACTGTAGCATTGACTAGGAGTGCAAGGATACATTCAGATGAGAGCTTCGTTCTTCCAAAGAAACTATAAAACGTGTAGAATAATTGAGTCCAGGTTTGACCGATTTCTGTCTCTCTCTTAAAACAGTAAAGGTTTCAAACATTACAACCTACAATATGTTTTAAAGCATCTCTGCTCAGCATAGAATCGTCTATTAAAGATTTGATCACTCATTTAAAATATTTGTAACAGATTATTAAACGCTTGAATATTTTCTTAAAGGCATAAATTCAAACCGTGAGCCAACTTAACTGTAAGGATTATGATTATTGATTAATTAATATTTATCAATAATTATAATTAAAAATCATAATTGGAGAAAATTAAATTCTTAACCAAAAATCCTAATTTATGAATTGAAACCAGAGATGTCTTCTGGCGTTGTAATTGTGGCTCAACGCCTTTGACAATTACAACCGTTAAATACTCAGTAATAATTGATAACTATTACCAGAGATGTCACTGTTTAATCAACCGTTTCTGCCGAAACGTGGGGAACTTTTAACCTTATCTTGACTGACAAATCACTCTTCCACAAAATAAACACAAACGGCTTCTCTTTATCTACGTGAAAATTTATTAACCCAATCGGCCTGATAAAATAAACTCTTCGATCTGATAATCTTCACCTACTCAAACATGCAAAGTTCTACAGAAAAGGGTAAAATACCTAACTAAACAAAATAAAGCAAAACAGCAGTGGGTGTGTATGGAATCAACCAGCAGTTATGGCCAAAGTGATAATATGACAAGGGAATATGGTGTTGAACGAAGCTTTGGGAGCGCAGCCCGCCAGAAATGTAGCTCAGTGAGATGCACAGTCTTAAACCTTCTCCCCAGTAAGGTTGTAAACCCCGAGGACAAAGGATAATAAAACTTTTGGCGGCAAGCCAGTAAGCAGGAATGTTGAAGACAAAGAAAATGGTTGATTTTCACCATAAGGTTATTATAGCAGTCCAGTTTCACAGCGCACCTACTCTCAGGTGTTCGCACAGTAAAAGCACAATCTTGCGAGACTCTGCGTTTCAAAAGACAATGGCATGCACATACAATTCAGAACACATTAGACTCTAAGTGGCGATTCTACATCGCACTAAAACCTCTTCTATCCTGCCCACGCTATTCCTAATAAAGAAATAAAAGGTGGATTTTACTTGTTGTTGTCTCCTCTGAACAGAGGGGGGCTGAAGAGTTCCACGCGTCCGCAGATACTCAGCGAAGCAGTCCGTTTTCTTCCTTGGTGGCCTCCGTGGCAGAAAGGTAGAAAAATTATGACGGACCGTCACTAGTCGACTGGTACAAAACAAGGAGGGAAAGTTGCGTCTTCTTGAAACTCCGAAGTTTTTTGGTTACGTGTTAAGCTCACGTCTTCGATCGGCAAAGTGAAATTTCTGGCATTCTTATTCCAGAAACCTCTTTCATGAATTTTTCGTTGGCCAACGAAGGAGAATAAATGAACAATCCATGTGGGACTTCTTCTTCTCCAGAGAGAGATGCTTCAGATGTTGGTCCGGTATCCAATGTGAAAAGCGCTTCTTTCAAATGTTCGCCTTCCTATTTTGCCTCCTGTGACGTCAGACCTGGGACGGCCCCGTCATATCAGCCGCAGTGGCCGCTGGGTTTTGTAGGACAGACTATCCTGCGGTACAAAATGGCCGATGACGTGGGAAAGGCATAGTGGCGTCCAGCAACGTGCAAATGGTTCAATATTCAGCAAACAAGTGGTCCAACATTACTATCATATTTGCAGACAAATAAATGCTTAATTGTTCTTTAGTGTTCCTGTAATGGATTCAAAGTTGTTGTTTTTTTTGTTGTACATTGTGTTTTTTTAAGAATATGTAGACACAGAGCAGCCACAGACTGGTACCTTAATTAAACATACAGCATATCCAGATGCAGGTTCAACTTAATCCATATGGTTGAAGGCTATGTCCAAAGCTCTGAAGCACTGGTTGTTGACCTTAAAAAGTAAGCCAACAGGATTCCCAGATTGGATTAAAGCAGAAATGGCTTTATTTCTTTGATAAGTCAGTAGATTTTTGAACAATAACTGAAAAGTCGATGGCATTCTCTGGCAAAAACAAAAGAACCCAACACATAAAAGGTTTATTATATATTCTCCATGTAACTAACCTGGCATGATTCCTTCCACCCAACATGTTTATGTTGAAAAACAAATCAAATGCATTTTACAAGGCGATGTAAAGACTAGGAACATGAGCATGAACCCATTAGGGAATGTCAAAATTAAACAACACACCCAGTGTGCTTTAAGTACTCAACGTTTTATACGGAGGCCTCAGTCCTCAATGCAGCCATCCCAGATTCCGGTCCCGACCCCAGAGACTTATGCTGCATGTCTTCCACCTCTCTCCACCCCACTTCCTGTCTGCCGACTTTGGAAAAATGACACAAGTAAAGGCCACTAGTGCAGCAAAAAAAAGAAGATAGAAAAGGGGATGGACTAAATATCACCATTAGAATCACTATTAGCCAATGTTGGTCATTATATCAGTACAATAAGTAATACTGGGCCGATATTAGAAGGGGGTTGGTCATGTGGTTTTTGTTTGATCATGTGATAGTTATGCAGCACAGTTTTAATTAGTGTGTATCCCTAATTAAAGCCGAAAAAGTGACACTTAGATTGGTACACATACAAACATAAACCTAAACTTAGAAACGGTTCTCATAGACCTCAGAGCAGACCTAAGACAGCAGGATCAAAGCTACTGAAGTCATTCTGAAAGGTCTTAAATCTCATTGTGGGTACAGCCGAAAGACCTGTGCATGCCGACCTGAGGAGGCTGGCAGGTTATAAAGGCAAATCAGGGATGTGTTGGAAATTCATTAATAACATGTTAAAAATGCTTGTGTAGGCTTAATAAACCTGAGAAATCCTTCGATTGGTACACTCTTTGAAATATACTATTTCTGCATCTAAACCTGCTGAGGTGAAGAACACGGATTGTTTTTCTGAGTATTGCTTCATGGAGTGAAGGCTCCAAGATGAGAAAAAACAGGCTGAGGATCCCTGCTGTGAACACTGTAATTGCTATGTACTCAGAACGTTTCGATATATAAAACATAGCCATATACTATTTTAGAGAGAATAAAATCTGCTCAGCTGTATCCTTCAAGAAGCTATCTTAGAGTACAATGGTTTTTATTGAGTTTCTTTTTTTTCTACAACCTATATCTATAGCACTGCATTACTGGAAGGTTAACCTCTGACAACGCATGCAACCATGACGAGGGACAGTAATTACTTTTTTTCCCCCCTTTATCATTACTTGCTTGGGCTAAATTGAATATTAAATATCAATGTAAACTACAGCATGAGGCCCTGAAATTGGGCAATATGGGGTAAAGATAGTTTACTGGATCTTTGATATGTGATCATCCAGTGCCTTATCAGTGGGCAGTTAGACAGTTGGATAGAGGATAGGGGCTTCTCAATAAATTAGAATATAATTGGAAAGTTCCTTCATTTCAGTAATTAAATTCAACAAGTGAAACACATTATATAGATTAATTACAATCAGACTGACATTTTTAAGCCTTTATTTCTGTTAATTCTGATGATTTTCTGCTACATCTAATCAAAAGATGGCATTTAGGATTAGAGTATTACATCAGACCAATTGAAAAACATTTTAATACAGACATGTGGACTTAATTAGTAGAGATGCTTACATTGCATGTATGAATAAAAGGGAGAGTTAAGGTGCTACAACAAGTAAAGACACTGATCAACGCTTTAATTTTAAAATGAATTCATTGCTAGGAAGAATTTTCTTCATGATTTTGGAGTTTAAACCTAATGCAGAGCTCAACTAGGAGTGAGTTTCTTTTTAAAAGCAAAGTGACCAACTAATCCTTGTGGAAGGTTTAAAGCTAAAGCAGACTATAAAATGGGTTTGCTTTATTACAACAGAGGAAACGTAAGCGCTGTCTAAACACTAACTCTTTTTAAGTACAAATCCGTTCAGTGTTAATAGCATTTTACAGGAAATCTTCAACAGTTCTATATAGGATTAGGCACTGGGTCATCTTGACTCCACAAAACTCTTCCACTCTTCCATTGTTTACCATTCAGTTTGCTTTTCATCCGAAGCTTAGGCACATAAATTAAAGACACATGTGGATCAAACCACACACTTTCCAGTTAGTGAAAAACAACCAGCTGCCCCTCAGACATGACTTGTCCTCCAAATTATTTTGCAGCCATGAGTCTCCTAGGCTTCGCCAGATTTACATCTCAGACAGGTTTAACTTTCGCTCTAAAGTTTCTAATGTTTAGACAAATGATATTAGATATGGGGAGCTATCCACCTGTCTCTGGAGGATCATAAAAACAATTTATGGAAATGTTTCACAGGCTTTTGCTTTCACAGTGCTGGTCACTGGGGGGTCATATGTTTCACTATGGATACAGTATATACTGTTCTATCCAACTATTTAACTCTTTCTCTTGGGAATGTTTCTCTTGGCAAACTCCTTAAAGCCAAGCAATCAAACTCAAATACAACCAGCCTACTGGTTAAGTTGGCTTGATAAAGAAAATCTGTTTTAATTGTTTACATGATTCACAGAACAAGGAATCTCTAACTGTTGTTGTTGGTGTCATTTCTGCATGTTATTTTATTTTCAAATTTAGAAGTGAAAGAGCAACAGTTAAGTTTAGGTTTAAAGTAATATTTTACCAACATCTTTCTTCTGAATGAAGTAATATAATATATAATGTAATATAATCCTGATTTGCATTTGATAAAGAATCTCTGGAGGAAGCTAAAGATTAGGGTGATGACAAAGAGGCCTTTCAACCTCAAAGGCTTGGAGCTCATCGTCAAACAGAAATAGACAAAATAACAGAATTGCCAATAAATATTTTCCATTAATTATTGAGAAGAATATACATAATTTTCAACATGGCATTTTTTTTTACGTTTAATGTACATAAACAATAATGAACACATTTTCCAAAGCTGGGCACCCTTTTACATTGCTTTATCTTTTGAAAGATGTTTCTCTCACTTCTCATCAGAAAAAGATAGTGGTTTAAAATTTTAAATGTAAATCCGCCATTGGTATGAATAATTTTGAGCTTAACTGTACCTACCCTGAATTTCTCACCCATCAAATTTATATGTAACCATTAAAGAAAATAATAAATGACTGGTGAAGTTATTTCAGCCATTAAACTATAAATAAGTTAAATATAATTTGTTGTTACTGTGTTTTAATGCATAAAAGGCTTACAGATACATAATTAGCCTTTGTTACTTCTAGTACAAAGCATAATAAACATAATACATAATTATTATCATATAAGTATACTTATATAGCCTCAGCCAACCATCAATGCAAATCTCCAGTTTTAATCTATAACAAGCTGTGAGCATTTATTCGCAGGTTCTCTACTAATCAATTTCGTTGGGAATGTCTTGTTAGTGATTAGCCCAGGCTCTTCATATTGGTTCTGGGGTGATATTGGGCCAATTAAAGATCAATAATCAGATTTTTCGCTGCCTAGACTCTCACAGTGGTGTCTTTGTGTTTTCAGGGTGAGTGAGCCGTTGATGGTGCTCGTTAGTAAGTAGTGTAGGTTTTTAGTCAATACGATAGAAGCTGAGAAGGTCAAATCAATGTACAGCTTAGCTGGAAGTTAGGTAGAAAAACAAGAGAAAGTCTTTGTTAACTTTTCTTTTCTTTTTTCTCTTCCATTTAAAATAATGTTTACTTTTTCTTCTCAAGACATAATCTAAGCTTCTTAATATCTGGTCTCTGCATTTGAAAGGCATAAAAAGAAGAAATTATGATTAGGAACATGTTGGTGTGATTCCATACTTTTCTAGACTAATTTTTTCCAGTTTCTCAGTTCTTTTTTAACCTGCTTGTATAGTATGAATACAAATCAAATGTATGAATTTGGGGCAAACATTACTATAGTGGTCAGGCTTTTACAATAGAACCTGCAAAAAACCAAAGACTCCTAGAAAGAAAAGGATCTATTGAGAGGACGAACTAATAAATGGATGAAAGATGTGCCGTTGATTGACGGGACTGACCAATAAATGAATGGATGGCAGGGTGATTGACAACATTGATGGAGGGAGGATTTGATGGATGGACTGATGGTGGATTATCAACATGGATGGATGGATTTAGACAACAGGAAAGAGCACAATAAATGGAAATACAGATATTTTGCCATTTGATGACACTTACCCAGACTGGGTAAAAACTTAAATTCCACACTTTTAAAGACTGAAAGTGAACCTTAATGTATTGTTCTATGCTCCACCAGCTGATGGGTAATTGTTGTTTTTTTTTTTTTTTTTTTTTTTTTACCATTGCCATAATTAGTGTCTTAAATTCCCTCTTTGTCCCCTTGCCAAAAAGCCTATCATCTCTTGGTTTTAAATGGTATATATCCTCTATTTGTAGCATCTGCTTCATGCTTGGTGTTAGTATGATTAGCCTGACTTGTCTGTAGTATTGCTGCCTGCATGCAATCTGATAAGAAACTGAACTCCATTAAAATAAACCTCCTCTCCTTTCCTGTTCCTTCCTTAATTCCGTCTGTGTAATCTCCTCCCTCCCTTGCTTGGTCACTTTTAGAGTGCGAGGTAGTTGTTTTTGAAAACGGTACGCACACTGTGTCCTAATCAAAGCCAGGCTCTGCACATTGTGTCCCAGTTGGGGAGCTATTTTTATCTGCAGTTCTCTTACACTGGGATGGAATGGGTCAGATAGGCCAGACCGACGAATCCATCCAGACCAGCAGATAAACAGTGACCCTGCGGTGCGCCTCCACTGTTTATGTAAACAAATAAACCGATGAACCCGATCAAAGAGCACTCTTTATCAGCAATGCAAACCCATACAGGCCTTGTTCCATTTCCACCTTCTTATCTTTAACTCTGTGAACAGAAACACATTTGGCTATAAGGGTTAATTTTGCAGCCGTAATATTTTGTTGCTTGTTCTTCCTCAGTACTATGCATTTCCCTTCTGTCACATGTAAAGACACACTACCCTGTCCCTGTTAGCCACACTGCTCAGCCTTATTCTCTCCTTATGCTGAAACACAAAATGTATTTGGAGACAAATAATCACAGCTTCGCCGGTGTGAAAAAACAGCTTGGCACAAATCCAGTTCCTGGCTTGTTAGTTTGAAACTCAAGTATTCTGGCTTGGACCCAATTAATTTGTCCTCTTCCCTGATTTTCTGTACAGTTACCAACACAGTGCTGCAAGCCTGAAGCTTTGTATCTTCCTGGAAATCATCACAAAGGTTTTTTTTTATAAATTCAAACATAACCCGACTGATAAATTATTTCTTAAACACCTGGTGTTTGTAAGAACTCTTTCTGTAGCTGTTTGCAGTCAAGCCAGCAAAGAGTGTAAAATGAGAAAATTAAACAGCTGTAGACCTGCAGAATAACTAATGATCACTTTAAAGGAGTAATTATTAGTTGTTAACAATAACTCGCTTGCACTGATAATTTCCTAAAAAGATAAAATGAAGATTTAGCCAACCTGCACTGTTTGTAGGTTCCCAACTGTCCAGTCTTTGTAATGTCGCTGTTGTGACATATTGTCTCCAGTCGTTGGTGACTGGCCTGTCTAAGCCATGGTGTGTATTTATAATGCTTGTGTTGCCCTTCTCCTGACTGATGCCTTTATGCAGTAAGATTATTTAGCTTCTTTATAACCTCTCTGCAAACTGTAGCTTTGACTAAATGACGCAGATGTGCAAATATAAGGAAAGTCATATTCTGACAGCTGATCTTTATTTCAGATTAATCAGATTCTCAAAAATTAAAACCAGATGTGAACTCTTGAAGACTGAATCCTGAAACTAAATAAAAAGGTGCTGAAACAAAAATATTATAAAGCTTGTGTACAAGTATGCATCAGTTATTGCAGCTTTTAATTTATTTAATGTACTCTATCCCCTAAAAAGTTTTTTTGTTCTTGTTACATTACAAAAACCTGGCAATTCAAGTGCCTTTTACAATAACCAATTTGTACAAGCATTTTTAGTTTTTATAGCTTCTTTCTAAAAAAACAATGGAGACAACAGAGTCAAACTGTAATCCGGTGATATGAATATGCTTGATTTATGAGGTAAAATTCATAAATGTCCTGATCCACACAATACAGTGCAACAGCCTTAAGTCATCCAGGATTATTTTTATTTTGTTTAAAATGAGCCACAGTTTCTTTTAAACTTTTTAAAGTGAACTTGATCAATATTTCTCCAGGCTTTCTGGAGGTCTTTTAAAAATTTATTTCAACAAAAAAAAAACATATTGATCCAGTTGAACTTTGTTGAAGCACTGAAAACTACCAAGAACAACACATTTGTGCAAATATAAAATAGTATTTTAATGCCAAAGATGCGTTTGCCGAAGAGCTTTGGTGGGAAAAGAAACCTGGTATACAATAGTTCAGTGGTTTTCAGAATTAGGATCTCGCTGAGGGTTACAAATCAAAAATTATGGGGGTTTGAGCACCCTTTTTTATTAACCAAACAAATTAATTAATAGATAAAAGCAATAAATTGTGTGTGAATTATGTCTATGCTGTCATTTTACCCCTGTTTAATTGACTGTGTGGTATATTTAAGCTGGGAACACAAGTCTCTTTCATTTTTATTTTGTGAGTTAGAAGCTAAAAAGTTTGGCAACCACTGCAGTAGATGATACAACGAAGGAGGATGCATCTCTTAGGCTCAGCATCTTAAACACATAATTTTAAGGGGTTGTTGCCATTCTTTTGTCTTCTACTCGTCCACTTTCTAGGTTTGATTAAGCACACATTACATGATGACCTACATTGACTGGGTAGAAAACGACTGAAAAAGCTGGCAAGTTTAAAAGAAGAGACGTTTGGGTCACCCTGGAGAGTTATTGATTAGGACAACTTTAAAAGAAAAAGGAAATTCTTGCTCCTTGAAGGGAAAGGGTACAAAACAAACAAGGGGTGGTTTAAAACCTTTGCACAGCACTATCCAATTATGGCCAATACTGTAAATACCTAAACCTTGTTTAATTTTTTTAACAAGAATAACACTTTTGACCCACTGGTCTGGTCCTAATTTCCTCTATATGTATATAATTTTGCTCTTCAGTCATTCAATCAAAATAATTAGTCTAGTAGTTAGAGCTGCAAACAAACTCCAGAGAAGATCCAAATGATTTTTCTAATCTATTAATTATATTTAACATTTCTGCATTTATATTTGGCTCCGTTTTCTTCATTTCTGACTAATTTCAGCCATTTCACATTCTGTCTCCATCTCTTGGTGCCTGCCAGGACCAAACAGTAACACATGCATTTACAACCACGGCTCCTCTTTGAACATCCATATGTGCTTAACATAAACATGCAGGCTCAATTATTCAGATTGCTGTTCGGATCTCCCTCCAGATACATATGCTGTCATATAGCGTTCAAAGAGCCATATGACCGTGATTTGGCAGGAGCTTGTGTTGAAACAGAGGACGACTCTGATATCTAATTCACTGGCAAGAAAAAACAGGACGCTTCACATCAGTTTGCAGCCAGTCTAAAAAAGGAAGAAAACTGTTCTTACCACACATTTGAAAAACTGGTTTAGTTATATTTTTAACCAAAATGTTATTGGATTGTGGAAAATCGGAGAAGTTAATCCTAGTGGAATGCTTTTTAACTTTTATGCCAGCTGACAAGCTTAACCATCTAACAATTAGGGAAAGTTAATGTCTGCAATAGATGCTGATTTAAAATTAAATGTTCTGCACACAAACTTGACAGCGGTGTCTATTTTCTGCCATGTGAGTAAAAAATGTCAAGTTTAAACAGTTTCTTTTAAACAATTTAATGTGACGTTTTTATTTTTACCCTCTTAACCTTCAACATTTAAATGAAACAAAGTAAAGCCAAACAAAAAAAGGGCCTCATTTTTACTCCGTTAAAAGAAAGACATACATTTTCCTACATTTTTAGGTGGATTGTTTTCTGTTTTCTTGGCTTAGAAACAATATTTATTCTCTTCTCAGCAACAAAAACAGGATATGGGTCACTCTTATCAGAAATGCCTGCTGTAAGGTCAATGAAAGGGTGCACCCAAGTCTACATTTGGGTAAAGTCACTGGATGTTTTGATATAAAATGAAAATAAAAAATATAGTTGGTAAAAGACTTTCCCCTTTTCCCATTTTAAGATGTTAATTTGCCTTTACTTTGCTTTAAAAGCCTTGCATCAGTGAAGGTTTCGTCCTATTTCATCAAAACAAGGGTCTATCTACAACGTCTGTGCTGGTCGGCCAAGTTTCTACCATTCTTGAATTTTGGTCATGGGTCACACAAAATCATTTCCAGAGCCACACATTGAACCCCCCATCTACATTGGGCAGTCATTAAAAAAAGTTTCTTTTTTCCAATTAAATAAACAGGAAATGCCAGTTAGAATTCCGCCCAGTGTTACTTATGAGTTATTGCTTTTCTTGCAGTGAGAATTTGTCATGTTGAGTGGCTGTCATGCTTAGAAAATATAAAGTTTACATATAAAGTCTAAACTGGAAATATTTGTGGAGCTTTAGCTACGACAGTCAAGTGTTTACTTTCATTAGATCAAAGCTGCAGCTTTAACCAGCTTCTACCAATTTATTATTTTTACAATATTCTCTCTATGTAAAGGTCAGTCAAGGTCTTTTAAAAGCTGCACGTGAGTCCAGTTTGTAATCGCTCTCTTCAATATGTAATAACCACACAAGAGAAACAGAAATCTTTATATGAACTACACAAAAAGGATGACTCTTCCTTTTATTTTATTCTGTATTTCAGGTGCGTAACTTGTGCTACATGGTGACACGGAGGGAAAAAATGAAGCACACTGTCTGCGATCTCCAGGAGAAGATCTTCCACCTGCAGATCCAGCTGCTAGAAGAAGAAATGGCAGGAGGTAAGGGTTGAAATAATGCCAGCACATGTGTCTAGAGCAGTCATCTAAAATTTCTAACCCTCTCAGCAGTAATGCAGCCAAAATCACCGACACATGCTTTAAACCTCCTCCAAACAAAACTGAAACATGTAGGAGGACAGTTTTGGAAAAGGCCTCTGCACACAAGGCCACTCTTGACACCTGTGCAGGAAAGACCACTGGAATAATAGTTTATACACCAATTGGGACAAACACTGGCCACATTAAATGGAGCTGGATTTTCCATCCACTTTACACAGACCACTGGCCTTGATGTATTGGAGAACAAAACGGGTCAAAATGTGCTGGGAGAGTTGGTGCTGCTTTGTATGCCAGGTATCTACTGAAAATGAATATTGTGGTTTCAGTTGGATCACCAGTTTGAAATTACTTTTTTAGAGAACCATTTGACTTTCCCTCTTGTAGTAAACTCAAACTGTGTCCTGTGTAATGAATCCTTTACATGGTAATATTAAAAATATATTGCTTAGAAGTGTCGCAACGTTGTGGTTCAGGTAAGAAACGCTTAATTATGTGCCAAAAAACGTATTAGAGAAATTACGACTTTAAAGAACAGATTTTAATCTTGCGTCCTCCAGTCTTCGAGTCTATAATTTGTGTTAGGTATTATTTAGTCAACTCAGAGGTAAGAACGATACAGTCAGAGTTACTTGTGACAAGGGTAGCCCACTTTGCAGTGAAACTACAAAGTTTTGACACCCTATCTCTTTATTTATATGCACAGTTCAACAGACAGTTCAGACAGGGTGTGTGTGTGTGAGACGGAAAGGAGGCTGGTTCACACAGAGATAACAATGATCTCACACACACAGGGAGGAAGGCATAGTGCAGGTGCCTTGCAACCCAAGGTTTTTACATGAGTGATAACAAGTTTTTGCACCCATCCAACAGTCCCTCCTTTTATCACAAGTAAAAACATTTAATATAAAAACGAGTAAGAAAAATACTTTGTATGAGCGAAAACCCACGGACGGTAAACAGATTATATTTTGTGGGAAATACTCATACGGCCCCGCCGCCCTCGGCAACCATTAAAAGTTAAATGTTGATTAATACTTGAAATCATAAAAATAAAATAATGATACTTGAAATCATAAAAATAAAATAATGATACTTGAAATCATAAAAATAAAAGAATGATACTTGAAATCATAAAAATAAAAGAATAATACTTGAAATCATAAAAATAAAAGAATAATACTTGAAATCATAAAAATAAAAGAATGATACTTGAAATCATAAAAATAAAAGAATAATACTTGAAATCATAAAAATAAAAGAATAATACTTGAAATCATAAAAATAAAAGAATAATACTTGAAATCATAAAAATAAAAGAATGATACTTGAAATCATAAAAATAAAAAATAATACTTTAAATCATAAAAATAAAAGAATAATACTTAATGAAAACAGTGAAACATAATAAAGGAATTTAAAAATCTGCCCTGTTTATGTCATCATTGTACTTTTTCTCATTTCACTTAAGCAACAACTTCTTTCGATTTTCTGCTGTAAGGTTATTTTATGAAATACAATGTATGAGTACACTCAGACTTTTGATGTGATTTATTTACAACATGTCATCATAATCGTCCCCTTCATTTTCGTGTATTTCTACCTGGTTCAGTGTTGCATATGCCACCATGAACGATACCAGAAATTCTGTAGGAATGGATGTGCGTCATGTTCTTCCGTCAGTGTTCTGAGATGGGTCCCATCTGATGTCCATCTCTTCTGGTTCGGTATCACCTCCTGTGGATCCTGCTTTAGATAGAGAAAGAGTCCTGCTACCAGAATTAAGCTCAGGCTTATCAGTCCTGTCCACAAGTTACAGAGAGCCATTTTATAATTGGGCGCAGATCAGCTGTTTTCTTCACCGGTTTGAGACGCTGGGCCATCTTTGAACCCGGACTTCCTCTGCTACCCCGTCGGTTGATCTGGCTCCTGTAATGGCAAAACTGGCTTACAGTGGCTTTTATGGATCCAGGAAGGCCTCTCTGCTATTTTCAGAGCTGTGGGCGTTGTCAGGAGTATTTGAAACGGCCCTTTCCACCAAGGAGTGCTCCAATCCTTCCGGTGGAGTGTCTTAATCAGGACCAGGTCTCCAGGCCTCATTCTGTGGGATAGGAGCAGAGATTATCGGCAGACCACTGGACATTTGTTCTTCTTTTGTCTGCAACATTTTATTCATCCACTCAGCTAATGAAGGTTCCTGTTGTGCTTTCTCTATTTCATTCATGTCAGAGGGCAGAGAAAACGGTCTGCCATGTACTATTTCTTTGAGAATACAAATTCACATCAGCAACTTGGTGTCACGTGATCTCAGACTCAGAATATAGTGGGTGGAGCCATACAATGATGTACAGTAGGTGGCAAATGGAGTAAGACCAGTTTGATTTGGAGTTATTCTCATCCATAATTAACCAGGGATAGGCATTCGGGCCATGGCCTCCCTGTTTCTTCCATTGTTTTCCTTAATCTTTAACTGAAACCCTAATGCTCTAGAACTTAGTTCTATTAATTTATTTACAAAATGAGTTCCATTATCTGACCTTATAATCTGTGGGATACCATATGTGGGGAAGAAATGTGTCACTAGGTTCATCTATTACAACTAGGCAATATTTCTTCCCCCGTGTTTGCAACAAATTATGCATGATCTGCAAAAATGATTTGCATAGTCAGAAATATTTATAGTGTAGCATTAATGCTTTACCAGATGTGACATATTCCCCCCTTGACACGTGGGTCTTCCCAATGTGTCACTGTAGCCGCTGTGTTGTATACATTTTTTTTTTGGGAGGATTGGTTTATCTTCTATCTGATAGATGTCATCTTTTTTCTGTGCTCCTCTCTTTAGCCAGGCCTTTATTTCTGTCTCGGGTGCTGACTGTTGGGCGTCTTTCAGCACATCTGTGTCTATAAATAGCAGATCTGACATTTTCTCTTTAATAGGTTGAAATGAGTTAGTTCTGTCCCTGATGATGTTTTAAAACCTCTATTTTGCCAAATCTTAGCATGGTGATGTACTGATCCGAAAACGTATTGGCTGTCTGTGTATATAGTAAGTATTTGTCCCTCATGTAATTCACATGCTCTTACTACAGCATATAATTCTGCTGTTTGGGCTGAGCATGTATTGGGTAGAGATTTAGCTTCTATTATCCTATCGATGGTTGTTACTGCATAACCAACTCTATTCTTTCCATATTCATCTTTAGATGCTGAGCCATCTACAAACACAACACATGAATCTGGTATAAGGGTTTGAGAAATGTCTTGTCTGGGTTTGGTGTCTTCTTCAACTTTTGCTTTATAAGAATGTGGTTTTCCATCTTCTGCAGTAGGTATTAGAGTACTTGGATTTAAAGGGCACATCTTTTTAGAGTTATGTTTGGCTGTGATAATAATAGTGATGTCAGTGTGATATGTCTTGCATGTAGCGTCAGGTGCTTCTCTTAATATTCCTGACTTCAACATATCTTGTATTATTGACTTAATACCTTCTTCAGCTTCTGGCTTTAAGGGGTATTGGCGGACTAATGGCCTTTTTTCAGATATTAGTTTAACCTTGTATGGTGGGAACCCCTTTATAAGCCCTACATCAGTTGATGATTGGGACCATAGTTCAGGTGGGACAGCAGCTAGGACAGGATGCATGTTGCTCTCAGCTAAGCCCTGTATTTGTCCCTCTGCCTCATCTAAATGTATCCTTGGATGGACTTTGACTATCCACGCCAGAATGAGCTTCCAGATTCCTGTATTAGGATCTACCTTTGACAGTGTCAGTGCTGTTCCTGCAGAGGTTTAAAGCCTCTGTTTTTCCAAATTCTTATTATTCTTTTTTATTATATTTTATAAAGTAAGTCCTTATTACATTTAAAAATGAGATCAATATTTTTGGTAGTTGCTATTATTATAAATAATGCTTGGTTTAGTTCTTATTAAAAATAAAAAATAAAAACTCACTCACTGATGAACACAAAAAAATGAAGGGCATATTATATCTTATAATCTTAGTTTATCTTACCCAGTTTTATAGATACAACATACAGTTTCAGTCAGCTTTGTATTTAGTTCAAGTAACTAAAGTTTGTTTCAATTAACTCACGTTTTCTCTATTTCAGTCCAGTCCAGTAATTCTGTTAAGGTTCATTTCATCTTATGTTAAGTTTGAGTCTAATTCAATCATTTTGAACCTGACTGGAAAAAGTCTAAACATCTGTTAAAATCTTTTTGTTTTACCATAGAGAACTGACCTAATATTATTATGGTATGTTGAGGACTCTAATTTTTACATAACATGAAACAGACATTTATTTCACAAAAACAGAAAGTCAAATACAGACATTTGGCCACATGAAAGTTTAAATAACCTGTTTGTAAAAGAATTAGGAAAAATTGAAGACAGATCTATGAACTTTCTTATGGTTATCAGTATTTTTAATACAGGTAGAACCTTTGCTATCTTTATATGATTTTTCGGAAAAGATTCTGGAAACCTTATTAAGATATAAATTTGGCAAAGATCATCAGAACATCAGATCTTTATTAGTGCTTTTAAGGTCCCTCAAAGATGCATTACAATGAAATCAGTCATTCCCATTCACACACATTCACACACTACTTACTTATTTTTCTGTCAGAGTAATTTTTATTTGCAAAAATTTGAACATAATTTGACTTCTATTATTCTTAAAATGCACATTGTTTCCTCATAACCCCTTTTGTTTCCACTAGGTCGGTTTTGAACGCTTCAATTTTTTTTTTTTTTTTTTTTTTATTCACCAAGAATCAATAAGGTGGTCTTAGTGGGTCCACCTTAAAGGTGTTATCTGTTGGGTGTCATGTTATCATTGTCAGGTCAGTGAGGTTCATAAGTCAGTCAGAACCTTGGTCATTTGTTCTGTGCACATAATGTTTCATAGATCCAGCCTATGATTAATCAGCAAAACGTCCACCTATAGGAGAAAAAATGATTGTTAATGAATGAGCTGCATTTCCTAGGAACACTGTCTTCCTCCTGGATGAGCATCACCTGTTGAAAAACTTTCATCATTGTTTGTTTCACATATTCAATCACATCTTTATATTATACCAGTAGGTGAAGTTGTTAGTATCTCATGTAGACTGACATATACTGTTGCATTTGGAGAGGATCTCAGATTAAATAAACATAGTTAGAGCTTCAATCCAGGTTCATTTTGTGTCTGCAGACTTTAGCCAATTTTTCTTTTCTTTCTTTTTTTTTTTTTTATACATAAAGAGCAAGATTCAAAACATTTTCAAAAGGCAGATTGTGGCAGAATGTAGACAAAACTGCTTATTGATTGACAAAATAACATTCAAGCACACAATCACCATATTAAAAGGCTCTACTTCTAGAGAATCACTAAACTTCTGAGGTCCGGTTTTGGCCCGCGGACCTTGAGTTTGACACATGCAGGGTAGAGTTACAATTTTTTTTTTTTTTTTTTTTTCAGACCTTTCAGCAGAGACAGGCTTAGTTTTATCTTTGTTTTCAGGCAGCTGCATCTCTTTGTCAAGGTCGTTTCACAGAGCTGAAATTTAACTTCTCTCAAAGAGGAAAAATCAAGAATGCACACAATCTGAGCCAAATATGGAATTATTTCCCTGTAAAATGAATCTTTTGCATTTTATCATGATATTGTTGGTAGTATAACACCATAGAATTATTTTTAAAGCACCTGTTTCTCACTAATGCTTGCCTACAAAATCTTTTACTCTCAGATTACTTCTTTAACAACATTCTGTTCTCTCTTCTCTAGTCATTGTTCACTGGGTTGTCCAGTTGGACAGTTTCCATGTTGTCCACATTGTCACCTCCTCTTTTAACTTCTTTTACCACGTCCTCTAAAACCATCTCTTAGTCTTTATAATCTAACCTGGGATGGGTGGCGGTCCGCCCCCCCCCCCTTTATTTGTTTTCAGTTAAGCTGAAAGTTTTTTCCTGTGCTTTTCTTAAGGCCTCAGTATTATGGCTATGTCAGTTAAAAGCTGCTCTTATTGTTGTTTTTTTAATTCATCTTTTTGTTTTAATCTGTTTATCAACTGTGAGCACTCAGGGACTGAAAAGTCCCCTTTGAAATTATAATCTGGCAAGGTTTTTTATTGTCTCTTGAATCTTTTGAATGCATAATCTCCAGTTTAAGATCCCCGTGTAGTTTTAGGATTTCAGTGATAATTAAGTTACCTGAAAATCCGTATTTTTATGCCATCGTGTACATATTTCTGTTAAATCAGAGCTTTTTCTCTGTTCTTTCCCATTGTTCTTTGTTATTTTTCTCTTTTTAGTTTTCATTATTGCTAATTTTAGATCCCCTTGTAATTTTAAGACATCCTTTGTATCTAATTTGCCCAAAAACCCATGTTTTTTATTTTTTATTCCATCTATGACAGATCATACCTGCTCCTTTTACATAGTTCTCCATAAACTTTACCTCCCATTCTAAGTCAATTAGTTTACTTTGTTTCTTCCCCATTATGTTTTATGTTAGTTTAATTATAGTATAAATGTCCCAGATAAAAGGTCACTGGCATGAGACTTTAAGGAGAGGACATTAACACGGCCTTCTACTGCGACTAATACGCAGCGGTGTTAATTTTCTGGAATGAAATCCGACCTGAATCTCCAAAGTCACCAGTACGTAGTTTTAATCTGGGCAAAAGAAAACACAGGACTAGCAGAATCCTGCTGATTCTATTAAAATGCTTAGTCCTCCAAACACACACAACACAGTCACACAGTTAGTTTCAGGTACCTTGTAATTGTTCTAAGTTAACTTGGTGTTATTTTATGAGCTCAATTTACTCCGTTCTTTTTACTTTTATAGCGCTTATTCTATTCCCACGCAGGGGAATAACCCTTAGTCGTTTTATTTGGCCCCCTTCTTGGCGGGGCCCTACCTTAATTTGTCACTATTCCTTTCACGGTGGAATAAAACCATCCCAATGCAGCGTCCTTACCGGCGACGCACTACCAACGACTTTTAAGTACTTTTCTTCTTTTATTTATATAGCGCTTACTCTATTCCCTCACAGGGGAATAATCCTCAGTCGTTTTCTTTAATCCCCTTCACGGCGGGATTGTACCAAATTTGTCACTATTCCTTTCACGGTGGAATAAAACCATTCGAATGCAGCGTCCTTACCGGCGACGCACTACCAACGACTGTTAAGTACTTTTCCTATGAACTGTATTTTAAAACTGTCTCACCTCGGAGTTGACTTCTTGGTGACTCTTTGGACCCTGTGAGAGTCACCCCGCGCAGAGGAAGACAATAACCCACTGGCCAGGTGTGAATTCACACACACCGGGACTTTCAGCCACTCCGGCTAATGGAGGCTGTGCAGCGGTGCTTCGCTCGACGTCAGGCTTCCCCCACGGATCCCAGAGTCACTGTTAAAGCAAAGAGAAATAAGGTTATTGAATTAATCCGGCTTCGAAGGACCAATAAATGTTAGGTATTATTTAGTCAACTCAGAGGTAAGAACGATACAGTCAGAGTTACTTGTGACAAGGGTAGCCCACTTTGCAGTGAAACTACAAAGTTTTGACACCCTATCTCTTTATTTATATGCACAGTTCAACAGACAGTTCAGACAGGGTGTGTGTGTGTGAGACGGAAAGGAGGCTGGTTCACACAGAGATAACAATGATCTCACACACACAGGGAGGAAGGCATAGTGCAGGTGCCTTGCAACCCAAGGTTTTTACATGAGTGATAACAAGTTTTTGCACCCATCCAACAATTTGTAAAATTGTGTTCAAGAATTTTGGAGCTAACTAAATACTAAAACTAAATATGGGACAGAAACGCTTCAGTAAAAAATGTACTAAAACTGAAAAAGGGCAAGACAATGAATCAGAAAAGAAAGATTGTTAAATGTATTTTAAATAACATTTCAACCTGGAAAGACTCACAAATGAGGGAAACACAGAGATGGCAACTAGAGGAGTTTATTAGATGATGTTTGATTTCTTTTGGCGCTCGGACCCCGGTGGAAGACATGGATGCTGATAATGACATGAGCTTGAATAAACATCTTAGGGTTAGAATTAGAGAAGTCTTCCCCCCGGGATCCTGATACTGGTGGTGGAGTGGAGACCTGAGGAGATAAGGGAGTCGGAAGGAGCTTGAAGCCTGATGGTGGAGATGGGGTGGAGGAGGGTCGAAGCTCAGCTGAAGAGCAGGAGATTCTGCTGTCAAAATAAGGTGAGATCTTTCCGTGTAATCCATGCAACATTCATTAACTGCTCACAGTTAAATCCATAAAAATTAAAACATGATCCTTGTGTGTAATCCATGCAACAATTATTAAAATACACAGTTGAAGCAATAAAGAATGAAACAAGCATATTCTCACATTCTGGGACTGAGAGACTGGAGAGGCCTGTGTGGAGCCACATATTAACTTTCTTATCTTTTGCAGAAGTATAAACTATAAGTGTAACCAGTGAAATGACATATGATGATTTTCTATTTTCAACAAGTATTAAATGAAATGAGTAATCTTTGATTTTCAAGTTAAAACACACATGATTGAAATATGATTGAGAACTGATAATTAAAATAAAATACATTAAGGTCTAGAAATTCTCAATCAGAGATAATGTTGATCAGTTGTGGTGTATGGATAAAAAGGATGAAGTTGAAGTAATGGTTTTAAACTGTAAATGAAGTAAACGCTGTAACTAAAAATTTGAGCAGCACAGATGTAAGAATTAAAGCCTCTGTTTAAGAGGAAGTGTAATGTTGAGTTAGACAAGAATAGAGCAGAGGTTCAGGAATTGGGGAAGTGAGACTTACAGCACACGGCTGATGAATGAGGCGGGGGCGCAGGTCAAAGAAGAGGCCAGCGACAGCTCAGGACTGAGGTGATGATGGCATGTCTGATATGAACACGACTTGGGGAAATTCCAGAGAAAAGATCACCTTATGTCACGGGTGACCAATGGGACAGCCATGGCAACAACCACTGGCCAATAAGCACAAAGAGTTTGGTGTAAATGCTCTATAAAATGGGCAAGAATAGAGGAACTGGTTGGTTGTTTCCTTGCAGAAGACCAGCGAACAAGATCGGACGGAGAAAGACGCTACAGATGAAGCAGAGGACCAGAGACAGCCCAGCTGATCGACAGCATTAAAAAAAGGATCAACCAGTGTGCCCTGGAAGGACTGTGCCTCGAAATTAAGAATCTGATTTCATCTACGGCCTTTTTATCCACACAACAGAAGTGAACTTGATCGGTGAACAACTGATTGCTCTAGGTTTCAGGCTTCTGGAAGTCCTGAATCAACCTCATTTGTACCTCCTGGGTTTCCTTCAACTCTTCAGCCTCTGGAAGATACTGTCTTCTGAGACATATGACAACAAAGTTCCTGTTTGACCGTCAAAACCTGGAGCATCAGAACCTGTCCACTTAGAGGAAGAAAACTGAAGATTAAGTCATCTTTCCTTCAAGAAATCGCTCGTTGTTACCAGAAGAAACATCCCCTTTGGGTACATGGATGAGCCTCCATCTTCAAAGCCTCTCCAACCTCATTAGTTTCAGCATCAGGGAAAGACAGGTTGAGTTGATTGATTCATTTCTATTATTGAAATTATTATGTGTTGCCAAATTTAAGCTGTTACTGACCCCTGCAAAAGCGTTACTAATTAAAGAAAGCATATAACATTTTAGATAAATCGTGGACATTCAATTATTTGAGTCACCTTATTTTTGGTTGTAAAAAGTCTTGTTGCCTGGTTCTAAGAGATTTTAGGAGGTTTTTGTAGGTTGCCTTAGCCAAGCTTGTTGAAACAGCGCCCTTGGGGCTCATGCAGAGTCACTAAAATTAACCTAACCCATATACCAAGAGTCAGTTGTAATATTTGGGAATGAGGGGCCGTTAACAGAAGTGACTGTTGAGGAGTAGATGACTGCTGTGGGCTACTCAGTCGTCCAGACCACCAGTTGAAGAAGGGCGAGACTTTTGGATGCAGGCTGTTAGAGGTTAGGCGTGTAATTTCCCGACACCAGCTCAAACAGAACTTTCAGTAAACCTGCTTAGTAAGATCTTTCAGGTTTAGGGACGTCCGGACTCGTTGGATGGAGAGCTGGATTGAGGAATCCTCTTAGAAATAGGGAAGAAGGAGGGACGGGTTAGCTCATCGGACAACGAAAGACGCCCGAACAGGGACCCTGACAGAGATAAAGGGGCCCCAGAAGAAGGATGCTCAGCAGAGAGTCGTGTCTGCTTGAGCACCCCGGACTGACAGCCTGAAAAGGATTAAGCTTGTCTGTGACTGATAAGGCCGTCAGTCACAACCCTCGCAGTAACTGCATAGCGTGCAGGTGGGGATAGGGCTTTATTGAGGGTAGACTGACCAGACCCAGACAGTAAAGCTAGTAGCCAAATAGTCTTATCCCATCCCTACTCGAAGGTACCTCGAGAGGCTTTGGAGACGGACAATTCGAGATGACAAAGACATAGCGATAGACGAAGAAACTGAAACGCAGGAACTGATGGAGCGGGGAGCTGAAGGACCACTCCCGTCAACAGAACAACCGACACTGACACAGTTAGAGCTACACCGCTTACCTACTAAGGTGCTGCTAAGTGGGGACGGATATTCAACGTGGACTTCATCAGTAAAAAAAGTTTTCCTCAGTTTCAACCAAAAGCCACCTGAAGAAGCACTAGAAAGTCAGCTAACAAACCACCTCCAAAGCGATGAAGTATACTATTGTTCAGAGATAAAACATGGCTCAAGACTGGTTGTGGTACCATGCCCCAAGGCAGTCCAGAAGAAGGAAGACATTAGTCGATGGTTACGTTGGTGGACAGGGTTCCTTCAACTGTGGGGACTAGGGAAACTGGTGTCACTGTACAGTCCACCCGAAAAATATGACTCGATTGTCAAGATGGTTGCCAGTGAGTCTGGACCGAACAGGTACCTCACAAACCCCAATGCCAGAGCCACTGCATGGTTGAAAGATTATGAACTAGAGACCAGAAAAATGACCCAGTTCAAAGAAAAGATCCGAGCCATCCAAGATGACGACAAAGAGAGTTTGTTTGAAGAGTACAGTGAGGATGGCAGACCGTACCAAGGAAAAGACCACAGAGCTGACTCACAGATACCAACTTATGACTTAAAGGTAGAAACAGAGTGAAGAAGAGGGCAATGAGTCAGAACAAGAGCAAGACCAAAGAGAAGCTGAACCTAGCCAAGGACCAATTACCCGACATTGTAAGGCCGAAGGGCGACATCCTTCAATGGATTGCCCATACCAGACAAGAACTGCAAGAGACTACCAGGCAGGGAGCCCTCTTGTCAGCAGCCCTCGAGTGCCATAGGGGAACTCTCAAATGTATGATCAACACCCCAACCCACAGGGAGCAGGACCCCTCACAAAGTAAACTAAGAGACCTTACCTTCCAATTTGAACATGAAGCCAAAGAGAACAGTGCCAGTAACCAACGCAGAATGACAAGAAAGACAGATGTTGACAAAGGGCCAAGAAAGGTTAGTCAGAAGTCAGACAGAGTCATGATGAGGAAAGTCCTAGACCCAATACCCCCAGATGCAAGACAAATTTCCCTGCAAAATGCGACTCGACTTTACCAGGTTATCGGAGACCCCTGAGACATAGAGGGAGATGGACTGTTAGTTTTCACAAATGACAACTTCAAGATCCACAATACCAAATTCAGGAAAAGGTTAAGAGCCCAGGCAGGGGAAGATTACAAAAAAGAGGTTCAAGAGCTGAGAAGACAAGTGAGCCAGAACAAAGCAAGCAAAGTGCATCAAACTAGTGGGGTCGACCTCCCTTATTATGCTGTCATCCACTCTCTCATTGCCACTTACAAAAAGGGAGAAGACTTGAAAGATTACAGAGAGAGAATGTGGGTACCCCTGGACGAAGGACTGAATGCTACCATCAACCACGGCCTGAGAAGGGTGACAATATGCCTAGACGGACTGAGATCACACGACCTGCCAAGGGAGTTGGCAGAAAAAGTGGCCTTCGCAACAGCACACCATGTAGTCAAGAATCTGTTGACAGATGCCTCACTGATCGAACTAGCCATCGTCACTTCCCTTAGCCAGCATGAGAGTCGGAGGAAGAAAGAAGAAGAAAGTCCAGCCAGAGAAGAGCTCCGGGGTCCAGTCAAAATGGAGCCCTTGAACCCAGAAAGAGAAGACAGTGAAATAAGTGGCTCGGAAGAAGAACATGAGACCTCTGGGGCAGAGAGTGATGACAGTGAAAGCCTGTTTTCAATCCCAGTGCAGCCGGCAACCCCTCACAAGCCACTCAAAGTAGGACAGAGAAAAGAGAGCAGTGGAGGTGTTTGACATAAACCAGGTCTCAGAAAGAAGGACGGAGACCTGACATGGCGGCCGGTTCAAGCGAATGATGGGCGTCGAGTGTACATACCAGAAGCTGGACAGAGAGACTACCACATCTCGGCTGTATGGGCTGACCGCCTGGAGGACAGTCGAAGTTGATGAGCTGTCCGCCGAGGAAGAAGAGGAAGAACCTTCACTGCCATCAGCACCGCGCTCCACAAGTAAGCCCATAGGAAAAATGCCTGAACAACCCACAGCATCCAGCCCAGTAACTGTTTTTCGTGAGTACAAAAAAATCAAGACCTTTCAAGAGAAAAGACCAGAAGAAAGTAGTGAAGATTACATCAAAGATGTGTGGCCGATGATCACCAATGCCACTGAAAGTGATTAAGCTAAAAAATTGTGGCTGAGCCATGTAACAGCACATCCCTTAGACAAACAAGGAACAGCTCAGAGTCATTATGAGAGGTTAGTGTTGTATAGACATGGATGATGAAGACTCCCAGATCAGAAGAGGAAGACTACATATGGATGGAGGTCAGCGCCTTGCACTGGTGTGGCATGTGCTTAAGCATACAATCTCACCAGCCAGATATGTGAAAGCCCTCCGAGAAGTAACCAAAGGGAGGAGAGGAGAAATCGCTTTTGCCAAAATGCCGATGCAGGGTACGACAGTTCCACAGATGGACCAAGCAGTGATTTCTTATGATCTGGAGCAGCAGTTTTACGAAGAAAGAGAAAGAAAAAGACAGGACAAGGGGCCAAACCACCAACTAAGGCCAGTGTGAAAGCTCCAGCCAACCCTCCTAACAGACCGCTACCTCAGAAAAGAGAAGAACCGCAAAGGAGACTTTACGGACCACCAGCATCGCCAGGCCCGCAAAAGAAAAACACCTTTCTCCCAAAATAAGGGTACGACAAACTGTCCACTGAAGAAAAGAAGGCCCTCTTGGAGTCCCGCAGATCAGGGACCGGGGGCCAACCAAGTAATGCTGACACGACCGCGAGTCACCCTGGAAAATGCCTGCTGGAGGGGGGACAAGATCTACATGAAGGTGGAAGGAGAACCCTATCTAGTGGACACCGGGGCAGAGGTATCCATGACTCGCAGAGGCCTAAAGACGACAGGATACCTTACGGTCCAATTTGCCAACGGGACCGTAGAAGAGATGCCGTATGGAACTTGGAAAGGAATCATTTGGGTGAAGGGTCCATACAACTTCATCACCGTCACAGACTTGAAAGAATTCAACAAACCATGGGGAGAGCGTCGCTCTCTATCTCAAAGGCTGAGCCAGCTACGGTCAAGGTTAGTAAAAGTAGGATCGACTCAGAGTGGAACCGGGGCTCAAGAATGGTACAAAGCAGTAAATGTATCAGAGGTAACTGAACAGAGGCTGAAAGAAAGTGACTTCTCCCCGGCTGGGAAAGAGAAGTTACAGAAGAGCACCACCTCAGCAAATGTGGCCCGGTTCAAGAACGACTGTGGAGACTTAGAACCGAAGTATGTGCACCTCATAGAAGTGGGAGTGCATCCACATGTTCGGCAGTACCCCCTGAACCTGGGTCCTGTCGAAGAAATGGATAAAATAGTAAAAAAATTGAGCGCTCTAGGAATCATCAGAGAAGAGCTAAATCCCATCACTAACAGTCCCATTCAAGCGGTAAAGAAACCAGAGTCAACAGGAGGAGGTTGGAGGCCAGTAATCAACTTCAAGACCCTCAATTGAAGAACCATAGCAAACCGAGCCAGCCTAATCAATCCCCAAGGAGCATTGAAGACACTAAGAGTCAAGAAATATAAATCCTGCATTGACCTAGCAAATGGATTCTTCTCCCTCAGACTCGCAAAGCAATCACAAGGCAATATAGCATTCACACACAAAGGCAAGAGCTATGTGTGGCAAAGTTTACCACAGGGGAACAAGAACTCGCCTAATGTGTTCCAGTCAGCTGTATTGGACGTTTTGGGCGACCTAGGACCTACAGTGTACATAGATGATGTGTTCATTGCAAACGACACCGAAGAGGAGAACCTAGAGAGACAGCAGACAGTGGTGGAGAGATTCACAGCAGCAGGTCTGTAGCTGAATCTCAAGAAATGCCAGTTGGGGCAGTTTCAGGTGGAACTACCTTGGATTCCAAGTGACAACAGATTTGGGACTCTCAGAAGGGTATCGAGAGAAGCTGGCACAAATCCAGCCACCTGAATCCGAAAATGATCAACAAAAGATTTTCGGACTTTGCAACTATGTGAGAGATTATGTCCCTAATTATCAAAGATATGCTAAGCCATTATATGTCTGCCTAAAGAATCGGGAAGGAGAAGAAAAAATGACAAAGAAAAACTGGACATGGACATGAACCAGAACAACCTGGATAAGCTCAAAAGAGCAATCCAAGAAGCCGTGAGGTTGGAACCGAGGAGCTTGACTGAAAGGTTAGTGGCTGAAATCAGCTGTGAGGATGAGGACTCCATGCTGAAAGTGAGCAATGAAAATGGGGAGTTAGTAACTTTGTGGAGTTACACTTTGTCATCTGTAGAGAAGAAATTTCTCCAAGAAGAAAAAGTTAGCATTGCTTGCTAGATACTGGAGCACCTTAAAAGACCTAGCACAAGGACAGCAGATTAAAGTCATCGCACAGCCAAGTCCACAAATACCACAGAAAAGGAACGGTGGAAACCACAAAAGCAACCAATACAAGGTGGGGAAGATGGGAAGACATCCTGCTAGAACCCGACCTTGAGATTGGCCCAGTACAACCAGCTAGCAAGAAGACCCTTAGAACCGTCTGCGAAAGAAAAACCTCAAGAGTGGGTCCTATACACTGATAGGTTGAAGAAAGGACTGGATCAGATTGCCTACTGGGGGTTTATTCTCAAACAGCATGGTCAAGAGAGGTGTCGCCAGAAAGGTAAAACTCCCGGTAGTGCTCAGGCGGGAGAAGTGACAGCACTGGGAATGTTGGTGTTGATGAAGAGAAGAATCAAAAGAGCAAAAATAATCACAGACAGCCACTACTGTGCACAAGCCTTGAACGAAGACTTATCCATTTGGGAGGAGAATGAATTTGAAAGCGCCAAAGGAAGGTTAGTGACCCATCATGATCTGTGGAAGAAGATCGCCGAGTTAAGGATGAGTCTGGAGCTTGAAGTGGAGCACCAGAAGGCTCATACCCGAGAAGGGGCTCACTGGCGTGGAAACGATGAGGTGGATCGCTATGTTCAACAGAGAAAAGTTGTCTCTATCAGGATCGAGAAGTGGGATAGAACGCCACAAGGACGGGCGGTCCCTGAAGAGTACGTGGATGAGGTGGTACGGAGCATGTATGAGGCCTTAGGACATACAGGCACACTGCCTACCCGTAAGGAATTGGAAGAGCAGATGCTCTGGATCCCTAATGAAACACAACCCGTGTTAATGTCACTCATGGTTCTTCAAAATATGCCAACCAAAGTTGCTGGAACACAACCTCTCTGAACGTCTTTTTGCCTTGGACAGAATACACCCCCGTAAAGAACCAGTATGTGTTCTTTCGTGAAAGCCAAAACACCAATTTCACCAGACTGAAGAAGGTTCTAGAGAGAAACCCTGCATGGATTAACGACTCCACAACCCAATAACTTGTCAACCGCACCTGGTCTATTTCCAACCTTGGAACTCACTGACGAGGGAGTAATAATATGGGTGAGAATCCTGCACCGTCTCATCCGCTGTACAATTGGATACACCCTGACCGAGGGGTCCGGGAGTGGCACTGTGACTGGGCCTGTCGACCCTTGGTACAGTTTAAAGGCCAAGGTTATTGGGAGCCTGAAGTCATCCACAGGGCTCCTTCAAGAGTTGTGATTTACCCAGCCTGGTTTCCTCGTTGGGAATTTTTGGGAAAATATCAGTTAAATTGTGACGAGAATGTGTCCACTAAACCAGACGCAGATCAGCAACCACACCGAATGGGGCCTTGTCATTCCCGTAAGAGCACAGAATCACACACGCATCACTGACACCCCAGGCTTAAAGACACTTCGTCAACCAAGAATCATACAAATTACCCGTTGGCTTTTCGAGAAGCCCTGCAGGAATGTATTAATACCAAGCTCAGATATTTGCCCAGCTGTTTTTGGAACATATTCACTCAATGCCGCACTCCGAATTATCTGCCCTTAGCCCCTCTTCACTCTCATCGAGTCTATCTCTCCTTCATAACCTCCTGGTCAAAAACCATCTGGACTGAACACGAAGAATGGCTGAACACGACGTTTCCCTGGGTATGGTGTTCCCCACTTCAAAGGAGACTTCCCTGAGGGTGAAAGCCGAACACATGAAGGTTTGAAAGGACCTTATTATGCAGATATGTATGTTCAAAAACTACCTAAACCAGATGAACTGTTGACTGTAACGGCAGGAGATTTTCATAAAATTGACCAGTGTGTGACACAAGTTTTTGACAGTCTTAACAACTCTGTGTGGTCAAGCAATGGAGCTTCTCCTCGATGTGACTTGTGGCAAGCTGACATCTCAGTCATGTCAACATGGCGATATGACTGCTCCGTCCTAAATAAAATAAAAACAGCAAAAATGCCCCTGCAGGCCTGGGCAGAAGGACACAGCAGAGATTGGTCCCGAACCTGGTGGGGATTGCAGGAGTATGAAGAATGGGTCATTCCCTGTTTGTCTCAGACCAATAACTACTGGGTCAAATACCAATATTTAGCAACGATTTACTCCAAAGAGCGAGACATTTGGCCGCAACCCTTATATTGGCCAGAAAGATTTGCTCAGCCTAGACCCTGGCGTATGGAGTGTAACACTGCCCATACTCAGTGCACCATAGGCCTTGCCCGCAGACCCTGCCAAGAGCTCACAGGATGGACTGAATTATGCAATTCCCATTATGATAACGAGTATAACACCTATGCACATGACGTTGTGTGGAAGAAAATTGGAGGAGTGTGGAGAAAATCTCTTGGTGGAGGCTCGATCTGTGCTGAAGCCGAACTGGGACACAATCTGAGGCATAGAAAAAGCATCATGGATGTTATTGTGCCTTTCATTCCCGATTCAGTAACTTAAGTAACTTAGTTAGCAATGTAGTTACTACAGTTGCCCAGGAAGCCGGACACATTATAGGGGAAGGGGTTTCAGTAGTTGAAGGTTGGATGGCTAATTTGTTTATGATACAGACTTTGATTTTCTCTGACTTTTGGGACTTTGGGGATGGATACAGTCTGATCTCAAGAAGGGGGTGTCAAAATAAGGTGAGATTTTTCCATGTAATCCATGCAACAATTATTAAAATACAAAGTTGAAACAAGCATATTCTCACATTCTTGGGCTGAGAGACTGGAGAGGCCTGTGTGGAGTCACATATTAACTTTATTATTTTTTGCAGAAGTATAAACTACAAGTGTAACCAAAGAAATTATATATGATGATTTTCTATTTTCAACAAGTATTAAATGAAATGAAATGAGTAATCTTTGATTTTCAAGTTAAAACACATATGATTGAAATATGATTGAGAATTGATAATTAAAATAAAATACATTATGGTTTAGAAATTCTCAATCAGAGATAATGTTGATCAGTTGTGGTGTATGGATAAAAAGGATGAAGTTGAAGTAATGGTTTTAAACTGTAAATGAAGTAAGCGCTGTAACTAAAAGTTTGAGCAGCACCGATGTAAGAATTAAAGCCTCTGTTTAAGAGGAAGTGTAATGTTTGACCGTCGAAACCTGGAGCATCAGAGTCACTTAGAGGAAGAAAACTGAAGATTAAGTAATCTTTTCTTCAAGAAATCGCTCGTTGTTACCAGAAGAAACATCCCCTTTGGGTACATGGATGAGCCTCCGTCTTCAAAGCCTCTCCAACCTCATTAGTTTCAGCATCAGGGTAAGACAGGTTGAGTTGATTGATTCATTTCTATTATTGAAATTATTATGTGTTGCCAAATTTAAGCTGTTACTGACCCCTGCAAAAGCGTTACTAATTAAAGAAAGCATATAAAATTTTAGATAAATCGTGGACATTCAATTATTTGAGTCACCTTATTTATTTATTTTTGTTGGTGGTAAAAAGTATTGTTGCCTGGTTCTAAGAGATTTTAGGAGGTTTTTATAGGTTGCATTAGCCAAGCTTGTTGAAACAGCGCCCTTGGGGCTCATGAAGAGTCACTAAAATGAACCTAACCCATATACCAAGAGCCAGTTGTAATATTAGGGAATGAGCAGCCGTGAACAAAAGTGACTGTTGAGGAATGGATGACTGCTGTGGGCTACTCAGTCGTCCAGACTGCCAGTTGAAGAAGGTCGAGACTTTTGGATGCAGGCTGTTAGAGGTTAGGCGTGTAATTTCCCGACACCAGCTCAAACAGAACTTTCAGTAAACCTGCTTAGTTAGATCTTTCAGGTTTAGGGACGTCCGGACTCATTGAATGGAGAGCTGGGTTGAGGAATCCCCTTAGAAATAGGGACGTAGGAGGGACGGGTTAGCTCATCGGACAACAAAACTGCGTATTAAGGTCTTTTAAAGCAAAGCCTGGAGGGATGATTGGCTGAAGAGGAATGTGGATCAGGAGCTCATTGGTTGGAACGGAGAACTTGGTGGAGTAATTAGACGGACCAGAAGTGGAGGTGAGTCTTCCAAGTTAGATTTTCATCAAAACTCCATTTCAGCCTTCAGAGCCGCATTAGATTAGAAGGATGTGGATTACAATAGAATCATGGAGTGTTGCTCAAAGCGTAAATTAGGTAATAGTAATACTTTGGGTGTAATTACTGTAAAGGTCATAATTATTTTTGAAAAAGCTTTAATGCTTTTTTATTTTTATAGGAAAATTTATATTTGGGTGGATCGATGATTTAACATCAGCAGCCTGCAGATACAGTTTGGATACAAAGTTATTACACCCTCTTTTAGTTCTGGACTTTCATGTATTTGTGAATATTCCATATATGTAATAAAATCATCTGATCTAGAATCCAATATCATTTAAATTCACCGTCAAGGGCACAAGAACATCATACATTGAATATAACTGAAGCCAAAAGGGAAAAGCTGTGTGTGAAAAAGAAAGTACGCCCTGGATGATTCTTTAGGATTTAAGGAGTAAAGTAGCAAGCAAGCTGGCACTGATCTAATGTGGTTCCTTTAACTGATCAGCAGCAGGTGTGACTACCTCTATAAAAGCAGGAGCTTTAGGCAATTTGCAGCTGTGCAGCATGGAGGTGTGGGTTCACACAATCCCAAGCAATGACCTTAGAAGTGTTGGCTATTATAATGTCATGAGGTCACTTTAAAATATTTAATGTCCATCAGTTGGAAAGATTATTTATTTAGTACAAAAGATTTAAATAAGTGACCAATCTTTCCAGGAGTGGATGTTGTAGGAAGGCCAAACTGTACAATGATCAGAGAAAAAGCTAAAAACAAAGACCTCCACCTCAAATTCTACAGGCCTTTGTTTGCATATTGAATGGTTAAGTGACTATTAAATTGGTAAAAAGCTAAAATAGCGTGGCTTCTCCAAAAAGGCTTTCTAGTAGAAGCCAGATACCAGATTTTTATGACCTTCTGTCCTTATATGGAAAGCCCTAGAATTGAAAGAGGGTGTACATTCTTTTCACCACCTCAGTAGTTCCAACGATTTGGAACCCAGGTCCCAAGTGAAAGCAGAATGAAATTGAGGCTGATGAAAAGCCTCGATGAAGTCACTGTAAGACGGACAGGATCCTAAATGACTGAAAACATTTGCACAGATGTCGGTTGAATGAAGCAAGACTGAACGCCTTTTGAACAAGCTCATTAAAAGACAGGATAGAGTTGAAATAACGCACTCATAATTTTATCTTCTTCCACACGAGCTGCCAGGATTGCCAGCTGCTGTTGTTGTTTCTGAAAGATGGTTGTCATGTAGATGATGCGGAGCCTCTTTAACTGAAAGAGTCGTGACCTGCCGCTGACATGGGGATGACTGTGAAAGCCTGTTGTCATGGTAATGATGGTGAACTCTTGTCAGCCTGTTCCCGAGGCTGCGTGGTGGAGTGAGTGTGGAGATGAGGGTTAAATTTGCAGTGCTCTTCATTCTCCAGGAAGGCGACGCACATCTACACGCTCAATTGAATCAAATACAGACACTTTCACTCTCTCTCTCTCTGTCAGTAGCTCGGTCCCAAAGGCACACACACTTTTGCAGAACTGCTGAGTCAGCAGATTGCTGCAATCAGGTAGCAGGAGGTGTGCTGCTGGCACTAAACAGCCATATCTATTCACACTGCCACAGGAGTCAGATTAGAGCCAATAGTTTGGTGTGTGTGCTTGTTTTGATAAAGAGCAGCAGAGTGAAGAATGAGGTTGTCTGCTAGAATGATTGGTCATGTAACTCACCATCTTTCCTATCCTGTTTTCCTCTCTGCATTTCACTCCATCCTCTAATTATTTTTCTCCTCCATCTGTTGCTGTGATTTTCTCTAATTTGCATTGTCCTCCAACTCTTTCTTTCTGTCTTTGTCATTTTATTTTGGTCATCTGTTTTGACAGTTCTTTAGCTAGTTGGTTTTTTTTTCACACAAACTGATTTAAGCACAAATGTGCGACACTGAAACATAAATAAAACCATAACTAGTATGTTACTTTTGCAAACAAAATACTGTTTATACTAGTCAGAGCAAGGTAGGAATTTTAACCAAGCTGGCCAGACCATCTCCACCTTCTTTAAAACAAAATGGCACAACCACGTCATCCAAGAATGATCAGCAAGCAGACAGACTGATGACGGGGCGGCTTAAACCCACCAGCCTCAACACGACTGCACATACAACATGATTAAAGGTGCGCTGTGGCAAATATAATGTATGTTCTAGTGGTTATTTGTATGATTGCTGTGCTGGCATGTCAGATAACTGAAGCCAAAGCAACAGAATACATTTGGGCTTGTGGCAAGCCTTGCAGAAATCAATCAAATAAATACATCATACAGGAATATAAATAGATTCCCACAGGTTTAGGTTCTGAAGACGATAATCATATCATGATTGTCTGAGCTGAGGAGTTTACTAATCACCCTAAAACTCACTTTTCCAGGGTCAGCCTTGATGTTTAGCCATCTATTGTCTGTCCTGAAATCCCTCCATGACATCAGGTGACACCAAGTAACACCAAGTGCTTTTTGAAAAATTTATATTTTTGGTTCAATTGCAAAATAATCTTTGTTTCCTTTTCTTGTTTTGTTTAAATTTGCTAAATGTTTAAAAGTGTTTTTCACTATAAATCTATCAGTGCAGACAGTCAGGGCCCTAAAATAACAAATATTGCTCCCAACATACAACAAGACATCATCATAATCTCAGGATACACGATATTTATTTCATGATAACAGAAAACAATATGAAAACTGGCCACCCCTACCGTGGATCCAACTTTTTTCAGCACCGGACCTATAAATTAAGAGTCTCGACATTCCTCATCGCGTTAACAATTTTTAGCGAAGCCTTACAGGTGGCAACGATGCGCTGGTTTGTTAATGTTCCATTCAAAGTTGAGAAAGAAGAAATCCAGTGATTTCACAGCAGGAATTTGAGTTGCCGAGGGGTGCACATTCAGCACAGGCACAAAAGTCTGGACTTCACATGGTCTCGGTGAAAGGACCTGGAGGACAACCAACCAAACTTGCATCACACAAGCTGCCTGTGAGACATGAATCTGACTTTAAACCCCAACTATCTCTGGTTGAAATAAACTAAAATAACAAGCCACTCAACACCTTAACCAAACCATAAACTGTGTAGTTTTAAGTTATGACTTTTATGGTGTTAATTCCGAAAATATACTATTTACAATCACTAATAAATTAGGTTTGATTTTTAAAAAACAATGTGCCAATGCGGGTCCCACCCACTTGGGTTTTTGGGACTCACAGTGAAGCCCCAACCCTTAAACATGGGAAGCACTGAAATGAACCACTTTACATGAAACCTAAGAGTGTTACATTTGATTTTCACATCAGTTGGTTAAAGTAGCCTTGATAAAAATGCATTTTTGCTTCAATACAATTTAAAAACTAAATGCACCATAATGATTTAAATATTTTTCTCAGTCTTGTCTAAGTTGGTTTGACCTTCATTCACTGCACCACAGTAACTACAGCTGTAAAATCAGTTTTCCAGAAACTTATAAATATTCTGAGTTCATCCATCCACCACCGTAGTTCGGCCCCTTATCTCCCTGCAGGCATATTTCCATGTGGAAAACGCTCACATCTCTCCTCTCACCTGCCTAAATCAGAACCACTAACCTTTGTCCTGCTGCATGTCTCTCATGGTGCCTCATCCATCATGCACACTCTGCCAGGCTGCCTCTGTGTTTGTCATGTTGGGGTTTGCATGAGTCATGCTCTGTGAATGCATAGCATGTCACTATCAAGGCAGACAGGCGGGCACCCCAAAATCCCTGCAGCTCTTTCTTAAAGCAGAGAAGCTACACATGATAAAAAACTAAGAACATTATTTTAAAACTACAGAGATCTACTATCAGTCAAGCAATGAGCTGAAAAATACTTAAACATTTTTTATTGTCATTTTTAGTACAACTGTGATAAGAACCAGCCAAAACCGGAGAAAGGCATAAAACATGCTGATAGTTTAATATGACCTTGGCTTTAGTTTTATCACACAATAAGGTAAAGACATGTCAGATCTCATTTTCCATTACAAAGGCTGTTCTTGATCAAAATGATGAGCTCATATATCATCAATATTGCTTTGACAAGTGTTTGATTTCTCCACTGGATGTACATTATTGATCTGATTGATCGGCGCTGTTTCTAGTAACGGGTACCACCTTACTAGAACCTCCAGAAAAGCTTTTTGATTGTCAAACAGATAGTATGTTCCAGCGGTGAAAGGGTACCAGAGACTTTCTGGACTTCAAAGCAGCCCAAAGGAAGATTTTTGAAAATGGTTTGACTTTGAGGCTTTTTGAGATACCGTACGACAAGTATCTTTATTCTCTCGACATTATCAATACAGTTAGAAAACCGAAATGAAACCTCTAGGGCGCAATAAATCTGCAGGTCCGATCCAGGGATCGGTAAAAGTGAGAAAATTCACTCCTCCACTTGGCCCGGTTTGCTTTCACACAGATTTTTTAGACCGGACCAATCAAAGTCCTGCACTTGCAACGGATTGTTCTGGGGGCATTGATGCGCTGTCCATGAAGAAAAAGGCACGAAGAAGAAAGTCCGCCTCATCTGAGTCTCTGTTGCTACTTTAGTGTTCAAATGTAGTTTGGGTGACCCTGCATCTCTTCACTACCACATGTAGCCCCACAAGACATTTTCAAACTCTTTCATTATCGAATTGGCACTCTAACTTTGTTTTTCCTATTTGCATTTGAGATGACCAACTGTTTTAGGCCAAGTGTAACGTTTTAGCTGCCTCATTGTTGGTATAAGATGTATTTTATTGTTTTATTGGCCTGATCCTGACTGCAGTGCGGTGCTAGGCTGAGTGTCAGGGCTAAAGGAAGAGGCAGCACAGAAAGCTCGTTGTAACACTGGCGCAGCGCATCAAAGACGGGCGCTCTGTTACTTCTACACCACGAATCCGGAGGATCTTAATCATGTTGGTCGTGGACCCTCTTTTGCATGGTATAATCTTACTGCCAGTGTTGCACTGAGCCGACAGATCATTTTGTTTAAAAGTTAAGCCACACTTTTGCTACACGTGCAACCTTTGGCTCTGGTCCAAGAAGCACGCACCAAGGGGCAGGCCCCGTCTAAATTTCTTCAGAAATTTTCTAGTTTATTATTATTATTACTGTGTGAATGCTGAAGAGTGAATAATTTTAAACGGCAATTTCAAAGACTTTTGAATATACGCTGTAGTAAGCATTAGCATTTTAGCTAATTTTAGCTTATACATTGCTTTTTGCATGGTAGATGGGTTAAATTAATATCAGCCTTCATGCTAGTGATAGCCAATATGCTAATGTTAGCATTTTAGCTTCTCTTTCTCTTCTCTTCTCTCTTAGCTGATGAACACATTGCCTTTTTTAGGACATTACCTGTTTGTTTTTGTGTTTCTTCAGGTATTTGTTGTAAGTTAATTTTTTCTGAAATTTCTGCTATTTTTTATGCATTTTAGCACTGACCTCAACTTCTTAGGCTATATTTTTGCTTCAGTCTATGCTTTTTCAGCTCATCTATGGCAGCCCTTTCCTGCTTTTTTAAAGTTTTTGTCAGTTCTTGCATTTCAACAACTCTTTCAACAAATAGTTTTGAGGTAACTTTACGTTGTTAAGCTGTTTTATAGCTAATAGTCTTCCTGCTCAAATAGATCAGATGACAGTTTTTCTTTGCTGTTTCTGCTATTTCTACTAATTTATCAGATTTCAGCAGATTTTCTGCAGTCAATTTCAGCTTGTTTCTGCCAGCTTTCAGCTAAAAAATTTAGCTTACAGCAAGAAATGCTAATTTTTCTTGTTATTCTGGCATTTAGAAAATAGAAGCAATTTTGGTGACAGAACAGGAAACGTTTAATGTGACTTAATGTCAGACAGTGAGAATAAAAAAGTTATGCTTCTTTTTATACAGTATAAGCACTTTACAGTTTTAACCATAGGTCTGTAGTAAAATTCTTGGATATTTCGTATACATTAGTACTCTGAAAATATAGATAACAAATATGGATGCAATAACAACGCTACAAAATAATTTCAGGTTTTATCCCTGATGGGTTTCTAAACATTGCTCTTAGGGTGTATTCACACTTGCCACTTTTGGTCCGCTTTAAACGGACCAGAGTTTGTTTCCCCCCTTGGTCTGGACCTTCTGTGCAGGTGTGAATACACTCAAGCGAACCCTGGTCCGGACCAAACAACCGGACCGAGACCCACTTTTTGAGGGGGTCTTGGTCCGCTTCCAAACGAACTCTGGTGCGGTTCACTTATGGTCTGAATACAAACCAGCCCCGGTCCAAACCAACTACAAAAAGCGTACGTCTCTTTGGAGATAAAAAGCCACCGTAGCCGGTAGCAAAGGTATGTGTTGTAAGGTAATCATACCTGATAAGGTGTGTGTTGCTTAGCAACGCTACTGGCTTGTTGTGGGACAAGGCACGTAGAGAACGTCGGCGTTCAGCACGCATTCTCCGACGAGGTTCCAAAATTATAAATGGAGCGTCTCAAAGTCTGTGTTGAATGAGCTGCTCTTCATTCTCACAATAATGTTGCAGCTTTAATAACGGCACAAATATGCAGAACAGAGGTGCTGCACGCAGCGCGTCTACAGCTGTTTTCCTAAATGTCCGGGTCTGTGTTCTGTCCCGCCCCCGTCATTTCTGTCCAATGGGAACAATGATCGTCACCCGCGTGGCTTTGTTTACAAGTAATAGTTCCCTTGCAAAAAGTACAATGTGAAAACAAACCGCACCAAATTAAAAAAATAAAGTTCGCTTTTGGTTCGGACCAAACAAGCGGACCAAAGGAATTTTCCTGGTGTGAATACACCCTTAGAGAACTACAGCAGGTTTTGTCTAAATGTGTTCTTGTTAGATTTGTGTAGACACCGCCTCATGGTGTTATTGTTATTCAGAAAGTGCACCACATTTATATTCTAGCTCAGAGCCACCAGTGACAAGCTGACAGTGTTTAGTATTGGCCTCTCTGATCCGCTTTCAGCAAGTGAAAGTGTAAGAGTTAAAATAAAATACAAAATAACAGCGAAGAGGAGGATGGTAAGGAACAGGAAGGCTGTAAGGAAGAAAGGAGATGTGGTGGAAGAGAAGGAGACTGTTGAAGTGGCGATGAGGAAAAGGTAATAAAGTTCAGGCGGAAAGGAAAAACAACTTTCAATGCACTAACGAGCTCAGGTAAGAAATGGGACTCAATGGCTTCACACACTGCAGTTCAGTGCACCTCGAAAGAGAGAAAATTAATCACACGCTTCAAAAAGATAAATCTCCTGGTGCTGTTTTTACTTCTAAACAAGAAAGGGAAGGATGATGCTGCAGAGATGTAGCAAAAGAACCAGCCAATGACCAGAGACAAAAGAGAAACAAAAATAATACTGATCTGTTGGGGGGGTGGGCGGGGGCACAGGCTAGAGGCGGATGCTGATGCTTGGATTTGTGCAGAGATTACAACCTGCAGGGGGGACATTTCCACACACTGAAGCAGCTCCAAGGGTGCCCTTGAAAACCCAAAAATTAGTTTCCCTCCTTTTCTAAGCAGTATAAAAGAACAACATCAGATTAGATAGAACAGAGAAAAATGGTCTCTGAGAGATCCGAAGATAAGATCGTGCTCTTTTTAACAAAAAATATCCTGCTATTTAGAAAAAGCTGTGTCAAAAAAGCAGTGTTCCCTCTAGGAGATCCCTCAGAGATTCCCTGGAGTTAATAAGCTCTGCAGGTTCAGCAAATAAAACACACAAAATAAGCTGAAAAACTGAGAGAGGGATTTGGTAGATGTACCAGCCGTCATTCACAATCATTTTTAATAAAAAAAACAAAACAACTCCAGTCTTCACTCAAGTTCAGTGTGTCCTTGAAGCCACAGAATGATTTTCAGCTATTTAAACAACTTTAATGGAGCAAATATTTCTATAAAAATGTTAGATTTATCTTACACATTTACAGAAATAAAATAGTGTATTCTATGAAGTATTTTGATGACTTTAAAAGACGGCAGTTTTTTCGATGAACAAAAATAGAAATTTTGCAGTTTGTAACTTTGTTCCTGATTACGTTTCTGACTACAAAGGAGGCCAAACAACTAAAAATGTTGCGAATTATCAAAAAGTGTAATAAAATAACATCCGATAAGCCTGAACGTTGAAGAGGACCAACAGAACAAAGAACATCAGCACGCTAACAAATCCTGGTGCAGCAAAAGAAATTGAACATGTTGGAGGGAGTAATTCATTTTAAAATGAGGCATTTTGCAGAAGTGCAACTTTTGAGTAAATAGATGTCAGATACAGCAAGTGTTCATGCAAATGCACATTTTCAACAGCTAAAAAATTGTACTTTCTGTAAAGAAAAACAATATTTTATTGATGTAGGATTGTTGCATTTCTCCAGCAATATTTGGACAGAAATGCAATATACATTAAATACTGTTTTTACTGATGCATTACAAGATGAATCGATGGTTCAGGGCTTTGTCTGCAGAAACGAGGGAGCAGCTCGGTTCTGTTGTGGTAAAAAAAAAAAAAGAAAATGCTAAGCTCTAGATTTACTGGTCCAATCTACATGATCCAACCCTCAACAATAATCATGACTTGTGGTTGTTTAAAACAAAAAAACATGATCCTAGAAATTAGTGACTGAAATGGAATTGATGGACAGGCTCAGGCTTTGGACAAGAGGAGCTCCATCATGTGGGGAGCTCAGAGTAGAGCTGCATTGAAAGGAGTAAGCTGAGGTGGTTCAAGCATCTGATCTGGGTGCCTCCATTGGAGGTTTTTCAGTAGGGATGTTAAGCCAATAAATAGATTCAGACATACAAGATGCAAGCGCATCAGTAGAGCAGCTGTGAACAGATGTAGTTTTGATGACTACATCTAGATGCATCTGTTTTCCCGCCCTTGCATCGATTAAATCCGATCCCTTTTCTCCTTAGCAGAAACATGATTCACCCAATCTTTGATTGTAGGAGGGTTATTCCTTTTGTTGGCATACTCTTTGCTAGAAAGCAGAACACAGTTGCCCCTAGGGAGGTGGCGTGTGGATAAGGTTAAGTTAAAGATGGCGGAGGCAGTATAAATACACAATTAGCTAACAATGAATTATTGCACGCTTGAGACGGGGACCTGCTATCAATGTGGAGGTCCACCAGTGCCCCAGGTTTACCTGCTTCAGGACTGTTTATGCACGAGCTGGATGCAACTTCCACAAACAGAGAACACAGCCATTTACTGTATAAACTAAGAAGCAATTAATTAATTAAAACCACAACCCCTTTTCCTTTGTAGGGAATTCAGCCATTACCCAGGATTTTTAAAGTCCTTTGGTCATTTCGACACAATTTTACCAGAGTTATTTATATTTGCATGGTCCACACTTTCCTGAATAAATGGTCCCGTTCTTGGGGTAGGACTTTTAGATTGTTTAAGGGTGGGGTTATGTGTTGAGCAACGCCATATTTAAGACCTGTGTGTTGTTGTTGTTTTCTACTTGAATAAAAGTATGCTTAAGTCTCTTAAGCATACTTTTTGTGATCGAGAATGGGCTAAAGAAAGAGAACATATGATAGGTGGACGGATGATGAGGTCCAGTCTTTTTTCACAGCACTACAAGCAAAAAGGCCAGTTGTGCGTTCTTGTTTTTTGTACAAATAGTAGGATACAGGCTTATGGGTCGCGCTTTGCTTGTTTGGCTTTTGCTTTCTTATTACAGCCACCTACTGGGCTGGAGGTGTAGTGCAGTTTTCTTCACAATTTCCCTATATGTTGTTAAGCTGATTTAAATACATTTTCCGCAGCCTTTCAGAGCAATGGAAACGGAAAGCGCACAAATTACCCGGAAATCCTTTCACCTCGGTAAAAAAATAAAATCCTGAAACTTTCAGTGACAAACGGGCTTATAATACCATACATCATGTCACATAGCTGCTTTACTCCTGTCCTTTTCATCTAAAAATCAAGGCGGCTCCCTCTAGTGGCGTTTGTGGCAGGCGCTAAAATATCTCCACAACCATGGCAGATGAAAAGGAATTCCTAATTTTTTTAAGGATAAATGCTACAGAATTAATATACCCACTGACTGAGCTGTAGATGAGGATGTTGTTTCTGTTCTCTTGTTTCAGCTGCTTTTTCAGAAAAGTCAAAGTAACACTTATTATTCTAGAAGAAGCTATAATTTCAAAGAAAGACAAATAATAAAATTTTATGTGCAACTTTATTAGAGATGCAGCCATTAAACATTATAGTAATCAAGTATACAACAATCCATTGAGTAATCAGGCATAAAGTACTTGGCTGATGCAAGTGATTCAAAATCTTTTTTGCTTGGACCTACAATATCAGCTGACCTCTCTTTTCCATTCAGAACTGAACATTTTTTCAAGCAGGTGCAGAAAAGATCCCTTTATTCATTTCTTATTTGATTATTTAGAACATATAGAACACGAATTTTCTGTAAAGGGCTGGGATGTCCTAATGTTTGTATCAGCTTGTTAGAGGGTTTGGTTTATATTATAACAAGTAGATGGTACACGGAGCTGAATGAGGGACTAAACGGAAATTAGGTTAGGACTGCCAGGGTGCAACAGTGTCTCCTTTGCTATTTTAAAGACTTTTAATTAGTTGGAAGCCAGGAGAGCTCATCACCACTGATAACAAATCCTACATCAAAGTGTGGCCCGGGAGCCATTTGTGACCCTCTGAATGATTAAGTGTGGCCCTTGACCACAACTCAAGAATTGCATAAACCTGGTTTGCCAACTCAGGTAGTGGGGGCAGATACGGAAGTCAGACTACTTTGCTTGTTTCAGTAAAATATTGTGTTTAGTTTAGTGGGTAACAATGAAAAAACATGAAAATATAAAAAAAAGACAGTAAGCTAAATTTTGTGGCCCCCTCGAGTGCTTTCAATTTGACATTATGGCCCCCATGGCAATATGTTTGGACACCCCTGCCCTACATCATCTGTGATAGAAGATTCGTCCTCACCTGATTACTTTAACAAGACCTTGCAGAATCAGTTAAACAGGACTTGGTTTCCACTGCACGTTGCAGGCCTATGGACAGTCTTTGAGCTCCTTGAATAATCACTTCAGGCTTGTGTTGGATGGTAGATTAAAACGGTAAGTACTGTATGTTTTCACTGAAAGGTAGTGAAAACCCATACCAACTGTTCTACCTTGTGCACAATTTTCATTTTAAAATTTCAAACATTTCTAGATTTTTTTTCTGCAGTTTGTACAACATTCTCGATATTTGAGGGAAAATATTCCCCTTTAACTTGTTGAATGAAAAGCGGTTGTTAACGGTAGGTTCCCTGAAACACATTGTTGAAACGAACTCCGGATTATTAGAGTTTTATAAGATGCTCTAATTGCCATTTATGGATCTGGACTCACTTAGATCAGTTGTATTTCAAAATCTGGTGCTCTTGGACTTGAAAAATAAGGATTAGAGTAAATTACAGAAGATGTAGATTTTTTAAAGTATAGTTTGCAAACTTTATTATTTGGTTTGTAAAAAAAAAAAAAAAAATCTCAAATTCCTACTTTAGTGCCCTATTTAGCATTTTAACCAGACCCAGTTTAAAATGACTCCACAAAAGCAGTGAAATTATTTTATTTTTTATTTTTGAGTGTACATTCAGGCAGGAGGTCGCAAACCAAAAACTTATGGGTTAAATGTTAAAATCAAGGTGTGATGTGGCTAATCAGATTTAACGCATGTAATTTAAATATAAACCAACATAAAATCCTCTGCGTATTTTAACAATTGGATTTCTGTTTCTCAGAAAATGGAGAGGAGGGAAAAAGTGAATAATCAAACATTTTTCCGTACCTTTCCAGTCTGCTCATACAAAAACTTACTACAACCCTGCAGCTCAGACCTCCAGCATTGTTACAAGCAAACACGTTCAAATATAAATTCACAGGGGTAGGAGAATTGGTGAACTATGCAGTCAGGACTCTTTGTTTGTTTAAACAGCAGGAGCATGTTACAACAAGACATTTTAACAATAATGGCCTTCAGTATCAGAGAACGAGGTGGGGAGAGAAATCATTGCTGGGCGCTGTAAGGGAGTCTCACTGGAGTGTGACGGCATGTTTCCGCATTGTTCCCCTACATGCTCCTTGTGGAGTACATGTGTTTTTGGTTATCTGTTGCATGTAGAGCTCAGCACTAGTCAATTATTCCTCTTTCAGTGCTACAAAAATATATGGTTTCAATAGAGCTATAAAAATCTTTTTTTAAATGAAAGAAAATTAATTTGCTCCTTTTTGATAACTCACTTTGTTTTTTTCATGTGAAGAAATTTATTTTTTTTTCAAACAAATGAACATTACAGTTGGCACTGTGCTGCACAGAACAAACATGAATAACTTTACACATTACAGAAATTTTTTTAACAAGCATTTCTCACCATCTTACGTTTTATAGTCAGAGCAATTATCAGGCAAAGTGAAAATGATCATTTGTATCAGCCTTAATTGAAACTGCATTCAGCTGCACACCAGCACAAAGCAAATATAGGATTTAATTCATTTCTACATGTTGATGATTAAGAACGCTCTATTAAATCTCTTTTAAATTCATAATTAAAATGTGCATCAATGTAGTGCCTTTTGCACCACTCTACAGCAATGCATTACTGTCTAACACATAAAGCAAGACAAGTACTAACTATGAAATAAGCCAATAAGACTAAATAGTGTACTAGAGTTGTCACCGTACCGCATGAGTGTGTGTTATACTGTCAGCCGAAGTGAATGAATGAGGACAGCTAACAGCAGGTCATCACACTGCAGGACTCTGCTCCGTGTCAGGATGCTCATCCACCCAATGCCTAAAACGCCGTAGTTACTGTGACGTCACTTCTTCCACATTTAAAACAATATATACTGACAGATGAAAATATGAAGTGATCTCATTTTCGGTATAGGAAAAAAGATGCTGGCAAGCGTCCCCCTTTTTATACACTGCTCAAAAAAAATAAAGGGAACACTTAAACAACACAATATAACTCCAAGTAAATCAAACTTCTGTGAAATCAAACTGTCCACTTAGGAAGCAACACTGATTGACAATCAATTTCACATCATGTTGTTCAAATGGAATAGACAACAGGGGGAAATCTTTGGTGATTAGCAAGACACTCAATAAAGGAGTGGTTCTGCAGGTGGGGACCACAGACCACTTCTCAGTACCTATGCTTTCTGGCTGATGTTTTGGTTACTTTTGAATGTTGGTGGTGCTTTCACACTCTTGGTAGCATGAGACGGACTCTACAACCCACACAAGTGGCTCAGGTAGTGCAGCTCATCCAGGATGGCACATCAATGCGAGCTGTAGCAAGGTTTGCTGTGTCTGTCAGCGTAGTGTCCAGAGCCTGGAGGCAGTACACCAGGAGACGTGGAGGAGGCTGTAGGAGGGCAACAACCCAGCAGCAGCAACTCTGCCGCCGCCTTTGTGCAAGGAGGAACAGGAGCAGCACTGCCAGAGCCCTGCAAAATGACCTCCAGCAGGCCACAAATGTGCATGTGTCTGCACAAACGGTTAGAAACTGACTCCATGAGGATGGTACGAGGGCCCGACGTCCACAAATGGGGGTTGTTCTCACAGCCCAACACCGTGCAGGATGCTTGGCATTTGCCAGAGAACACCAGGATTGGCAAATTTGCCACTGGTGCCCTGTGCTCTTCACAGGTGAAAGCAGGTTCACACTGAGCACATGTGACAGACGTGACAGAGTCTGGAGACACCGTGGAGAGCGATCTGCTGCCTGCAACATCCTTCAGCATGACTGGTTAGGTAGTGGGTCAGTAATGGTGTGGGGTGGCATTTCTTTGGAGGGCCACACGGCCCTCCATGTGCTCGCCAGAGGTAGCCTGACTGCCATTAGGTACCGAGATGAGATCCTCAGACCCCTTGTGAGACCATATGCTGGTGCGGTTGGACCTGGGTTCCTCCTAATGCAGGACAATGCTAGACCTCATGTAGCTGGAGTGTGTCAGCAGTTCCTGCAAGATGAAGACATTGAAGCTATGGACTGGCCCGCCCGTTCCCCAGACCTGAATCCGATTGAGCACATCTGGGACATCATGTCTCGCTCCATCCACCAACGTCACGTTGCACCACAGACTGTCCAGGAGTTGGCGGATGCTTTAGTCCAGGTCTGGGAGGAGATCCCTCAGGAGACCATCTGCCGTCTCATCAGGAGCATGCCCAGGGGTTGTAGGGAGGTCATACAGGCACATGGAGGCCACACACAATACTGAGCCTCATTTTGACTTGTTTTAAAGACATTACATCTAAGTTGGATCAGCCTGTAGTGTGTTTTTCCACTTTAATTTTGTGTGTGACTCCAAATCCAGGCCTCCATTGGTTCATAAATTTGATTTCCATTGATGATTTTTGTGGGATTTTGTTGTCAGCACATTCAACTTTGTACAGAACAAAGTATTCAATGAGAATATGTCATTCATTCAGATCTAGGATGTGTTATTTGAGTGTTCCCTTTATATTTTTGAGCAGTGTACTTTATTTTAACTTGTAATGATCTGGTTTCCCAGGCTCTGTGTTAAATCAGCTAAATCCCTAACCTGAGCCCGTCTACTGTGTCTCCCTGCAGAGAAAACCCAGAGGAAGAGGAAGCAGAACGGACTGAAGGATAAAAGGAAAGAGAGAAGGAAGCATCGTACTGGCAAGAAGAAGGAGAGGTGGAAGTCAGAGAACGGCTCCCTGCTTAAAGAACTAGGTACAGCATGTGCCTGTGTGGGTGTATTTGGTGCGGTGTTTCCTGAACTCTCTGGGCTTTTTACTAAAGCGTAGCTGCTTATTTCTGCTTGATTAAAATATATCATACATAATTTAACCTTGTGTTACAGAAACTGTCACAGCAATGTTTCCACTGTCCTTGTACATGTTCCTTTAGTGAGAACATTTAATTTAACAACTCAAACTTTCCGCAGCTTCTCTAAAAGTGATGAGGGCTCAGCAGGAAAAACTGAAGATAAAACAAAAAAGTTAAGAGTTCGACTGTTGGCGAAAACATTTTTAGGACAGTGGGGACAAGTAGTAGAATTTACTTAATGTGAAGCAGTTAAAAAGCTCAATCTGCTGCGTAGTTGAATCAATTATCAGTAACAAAATAAACTATAATAACCTGTTTGATAGTTTCTGACAACTGTAACCTCAATATAAACCTATTTGATTTTGACCTCAATTAAAAACTATAATTTTTTTAACCAAAAAATATATATATATATATATAAAATGGAATAAATATATATATTTTTTGAAATGAAAAACCATAAATTCTATAAATGTAGAGCTGCACAATATATGAAATTGCAACTGAAATTGTAATATTTAGGTGTGTAATATTACAATACTTGTACCATCATATTTCAAGTGTCATGCATTCAGACTGAAAGATGTTTCAGATAGCTGAAACGTTAAATGGGGATAGGGAGAATGCAATTCTAGATGTATAAAGCTGCTATTTTAGCTAGGATTTGGTTGTGTAATCCTCCCTGGCTATTAAATGTTTAAATAGCTTGCCATAGGGGGCATTAAATGACTGCTGCACAGAGCTGGAAGAAACTCTGACCACTCCAAATGTTTGTCTGGCATCTTATTAAATGGATTTTAAATCGTAGGAATGATGGGACGTTTGTTTTTAGTGACTTTGAAATCTTTTTTAAATCGTGGCACTACATAGAAAATAAAACTAACTTGACCTTCCAGGGGTGGGATGGGTTTTAGTTTTAGTGACATTTATTATTTAATCTAAAAAAGCCAGCTGAAAATTCATTGATACTGAGTAGTAATTTTTGACTTTGTCCGCTACAAAATACAACTGCAGAAAGAAGTTTTTTACTTGGAGTTGTGGCTGATTTAATTTCCTACTGTTGCTTCAAAATGCAGTTTAACAAAGTGGAGTTACTTTCTGTAATGGATCATTCCTGCTGTGTTTGGTATTAAATTATTAACTAAAACTGATTCTGTAATCCATGAAATAGAAATATTCTATTTTTAGGGTTGTGTTCCAAAGCCCTGACTGACTTTCAGCTGTGCAAGCTGATTATAATGAACTCAGACGTGAGATATTTGTGCTGCACTCAATTGTTAGGGAACAATTCTGCATGTTTCTGCCTCATAACTGATGAACTTCATCTAAACATGTCAAAAACAAGACAACGTATATTGCATTTAAATAATTTGCTACATAATGCTGTCCTATGGAAGATTTACAGACCCCACATATAATTAACCAGCATAAATGTAAATAATTATGAAGAGGAAAAAAACTGATAAAAACAATTATTTTTACAAATGAAATTCTGCACTCTTGCATGTATTTGTATCAGTCCAACAACTCTTAACTATATGCAACCTACACGAGAAGCATGCCGTTGCCTAGAGGATTTGTTGCTGTAGTTACTATCTGCAGTGGCATTTCTTTGGCATATTAAGGTTTCTGTAATCTATGTTCAATAGGATTTGAAAAATAGAAACCTGAGTTGAGAATTGTAAAACTTAAACCAGCAAGTGCGAGGAAAATAGATAAACCAGTGAGTTCTTCACATTTAAATTAGATTATTTCCTGGTACAAGATTAACAGCATGATGAAAACGTTTTAGAGGCATCTCTAACACGTTTCTCTCTTGTGGAAACTTTACACCTTGTTGAAACTAGATGCTAAGCATGAGAGAGAAGCTAAAGGTCATGCTGCTGGGTTGTAACTGGTTTTACTGAGGTTGCACAGACATTGTCTCTAGGATGTTTCAGATGCATTGATTCTTGTTATCACTACTCATAAAATAAGCTTTCTATTGCTGATGACAGTAGAAAATGTCTGGAAGAATAAGACATATAATATTTTTGCATTTGAGCCACACACAGAGCCACAGGTTTCTCTTCCCTACATTTGACCCGAGTGCTGCAGAGCTGCGAATGTTTTCCATTGGAAGTGAATATGATCAATAAACAGGCAGATGATAAAACAAGACAAGAGAGTGGTTTGGTTGTGCTTCACTTGCTTCCTGCTCTGATATCATCTCCGACTCCATTTTTAGTCTTCCCTCCTTATCTGTTTGTCTTTTCACAGCAGATTTGTCAGTCATATCTGTCCATCTGGCTTTGTGTTATAAACCCCCTCTTTCTGTTTATTTTGCTTTCTCTGTTCCATGTTTTTGTCCATCTGACCACAAAGGGGATAAGGACTGCAACTTGATGTGACACGCATGTTTCGATACCATCACAAAAAATGCGTTTCCATGACAAATAAGTCCTTGTTTGTATTTGGTTTGCTTCTGTTGTTTTTAACCATATCACTCTAAGTGTCCAACTATGCCATCCATTATCGACGTTGTATTTATAGTATGTTGTTCTCAGTGTGTCGTCTCTGTGTTTGTCTTTGCATGCCGTATGTGTTCATATCTCACTGTCTAAGTGTGTGTGTGTGTGTGTGTGAATGGGTGTTGTGTGTCAAGCCATCTGTTGTGTCGGGTCTGGTCTTGCCTCTTGGGAGATTTGTCTGCCTCTCAGTCTTCTGGGATCAGGGAGACGGGGATCCACCTTTACTCTCTTTGATATACCGTGTTTACAGTTTGTTAGCTCCAGGTACATCTCAAATTCTCTAATAGTCGGCGGGGTTCAACTTAAATTGCAGAACAACGACCAAATGGCAGACATTTCAAGCAGTCTTTTGCATCTTATATTAGCTAACATATATTTTGTACGTCCTCTGAATTCATTTTTAAACATCTTACAAATATGTTCACATGGGCAGCATTTCTTGATCGGATTTAAATTTTTTCATATTGGGGGGAAAAAATAAAAATCCGAATACACCTTTATTATTGCCGAAAAATCAAATAATCTGACCATGATGTGCGTTAATATGCACCATGCTTCGTTCAGAACAGAAACCTAATTTCCCAAAAACAACTGCAGAAGAAGTTGTACTTCTGTCTGTTGGGTCTACTTGTTCTGAGCGCCCAGAATGGATTTGTGCCAGGTTCTGAGAGCAGTTGAGGCATTATTGCTTTCCATAATTAGGCTACAGGCTCAGTGACACATGCTGTTGCTGTTCCTGCGTTATGAGAGAGCGGGAGGAAATCAACATCCCCCCAAGTATAGCGCTGCTGCCCCTTCCAGAAACTAGTGGATTAATGCGTCACGTTGACAAAGGGCACAAATGAGTAGTCCGGTCAGTTTGCCCCAGTCAGAATGACACGATCAGAACAGGTGTTGACATGGACATGGTTCAGATTGAGGATTTGCATAAACCACCCCCTCATGTGGAATACAATTTATTTCTGATTGAGCCAAACAGACCAGAATCATCCGACTGGAGCATTTACATGACCCATTGTTATTCGCTCCATTTATTTCAAATACTTTAGTCCATGTAAACATGCTTACTGATATCAAAGACAGTTTCAGCAGTAGCTATTTTAGTGCAACCTGGTAGTGCTCACTAAGGTGCGTTCACTGACAAAAAAAGGAGATGATTTTCAATTTCTGACCCAAGGATTACCAAAAAGGACCAATAAAGCTGAAAATACTTCACCAGTCGATTTCACAGTTCATCTTTATTCATCATGATGTTCTTTAAGGGTACGAAACAGTGACAGAAATAGGCTTGTTGCAAAAGGAACTAGAGTAGTTTTCTTGGGCCTATATTAGCCCTGACCCTCCACCCCCATAACTTTAGTTGTAAATCGTCCTCTTTTTGCCATCTGTGGCAAAAGAGGAAATAAATGTCTTATTCATAGGATACTTTAGGGTTTTACACAGTTTGTTCTGAGGTACAAATTAACAGAACCAAAAGCCACGTGGAACCCCAACAGATGATTAAGAGGTCATCAGTAATAGCTCCTTTACCTGTAGTAGAAAGATGTCATATCATTGTGAGGTTGTTGAAATGATGTTAGCCTGTTAGCTGGAAGGCTAAAGGCTAGTTAGACATACACTGTTTTAGCAATTTGAAACAACTCAAACTGGAAATGTTCATATCAGTGGTATAGAACAGCATGTTGTTACCCATCTGCAAGTTCACCGATCATCTACAAGTTCACAAAAGACCGATTTTACGAATGGTTTTCAGCTGAAGAACATTTTTGCTCCTATTTGTTGTTATATTAATAAGCCTGTTGGCTGTATCAGTCCACCACATCCACTGTGACTCCTTGAAAAGAGTAAAGTTTTGCATCAAACTGTTAGATGTGCAACGGCAATAACGATAGTATGTTCCTGTGCTGTTAAGGTCTGGTGAAAATTATCCTGGCTGACGGGAAATCAGCTGAGGAAGGACATTGATAACCTAGCTGTTGACTTTCTCATGCTAATGACATCTTTCTACTACAGCTAACTGAATTATTTCTGATAAACATTTCACAAAAAAAGATCCTCATTTCAAAAAATCCAAATCAACTCCTTTAAAGATCAGTAAATGTTACAAACTAACAGTTTAAGAGGGTAAGCGTTGGAAAAAGGTAAACAAATGCGCCTCAAATATGATAGAATGCACAAGTCTGCGTTTTCAAAATACTTTAAAAGTTTGTCACAGTTAAATCTTTCCATGGACCTTGTAGTGATCATCTAAGCTATAAGGTGTAGTGATGCACAAGATTTAAGAAAACACTTTAATGAGGCGTCATCTTGTTAACATACTTGGATACTGACGTTTGTATATCTTATTCTGAGTAAAACGTGTTACAGACCAGGCATAAACATAGCAACATGCTACAAGGTGACATGTTTATATTTCTCTGTTCTTGTTTCCTCCATCACGCCCGCCTTCCTCACACCTCTTTTTCTTCTCTTATTTTCTCCTTCATCACCTATCCCCTCCCTCACAGCTCTCCTGATTCTTGCAGAGGCATGCTGCGTCATGGAAACACTGTGTGTGTGTGTGTGTGTGTGTGTGTGTGTGCGGTAGCTTGTGTTAAACGCACCCTAACAGCACCTCCTGCTGTCCTGTTTGTCAGATTATTTTAAGAGGTTTAAGATTTACAGGGAGGCAGAGAACAGGACAGAGGCCTTTTTTCAGTTGAAAGTTTTGGCATTTCTCGTATTTTGGGAGCACTGCAGGTTTCTAGCAAGAATTTGGCTAGAGGGAATAACAAGACATCATTATTTCACTGTTGCATTCAACAAATCCTTACGAGTTGAATAATTTTGATTACAGAAGCAAACCGTGGGCAAGTTTAATATAAACTATTATTACAATAATAGACTGAACCATAACAACAACAAACAAATTATGTCCAGCCATCACTTCATACATTTTAACAAGAGGAAGCAGATGTGTTGATAAAAACCGGCTTAGTCAATAATGCTTTGCATAAACTGAAATGTCATCTCATTTTGTTTAGGCAGAATGTTTCTTTACCAGTGTACCGTCACAACTATAAGTGCACCTTTTTGTTTTAAAATATTTTGTTAATGTTGAAGTGGAACTAAACCCCAACTTTGTTTTGCAGATAAACTGTATAAATTGGGCCTTTAGGTGCCATCTTTATGTTACTGTGCAATTTTCTACAAATTCATGTAAACTTGTTTAATTCTGAAATATTTGTCTTAAAATGGTCTTAGTGCTGCCCTCTTTGGGTTGAACGGTGGCTGCTAACATCACTTTACCACTCGGAAACTGGCCCCATTCTGTCCGCCGTTACTTTGGGCATCGCTGAGTCAGCGCCTTGAGCCAGTGGCTCGATCTGATAAGGCTCAGGCCCGCTGGGATCCGCAAAGCCTCCCTCGACCTCAAAAGATATTTCTGTGGTGAAACTACCACCGTCACTCTCCTTGTTTCAACATGTCAAGTTAAAGTAGCTGCCATTTTCCCTCGTCCTCCTGACCACACCCTACTTGACCCCCTCTGCTCATCCCCAAACTTGGCCACACCCCTCAGTGTCTCTAGGCACCGCCCACCTTGTTGGCATTTTTTTAATTTTGTCTGGGGGGGGTTATGCCTTTACATCCAGTTTAGTTACACTTTAAATATACATAGATAAACAAAGTAAAATATATATCTTGGGTCATTTTAAACAAAACCTTTTTAAACTCGAAATTATTAAGCAAATAGCAGATTATCGTCTAAATTCCATTGTTTCCTGTTAGGATTGTTAAAATAACCAATATTTTAATATAATCGATACCAGAACAATTCATTAACAATTAATTATTTAAAGACGCTGAATTGAGGCCATATTGTCGCACTTCAATAAGCTGCTGCTGGAAGTTTTACATTCTGCTAACATTGCGAGTGCCACCAGGAAAAACCATGCGACCCTCTTTAACCGACAAGGCAAACATAGAAGCATCGTCCAGAGGTACTTTCCCTGTGAGACAGACTGACGGGAAAAAAAACGAAATGCCAATCAATGCTACATGCTAGCTGCGCTAATGCAACGCTACAACACTGATGTTTGAGAGCAGCTTAAAGAGGTCAGTTAAGCTCCTGTATCTGCACCAGTAAAGTCATAAATTTCTCAAATGACATGAGCTAACACTGTTTGAATATTGGCTTCACGAATCCGGGCGTCCCAATGATGGTGTTCTGTCGGTCTGAGCTCCCCTGTCGAGTGGGACAAATTATGTCAAAATGTTGATCAGCTCACGGCTCAGTCTGGTTCTAAATAGGCAACGAAACAAACCAGCTAGTCCCTCCATTACTCCTCTATTTAGCGGTAAGGGCACTGGGGGTTAATGTGGCTAATAATAACACAGGTTTTGGAGCCAGCCTGGAGCTGACAATTGGAGCACTAAAAAGGAGGAACCTGTAGCAACCTACCCTGCTGCTTGATCACTAATAAAGTATTCTGCAAAATTACCAGAGAGACAGAAAGTAAACAGGGCTGCTGCTGAAAACATTTGCCTGGACCAGATAGTTGTTTACACTATAAAAATATGTTTTGTATGTGCCACATTCATGCTTGTTTTAAAACACAATTTATTTTAGAATAAAATGATCCTTTATTTGTCTCTCCGTATTTGTATCAACATCAAATTGACAGGCAAATGGAAGCACAGTGGAACACTAAAGATGAGCAATTACACTGCCTGCCCAAAAAAAAAAAGGTCACACACTCTAATATTTCATTGGACCGCCTTCAGCTTTGATTACGGCACGCATTCGCTGTGCCATTGTTTCGATAAGCTTCTGCAATGTCACAAGATTTATTTCCAACCAGTGTTGCATTAATTTTTCACCAAGATCTTGCACTGATGATGGTAGAGTCTGACCACTGCACAAACCTTCTCCAACACATCCCAAAGATTCTCAATGGGGTTAAGGTCTGGACTCTGTGGTGGCCAATCCATGTGTGAGAATTATGTCTCGTGCTCCCTGAATCACTCTTCTACAATTCGAGCCCGATGAATCCTGGCATTGTCATCTTGGAATATGCCCGTGCCATAATGGTCCTTCAGTATATTCAGGTAGTCAGCTGACCTCATTCTTTGAACACATACTGTTGCTGAACCCAGACCTGACCCGACTGCAGCAAGCCCAGATCATAGCACTGCCCCCACAGGCTTCTACATTAGGTACTAGGCATGATGAGTACATCACTTCACCTGCCTCTCTTCGTACCCTGATGCACCTGTCACTCTGGAACAGGGTAAATCTGGACTCATCAGACCATATGACCTTCTTCCATTACTCCAGTCTAGTCCAATCTTTATGCACCCTAGCAAACTGAAGCCTTTTTTTCTGGTTAGCCTCACTGATAAGTGGTTTTCTTAAGGCTACACTCATTGCACCAGTTGTGATTAAATAACTTGTTGCCAACTGAAACATAATCACACATGCAGTAATTATCCAATGGGAGGCTCGAACCTATTTGCTTTGTTAAATCCAGGTGTCGACCTTTTTTTTGGCCGGCAGTGCATAATAAAATAAAAATAATTGCACCTCTGAATCATAGGTAAATACTTTCATAAAGCATATTTATCACTTATACTAGGTGTAAATCCTGTCTACTAATTTGCTAAACATGGCCTGTCTTTGCTAAAGTGTCATGTATATATTTTTCTAAATGAGGGCTAAATTGCCCCCTACTTTTTTGCCCTAATTAAGGAAGTTAAAACATTGTCATATTGTAAGTAAAAAATGTTTTTCTCCTAACTAGAAAAAACCCTGTGCCTTTAAAAAAAAAAGGAGATGTGGTATCTAAAGTGGTATTGAGCATTTTTCTTAGTATCGGTATGGAATTTGGCATTTTTGTATCATGAACCCTAGTTTCTATTCAATACAATTCTATTAGTATTTTAGAAAACTTTGATTATCCCTGTGAGGGTCGACAGAACTTTGACAAGACTAAATTAAAAATATGTGGAAACCCTAAACCCACAAGATTTTTATTGTGCATAAGTTTAAAATAGCAAGCATTCAGTTCATTGGCATCGTGTCTCGATGCAAACAAAAAATAAGCTCTTTGAAATCTTCTAATTATAAAGACACACAAGCAAATGCATAAAAGCACCATCTACAGCCTCACATATACATAGAAGTGTTGAAAACCAGTTTTAAGGCAGGATGCTCCACATCCACACAAGATAACATGGAAAGCAGTAAATAGTAACCTGACAGTATTTTCATTTCTGATATAACAAAAGGTCTAAAATGTTTGGATTTGTAACTTTGCTACAGCTGCTGTAAAAGTCACTGCGTCACAAATCTCCGTACTTTTTGTTTGGAAGAATAGAGCTTCCAGACATTTTACTGTTTGAATATGTGATCGCTTTCAACCCTGGTTGAGTGGACCTTAAAAACCCTATTGCAGGTTTCTCTCCCTCCAGCTTTGCAGTCCCTTAGCTTAGCCTTAAACCTTCAATCTACAGAAAAAATCCCCAAATATTTTTATAGACTGTCAGTGGCATTGTGACATCGTAAATGAATATGGAAAATGTTACTCTGCAACACCAAAGCCAAATCTGCCTGTACTTTGTTGTAATGAGTTTCTGTAGCAACCTCACTGTTGTGCTTTGTTTTTCTCCCATCTTCTCTCTGTCAAACCCTTTCTGCCTGTATCCTCCATCTACCTCTCTCACAGGCTTGTCAAAGTCATTTCCATTAGAAAACTCTTTGTTCGACAGCTGGCTGGCCAAATCAGTTCAGATCACTGCTGATGACATGCTAAGCCAGTGGGCTCTGGGCGGCCAGCATAACGACAAAAGCAGCAGTCTGCTATCTGACCAGGTAGGGCTGCAGGAGGCTTGGAAAATGTTGCATCAACTATTTTTGAGCTGACTGCTGCTTTCACTGCAGATATTACAAAGATTAAACAGGTTACAAGTGGATGCTTTTAATAAATAACAGCAACGGGGAGATCATTCCAAATCAAGAATAGAAAAATAGTTTGAATACATTTATTCGATTGGGGGAACAAAATCCCATTTAAGAACTAATTGATTCTGGCAAAATCACCCATGGCACAATTGGTCATACCTCTAACAAGCCTTTTAAAGTGAACGCAACTGAATGCATTTTAATTCATACTTGACCTTTTAAGTTGATCAGATGTTTGTGGTACTACTGATTAGTAATCTATGACTTCTTGTTTCCCTAGGGTAAAAATATGACATAACATAAAGGTACATTTTATTTCAGCCACTAGCCATAACAACAAGCCTACCATCACAAATGTAGACATGTGGAGTCGGCTAAACATGTGCACGTCTTGCTGGCGCATCTGTGACCAAGACAGCAAGTCTTTGTGATGCATCAAGAGCCACGGTATCCAGGGTAATGTCAGCATACCACCAAGAAGGACGAACCACATCCAACAGGATTAACTGTGGACGCAAGAGGAAGCTGTCTGAAAGGGATGTTCGGGTGCTAACCCAGATTGTATCCAAAAACATAAAACCACGGCTGTCCAAATCATGGCAGATTTAACTGTGCACCTCAACTCTCCTGTTTCCACCAGAACTGTCCGTCGGGAGCTCCACAGGGTCAATATACACGGCCGGGCTGCTATAGCCAAACCTTTGGTCACTCATGCCAATGCCAAACGTCGGTTTCAATGGTGCAAGGAGCGCAAATCTTGGGCTGTGGACAATGTGAAACATGTATTGTTCTCTGATGAGTCCACCTTTACTGTTTTCCCCACATCCGGGAGAGTTACGGTGTGGAGAAGCCCCAAAGAAGCGTACCACCCAGACTGTTGCATGCCCAGAGGGAAGCATGAGGGTGGATCAGTGATGGTTTGGGCTGCCATATCATGGCATTCCCATGGCCCAATACTTGTGCTAGATGGGCGCGTCACTGCCAAGGACTACTGAACCATTCTTGAGGACCATGTGCATCCAATGGTTCAAACATTGTATCCTGAAGGCGGTGCCGTGTATCAGTATGACAATGCATCAATACACACAGCAAGACTGGTGAAAGATTGGTTTGATGAACATGAAATGAAGTTGAACATCTCCCATGGCCTGCACAGTCACCAGATCTAAATATTATTGAGCCACTTTGGGGTGTTTTGGAGGAGCGAGTCAGGAAACGTTTTCCTCCACCAGTATCACGTAGTGACCTGGCCACTATCCTGCAAGAAGAATGGCTTAAAATCCCTCTGACCACTGTACAGGACTTGTATATGTCATTCCCAAGACGAATTGACGCTGTATTGGCCGCAAAAGGAGGCCCTACACCATACTAATAAATTATTGGGGTCTAAAACCAGGTGTGTCAGTTTCATTGTCCAACCCCTGTAGTTCCCCAGACCTAAATCCTTTTGAAAACCTGTGGGGTGAGCCTAAGAGAAGAACCAGGGCTCTGGACAATCTAGAAAAACTGCACCGAGGAATGCTCAAGCGTCCCTGTCTCTCTGTTTCAGTGTTGTGAAATACTATATTGGAAGACAAAGTGCTGTGCTATTTCCAAAAGGGTTTTATATGAAGCATAAACATCAGGGGTGGGGGGTGAGGGCTTGCTATTTTTATGGCTTTTTTTAACTTTTTCACTGTGGGATTCTGCTACAGTAATAACTTCTCAAAGACAATATAAAGAAGCAAACCTCTTTCAACTGCTTCCAGTTTTCCAGTTGTGATTTTTTTATTTTAACCTAAACAGATTTCAGAAAGGCTTATTCACAAACCCTCTCAGATCTGAAGAAACAGATGGGTCCTTGATCTAAGACAAGACTAGCTTTGAGTTTTCATTTAGAAAACATACAAATAGTTTTAATACATTTTTGCACTTTTCCCTCTACTCTAATCTGTCTATGTACTCTTTCATCTCAACTATATATTTGTTCATATCTGACCAGTTTTTTCCTCTTCTCCTCTCATCCAGTTAATGCAAGGCGAGGAAAGCCTCCTGAACCTTATGATGGAGAACTCTATGCAGTCTGCCTGGAAAACACCTCAGCTGGGCCGCAAAGCCAGGGGGAGCAACAAAGTCCGTTCTCGAGGACAAACTACTGCGAGCACCCAGCCCCTGTTTGGAGCAGCAGCATCTGCCACCAGCAGCCCCTCTACAGCAAAGAGCCTCTGGGAAAAGTCTAGCAATGTAGGTCGGAAAGGGGAAAAGTCAAGAAGCTCCTCTAAGACCGTGCACCACCATGTTCATCACCACCAGACCAGGAGCTCTGACCTGCACAGTGACCCACCACCACAGCCGCCTATCTCCAAGATGGATTCCTGCCACATCTCCGAGGAGCGTGGCCCGTGGGACAGCATCCGCTTGGGAAATGGTGTCGGATCAGGGGGTGTATCTGGTTTCACAGCAAGCTGTTCTCCACCTCCAGCCTCCAGTCCTGGAATCACAGTGCCTGACGCCGAGGCAATGCAGCGAGGTGGGGGTCCACGGTCCCGCCTGGCCCGTCACAGTAAATCAAGAGTGAGAGGAAGCGTTGGAGAACTGGACTCCATGGACCTGCCGCTCACAGGAAATGGCACATCCTTGCTGGATGCTGCTGAGACTGATGGGTACTTCTTTGACGGCGAGAGTGATTTGGATACACGCTCTGGTGGACGTAAACTTCGGCTGTCGCAGTTGCATTCTGCTAACGAGGATTTACTGAGGAGAAGTGTACTGGCGTCTTAAACAACTTAGACTCATAAATACACAAAGGAAGATTTCAAAGCTGACTGATGGCCGATTGGCCTTGTTAAACCAAATCTGTCATATCTATCAGTGGTGAATTTTTCCAGCTCTTACTCTGCGTTGTTTCTTGGGGTTGGGGGGGATTTGAATGTAGCTGTATGCCTATCGTACAGTAAAGCCTCTCCACTGGACCGCAGTTAACAAATAGGAAACAAACATAACCATTTGTTTTTTTGGATATTTCCGAATAATTTTGTTTCTGGGCGTTTAAGCACCCAGTTCTGGCCTCATGTCTGTGGTAGGCATCAGACTTGGGAACAAACATTTGGGGCATTATTCTTCTTATTACTCAAGCTGGTTTCAGGGTATGCTTTATTCTTGGTCTTTAAGGTCCAAGTTGCATCCAATGAGTCCTTGTTTTCTTGAATATGTTAAGTCCTAGACAATTTCATACCAGAGTTGGCATGAATATGTGCAGAGGGCAGCACAGGACAGCATGTACTCAGCCTTGAAAAGCACAACTAACTAATCATATGAGCTGTCATGGAAGCATTTGAGTGTATAATAGATGCTCATTCAGGGCTGGGGTCAATTTTTCTGCTGACTCAGATGCAGAATTTACAACGAAGCCTTTTATTTTGTTACAAGTTTTTAGCCCCTGAAAACCAGATATCAAATTAGTCATTTTTATTGAGCAAAGATTGACCCCAACTCTGCTGTTGTGTCAGACTGTCACAGAGACACAAACACATACATATACACTCAGAAACAACCATAATGACATCTCTTTGCTTACATCTTTAACATTGTATAAATATTTGATCTGATCTTTCTCCACTGCAGTCAAATTCTTCCTAAATCAATTGTATCCCCCTTAAATCTTTAGAAAAATATCAGTACAGAAACGTTGTGCCTTCCGTCACTTTCTGTGACCTTCACACAAATCAATCAATGAGTAAATCAATCAGTCGTCTCTCAATCGAAATTTGTAACAATCAAAGCAAAACAAAATCACGCTACATTGGTTGCCATATGTAGCCATTTGGTGTCTTGTTACCTTAACAATTGAATAGTGCCTGAAAAAATGGAAATACATGCAGTGTTTGCCATGTTTTTAACCAATGCATCTGCAACTCTTTGCAAAGCAGAGCCACACAGCACTATCAGTGCAAAGAGCGGCCTACTCTTATGAGCCCCCCACCCCAAAATGCATCACTGCAGCAGCAGAGAACCATTAAAAACAAGTGCTTGGCCAAGTTACACTGTTCTAGCTTTGTGGACCCCTGCAAGCTATCTGTTGCTCATTCGTGATCTGCTGATATAAAAACAGCTTTCCAGACTTAAATCTGTACCTAATTAAGTCTCTGCTGTCTTTTTGTAACCAAAGAAGCTAGGTATTGTAATCCAAAAACAGCAAACTAAATCTACATTAAATTGTGAACTTATGAATCAGAATTGATTTGTCTTGGGAGGTCAGCATCATTTATTTTCAGGAGAGATGCACTGATCAGATACTTTTGGCCGATGTCTGAGCTCTTATTTTTGCAAAGCCTTTAAAAATCAGCTGATAGCTTTTAGCAAAATCCAATTTCTTACTATATATATAAAGAACTATAAGAACAGCATTCAAAAATATTTTAAATCTGCCTTGTGTATCTGTACTCTCAGTGTATATAGGAGAAGAGTCACTATAGAACAGGCTTAAGACAAATAAACTTATCAAGGAGTTGACATTTTAAACAGTCTTTAACATATTAGTGTTTAGCATCGTTAGCATCACTAGCTATAAACAGCAGTCTCCATGTTTTCCCTAGAGAGCATAGTCCCTCACCCCAACTTTGAGATTTCCAAAAAGCTGCCAACATATCTAAATCCAGCATGTTCTGCAACAACGAACTACAGCCTAAAAGGATAAAACAGTGCAACTTTGTTGTAATATTTACAGACTTCCTGTTATCTGCTGTAGTCTAAGCTGACATGCCTCTGTAGGACACGTTTTCCTTTATCTGGCTTCATTTTTAAACATCACTGACCCTTAAAATGGTTTATGTCCTCTTCATTCGGTAATAGCGTGCACACCAAAGATTGTTGAAGATATGGTGCAGTCACTGATTAAAAAAAGATCAGATTTAGTCTTTCCAGCGATGGCCAATCCATCTTAAATATTTCAGTTTTAGTGATTTCTATATTTTGTAAGTCTTTTTAGATGACTAATATCAGACTAAATTGGTTACTTCAGGTCATTTTGTCTGTCTATTTGGTTTGTCAAGTTTGATGCAATAAGATATTTTTTTAGCAGCATGGCTCCCCCCTCAAGCCCAACTTGACCAAGCACTTGTAACCGGCTCTCTTGCATGCATGCCACACCAGAAACTAATGAAAACAATGTAAGAATCAGCGCCAAGCCCAAGTTCCCAAACCGAGCAGTTTCATTTTACAGCAAATTTACAGATCTTTTGTCAATATCCTATAGAGTTATTTTGTACTCAAAAGGCAGTTTGTGGTATTCTCAGGGGTTAAAGAAAAACTTTTTAAAACAATGAATACAAGATTTAAAAAACATCTATGTAAAATTATATATAATAGACATATATATCTATGTAAAGTGAGGTGTGTTTGATAAGAAATTTTGTTTGGCAAGTGTCAATGTTTGATTTCCAACACCACTACTACTGAGCTAGTGTCTTCTCTAAGTGTGACCATCAGCTCTGGATTCAGCAGTTCTAATGGTTTATGTTTGTTACCAGATTCAAGTCAGGTCATCAGCTGGGTGGTCAAACACTTTTTGCGGTCATCCCACCTCTACCAACCCAAACTGTACTGAAACAAAGCAGAACTGAGTTGTAAGAGCTGCTTGATCCAGGCCTGACTCACAGCCTTTAAATAGAGATATATGTCCATCCTGCTCGTTTTTCTGTAGACATGTTCTAACTGGTGTTTAAGAATGACCATGCCAAAGAACAGATCTGTGTATTAAGGCAGCATATTTACATCTTGTCTACACAAACACACATACATACGTCTCTGGATTGCAAGATGAAGATGAGTTTGATAAGGTGTCAGACAGCTCTGTAAGTGATGTCTGGGTCAGCCAGGTTTTATTCCAGCTTGGTTCCATCTAAGCTGTAGTCACATTGTTGTAGTGTTCTGTGACAAGACGATTTACCGGGATTATCCCTGATTTACATTCACAGGAACTGAGACAGCAAACTGCTGGTGACGGTCACTTAACACAGACTCAAATTTAGCTCCTTCAAAATAAAACAAAAAACAAACATGCTGCTGAAAATGAACATCCAACAACACGTGCATGGGATCATACAAGCTGGGACAACAGGGTTGTAAAGTAACAGATGAATAGTTTTATATGGACACATGGTCCTGACTTACTCAGAGAGAAACGCCCTCTATTGACAGTTTTATGACAAGTGATGGCACTGTGTCCTTTTTGTTCTTCAGGGGTAGCCATCGTAGGCGATTTCCATGGTTGTGCTGAATTGTGGAAAAATATCCTTACACTATTTGAAACACAGCCTGGAGGATTTTGGACTTCTACATTGGCCACTACGAATGATCATTACAACACAGACACACAACAACTAGAAAACATGTTCTTTGAAGTGGGGATGTGGTGAAGTATCATTACAACCTGCCGGATCGTCCTCCGGGTGTTCGTTACCGTTTATGTGTCGCCAAGACAGATAAATGTAATCTTGGTTTTAATATTCAAAGTATCCTGATGTTGTAGACAGTGGTATTAGAAGAGGCCTAACATGTACGGCCTAAACATGTAGTAGCAAATGCTGAGGCTGCACAGTACAAACAGTGAAGAAGAACTTCATTTTTAAAATCAAATCTAAAACCAATAAACAGGTTTTTTTCCATCCTTTTTTAGTGCTGTGCAGCCTTTGCAAACAACTGATTTATTATTCCGTATTTACAGTGTGGCTTCAATGCCCTCTCCTTACGCTTCGTAGATACTGTAGACTGGACTCTTTTGCAGGTTTTTTTTTTGTTTTTATCAGTATCCACTAGGATACAGCTTCAAAGTCCTCTGTGTGGTATGCTGGTGTGGGCGCTGGCTCACAGCCCTAATTGTGCCCACTGTTGATCTTTGAGTTTTGTAACTCTGACAAGTCAGATTTCCACATGGTGGGAAATCTAAATTTAAAATTTTCCAGTTATCTTTGCATCAGCAAAAAGATGGGTAATGTTTCTGCGTAAGGCTGCACAATGTTAGTAAAACGAGCAGTCAGGAGGGGTTTGAACATGGAAATGAACATTTTAATTTCAGTTAACATTTTCCTTACTCTTTGTTTTCCATAGTCATGATGTCCCCAGCACTTTCTGTACGTTTTAGTATATTTACCACAAATGTTTGGCCAAATATATTTGAATGCAGGTAATCTACGCATGGCACTTCAGATTCAACAGCCAACCCAGCACTGCATCAGGGCTCTTCTTTACAATTGAAATATTGAACAAACTGATATTGCAATGACCATTTAGAGTGCAGAGTTAAAACATTCTGTGTACTGAATAAATACTGTATTACACCTTTACACACAATGAGCTGCTGCAAAATTCTCCCTTAGGTGTTGGCATGAATAATGCAACAGGAAAAAAGAAAATACAAGCTGCCAGCCATAAACCACATAATGACAGGTCAGAAAACCCTGCATTGATGCATTCCTGGGGGGGGGTTGGAAAGCTGGTTAAAGATGAGCGCCTGTTGTTGCTGAGGGGAAATCCATTTACCCTGCTTGTTCTGTTGCAAAACTCAAGACGAAACATCAGTGAACCAGTAGGGCTTGCTTTCTTAAAACCACCTCAGCTTGGAAAGAGTCACATCTGGTTTATTTGTGAGCAAGAATGCATGCTGGATCATCTGGCAACATATATAGGTTTAAATGTGAGAATTAAGCTGAGTTGGTTTTGGGGAACCAAAGAGACATTCAGATGCTGTTAATACAATGTCTCTTTCACACTATGGCTGCCTAAAAGTATATTAAAACCGACATTGGATCAGTGAACACAGGACTGACTTAATCCAAATATATATTATTACAAAGGACACGCCCTACCTGCATACCACTGGAGTTCTTACACAATATCCATATTTACAATAATGTATTATACTGTTCAACTACTCCTAATAGCTTCATTTCCATATTCAATGTTTTTAAAAAGCCTTTGCAAACGTTTTTTTTTTTTTTGGTTGGTAATGCTTAGCTGGCCGCTGTGGCTGTATCAAACTAGAAAGCTGACTCATTATCTGCTTCCACTGTTCTTCCTGGAGTTCTGCCCTTTCTTTCCTCTCCCTCAAAGTCCAAGTTATGGCTTCAAGATTTTAACATATGCAGCGCAGAAATAATGTGCAGATCAGAGGCTTAGTCTTAAAAGCAGAGCTGCTTGTGGAGGAATAAACAAGCCCGGTTATTGTGTTTGATTTGAAATGGTGGAGTCAAAGAGCAACAGTGGTTTAAATCGGAGATTTTGACCTTTAATTCAATTCAATTCAAAAATACTTTATTAATCCCAAAGGGAAATTAAATGTTGTTATAGCTCATATTATGAAGGTTTCCTCATAGAGCCGTTATAGATCCTGATGGCTGTGGGCAGGAAGGATCTCCTGTAGCGCTCCGTCTTACAGCAGATCTGAAGAAGCCTCTGACTGAAGACACTCTGTTGTTGTAGGACAGTCTCATGAAGAGGATGCTCAGGGTTCTCCATAATGTTCTTCATTTTATGAAGAATCCGTCTTTCCACAATGAAGATTTTTTAAGAAGATTTTTCAGGTGTCAGGAAGGGAGTTTTTAATTAGAGTCAATTAGTTCGTTTTTATATTATAGCTACAACTTAATACTCACTACTTCCATCTTCTTTTACTGCCTTTTTTTTTATTTTCTACATGATGTTGTGAATTGAAGACAAATTTTTTTGCAAAACAGGAAAAGTGGAAAACTATTCCATAAAATGAAAACTGACGGTTTTAAATTGCTGCTATTTTTGGTGTTGATTTCCCCCTTTAAAGCAGAAAAGGAACATAAATACCACAAAGGTAAGATGGGTGTTTAGAAACAATCTAAACTGGAAAACCATTAAGGCCAATTCTTAATGTCTTCTGTGATTTTTACGCGTTTATTTGTTCCATTACTTAGTGCTTTATTTTAAAGAAATATTGCCTAATTTGTAATGTATTGCTAGAGGAGATGAACCAATCAAAAAACGCGTCTCTGGCTGGCCATTGGGTGAATCTATAATTTGAAGTAAATAAGTTTAGGGTCAGCTACCTTCTGGTCTCAACGCTGATTAAACAAGAACTATATGGAAAATGTTTTAAACTGTGGCTCTCTGGCTTCATCCATCATCTTTAAACACACACTATTCACTTCTAATTCTCTCTCCAGTGCAGCTTTTCTGACTAAAGCTCCCATCTGAACAAACAGAGCACCTTACTCTGCATCCATCATTTTCCTCCCCACCACCAGCAAACCAACATGATCACTCCTTCCTGACTTCCTATTAACTCTCTCAACCCAGCTCTCTGCTTACCCAGTGATCAGCCTCCATCAGCCAGCACATGGCTTTTCCACATTGCTTTTGATGCACATTATAATCGAATACAGAAAGAAAAATCAGAACATCAGTAGCTTTAAGGACAAATGATGACAGACGGGTATGAGGAGGTAAAAAGATTTACACGCAGCTCTGCACAGTCAGATTAACAAGCAGCTGATCTAAACAACATATCCTCTGCTTGTCTCTGTACCTTCTCTGCTTTAGGTTGATGCCCATCATTCTTCATTCTAGATCGAAGTGTAAAAATCTAATCAGGCTAGCACCATGGAAATAGGAAAAACATGCATTTACAAGATATTTTGTTATTCCATACGAGTTGTGGATTACAAGGATCTGAAACCCAGAAACATGCAGTCTGAGTACTGAGTACTATTGACAGTAAAAACTTTAAATGGTATATTTTATCACCACCCAACATGTTCTAGTTCATCCATTTATGCTCTGAATCTAGTCAAAAATTACAGATATGGTCACTATTAGTGTTACATAAATCCAGGTTTGGGATCCATTCAACTTTATGCATCTCATCTGATACTTGGATAAAAATCCCTTCACTGTTCCCACCAGATTGGACAGCTCATTTAACTTCACCTTACATTTAAAACTACTATTGTGTTCCTTAGGGGCACTGAAACACTCCAAGAACGCAGAACCCTAAACAGAATTTCATCTATGGCCATACCAACATACCAAAAGGCACCACAGCTCAGTTATTACCCTCTTTATATCATTCCTGATCAAAAAGCAATGCATCCTGCATTTAACATTATTATTGTAGTTACAACTAGATCAATTATATCAATAAGTGATCAGTTTGAGCATCTAAATCCCATTTAGTTCACATAAATTTATTGGTAGCATGTGATAAAGTATATGTTTAAAAATAAAACAAAATGTTGCTATACAAACTATGAAGACAGAGTTCATAACAGCGTTGGATAGGAATACAAAATGCACCCTTTTCTCCATCTTGGTCATTTAAAAGAAATTAACTGAATAATTTGGGAGAATGCCAATAATTTAGTGGACATAATTTAATCTTACTTCTGCAGCTTACTTGATTGTATCATATGAAAACGTAAATCATAAAAACCTGCTAAAAATAGAAAATATTACCCTAACCCTTGCAGTGTCATTGCTTTTCTTCTGATTTATTTTAATTACTGCCTTAATGTATTCCTTCACATCTCTATAACCTAGAATCTTCACATCTCTTACACCACAGAACAGACAGTTTCTTTGGCCAATTTTAGACTGAAACTTTTAATCTTGCCCGTTTTGCTTCCCCACATTCCCAAAACCTACAAAAACAATGCATTAAATCTGTTTTAATGACAAAGAATATTATTTGTTATACTGACATTTAAAATGAAACTGACCAAGTCTTTTTTTGTTTGACTCCTGAAAATGTGTCTCCCGTAAAATGATACAAGCAGGGGAAGATGATTCGGTTTACGTTACTGTTAAAAACGTAAACATTTAAGTTCAGTGTGACAGACACATTTTCTGCCAGTATTGGCAGTCTTTGCTTTGCTTCTCTTCTTCCACACACCTTCTCCTGCACCCCTCCATCCCTTCATCTAACACTTCTCAGCATCTCCTCGCAGTGCAGAACAGACACTTTTTGACTCATTAATCACAGAAACGCTCGCTCTTCTCTCCTTGACCTATAAATTAAGTTTTCTCCCTCAGGCTTAAAACTTCATGAAACAACACTTATGCTGAATTTTGCCTTGCAAAATTTTTGCACATTTCAATGGCTTTTGAGTTTTGTAATCATGTAATGCGTAGGTATTTTGGTACAACCCCATGTGCTGAAGAAAGGTTTATTGATCTCCCCTTCTTCTGCACACAAATACATGTTCATCCTATTGGTACTCTGTTACCTGAAAATCAATCATCCAATCAAAGCAGAGCTGGACACAGGATTTTCCTCCTCCTACTCCTGCTGTCATATTTGTCCTTATAAAGGTGTTCAGGTTTCTGCTGTCATCCGTTTTTTCCTCCACTCTGCATCGGTTCTTCAATACAATAATATGAATGTTGCAGGAGTTAATCCTTCTGTTTTCTTTGTTTCAAAGAATGTTGTGCCATTTGTGAATAGCAAAGAGAACTATTGAACATATATGAAAAAGAAAAGCTATTTTAAATTATTTTTTGGCTTTTTTTTGCTATATTTATTTTCTTGTATTAGAATCTTCTTTGTAGGAGGGATTTAAAGAAAAAAGAAGGAAAAAAATCAAAAAATGTATTTTTCATTAGTGCGGAAAAACCTATTTTCTTCCTTTTTGTACAATTTCGATGTTTTAAGCGAGACTTTAAAAAGCAATATAATGATGTTTCCTGTGACTGTATCTGCATGCTGTTTGTGTTGCCTTAATGATGGCTGCATCCCACTATGTCCAACCCTACCCCTTCTGGTGTCCTCCTCCCCTCAAAAGGCAACCCCACCACCCAATCTCCTGTCCCCACCAAAAGATCACTTTCATCTGATCCAGTCCAGTCCAGTGCAGTCAATAAAGCAGTGCTTTCTGTGTACAAAACTCTGTGCCTCTCTTTTCCTCACACAGACACAAACTATAGACTCACGTTTCTTATAACTAGACATTTATTATATTTTACATTGTCGTTTTAGTTCTGCAAACTTAAAAAATGTGCTGGAAAACAAAATTTTATAGACCATGCCTGCTGTTATGTGCATTGTTTTTTTTTAATGTTCCAATAAAATGAGAAACGTTTTTCCTTTGAGATGCTTAATTAAAGAGAGCACTACAGCTGTTTAGACACCAGAGGTTAGGTGAGAGTAGACTCAGACCAAAGTCTAATTATTGATAATGAAACCTTTTGCTTTTTTTTTATCCTAACAATGCAGAGAAAACAGGCAAGAATTGCATTCGTTCTTCAGGTTTTTCTAAATATACTAAATGCAGAGCTTGTGCGGGAGGTCGAGAGATATCGACTAGAAATAATCGGGCTCGCCTCCACCGCCGTGGGCTCTGGAACCCATCTCCTTGAGAGGGGCTGGACTCTCTTCTACTCTGGAGTGGCCCATGGGGAGAGGCGGGGTGGGTTTGCTTGTTGCCCCCCAGCTCAGCCGTCTCGTGTTGGGGTTTACCTCAGTGGATGAGAGGGTCGCATCCCTGCGCCTTCGGGTTGGGGACAGGTCTCTGACCATCGTTTCGGCCTACGGGCTGAGCGGTAGTGCAGAGTACCCGGCCTTCTTGGCGTCCCTGTCAGGTGTGCTGGATAGTGCCCCTCCCGGAGACTCCATTATTCTGCTGGGGGACTTCAACGCCCACGTGGGAAACGACAGTAACACCTGGAGAGGCGTGATCGGGAGGAATAGCCTCCCCGATCTGAATCCGAGTGGTGTTTTGTTACTGGACTTCTGTGCTAGTCACAGATTGTCCATAACGAACACCATGTTCAAACATAAGGGTGTCCATCAGTGGACTTGGCACCAGGACACCCTAGGCAGGAGGTCAATGATCGACTTTGTTGTCGTATCATCAGACATTCGGCCGCATGTTTTGGACACTCGGGTGAAGAGAGGGGTTAAGCTGTCCACTGATCACCACCTGGTGGTGAGTTGGATCCGCTGGAGGAGGAGAAAGCCGGACAGACTCGGCAGGCCCAAGTGCATAGTGAAGGTCTCCTGGGAACGTCTGGCGGAGCCCTTGGCCAGGAATGTATTCAACTCCCACCTCCGGGAGAGCTTTGACCAGATTCCGAGGGATGTTGGAGACAGAGTCCGAGTGGACCATGTTCTCCGCATCTATTGTCGATGCTGCTGCTCGTAGCTGCGGCCGTAAGGTCTGCGGTGCCTGTTGCGGCGGCAATCCCCGAACCCTGTGGTGGACACTGGCAGTAAGGGATGCTGTCAAGCTGAAGAAGGAGTCCTATCGGCTGTGGTTGGCTTGTGGGAGTCCTGAGGCTGCTGATGGGTACCGTGAGGCCAAGCGTGCCGCGGCAGAGGCAAAAACCCGGGCCTCAGGAAGGGAAAGCAGTGCTTCGCCAACACTGTGTACAGTGGGGGTGGGAGGCTGCTGACCTCAACTGGGAACATTATCGGGTGGTGGAAGGAGTACCTCGAGGATCTCCTCAATCCTGCCATCACGCATTCCCTAGTGGAAACAGAGGCTGGGGACTCTGGGTTGGACACTTTCATCACCCAGGCGGAAGTCACCGAGGTGGTTAAAAAGCTCCGCGGTGGCAGGGCTTCAGGGGTGGTTGAGATCTGGCCTGAGTACCTCAAGTCTCTGGATGTTGTGAGGCTGTCAAGGTTGACACGCCTCTTCAACATTGCGTGGCGGTCGGGGACAGTACCTCTGGACTGGCAGACTGGGGTGGTGGTCCCCTTTCTTAAGAAGGGTGACCGGAGGGTGTTTTCCAACTACAGGGGGATCACACTCCTCAGCCTCCTTGGTAAGGCTTACACCAGGGTATTGGAGAGGAGAGTCCGGCCAATAGTCGAACCTTGGCTTCAGGAGGAGCAGTGTGGTTTTTTGTCCCGGCCGTGGAACACTGGACCAGCTCTATAGCCACTACAGGGTACTCGAGGGTTCATGGGAGTTTGCCCAACCGGTCTACATGTGTTTTGTGGACATGGAGAAAAGCATTTGACTGTGTCCCTCGCGATGCCCTGTGGGGGGTGCTCCAGGAGTATGGAATCGGGGGCAGCTTTATTAGGGGCCATCCAGTCCCTGTACAAGCGGAGCAGGAGTTTGGTCCGCATTGCCGGCACTAAGTCGGACCTGTTCCCGGTGCATGTTGGACTCCAGCAGGGCTGCCCTTTGTCACCGGTCCTGTTCATAACTTTTATGGACAGGATTTCTAGGCGCAGCCAAGGGCCGGAGGGGGTTTGGTTTGGGGACCAGAGGATTTTGTCTCTTGTTTTTGCAGATGACGTGGTCCTGATGGCCCCCTCTAGCCAGCTAGCTAGCTGCATTGACCCTGCCCTTGATAAAACACAGTGGACCAACACCAGCAGCTGACACGGCAACCAGACCATCACTGACTGTGGGTACTTGACACTGGACTTCTGGCATTTTGGCATTTCCTTCTCCCCAGTCTTCCTCCAGACTCTGGCACCTTGATTTCTGAATGACATGCAGAATTTGCTTTCATCCGAAAAAAGTACTTTGGACCACTGAGCAACAGTCCAGTGCTGCTTCTCTGTAGCCCAGGTCTGGGGAACGCAGCACCTGTAGCCCATTTCCTGCACACGCCTGTGCACGGTGGCTCTGGATGTTTCTACTCCAGACTCAGTCCACTGCTTCCGCAGGTCCCCCAAGGTCTGGAATCGGCCCTTCTCCACAATCTTCCTCAGGGTCCGGTCACCTCTTCTCGTTGTGCAGCGTTTTCTGCCACACTTTTTCCTTCCCACAGACTTCCCACTGAGGTGCCTTGATACAGCACTCTGGGAACAGCCTATTCGTTCAGAAATGTATTTCTGTGTCTTACCCTCTTGCTTGAGGGTGTCAATAGTGGCCTTCTGGACAGCAGTCAGGTCGGCAGTCTTACCCATGATTGGGGTTTTGAGTGATGAACCAGGCTGGGAGTTTTAAAGGTCTCAGGAATCTTTTGCAGGTGTTTAGAGTTAACTCGTTGATTCAGATGATTAGGTTCTTAGCTCATTTAGAGACCCTTTTAATGATATGCTAATTTTGTGAGATAGGAATTTTGGGTTTTCATAAGCTGTATGCCAAAATCATCCGTATTAAGACAATAAAAGACCTGAAATATTTCAGTTAGTGTGCAATGAATCTAAAATATATGAATGTTAAATTTTTATCATGACATTATGGAAAATAATGAACTTTATCACAATATGCTAATATTTTGAGAAGGACCTGTACATTCCTCACCTAGGGCCATTAACTTTGGGTCCTGACCGAAAGAACGAGATCCCGGATACAAGCGGCTGAAATGAGCTTCCTCCGTAGGGTGGCCCTACGGAGGAAGCTCACCCTATCTCCCTTAGAAATAGGGTGAGGAGCTCGGCCATCCGGGAGGAGCTCGGAGTAGAGCAACTGCTCCTCCACATCGAGAGGAGCCAGTTGAGGTGGCTCGGGCATCTATACCGGATGCGTCCTGGACGCCTTCCTCGGGTAGGTGTTCCAGGCACGTCCCACCAGGAAGAGGCCCAGGGGACGGGAGTACCAGTTAGGAGACGTGCAGCAGCGTTTTGAACAATCTGCAGACAAGAAAGCAAGGACTTAGTCACTCCAACATAAAGCTCATTACAATCAACTAAGCGGGATGAAATAAAAGCATAGATTATTGTTTTAAAACGTTATCTGAACAGGAAAGATTTCACCTTTGACAACCGCCTTAAGTGATAGAAGCAGGACCCTACAACTACTCTAATTTGACTGTCCAATTCAATATCACTGTCTTAAAACCCAATTTGATGACAGTTGGTCTAAAATAGGCTCTCAGGGGTCCCGAATCGACAGTGGTTGACTCACAGGGGCCGCTTAGTCCAAACACTATCATGAAAAAATTGCATTTTGATGTTATGAACTAAAATAAATGCTTCAATTGTTTTGCATGCAGATGTCAAGTCTGTTGGAACAGCTAAGAGCTTATTCATCTAGTTATTGTTGCATCTTTTCATTCATCCTTAGCCCTGACCAGAGGTCAGAAAGGAAAAATGCATTAATCCAAACAGGAAGATCCTGGGTGTATTATTCATGATTTTCCTCCACAAAGGCTGAAGCACACTGCCAGATCACAGCTGAAGTGGCTTCAATCCAACAATGTGAAAGTGCATGTCTCTCCGATTCCATTTCAAAAATATTTGTAATGAAAAACATTAGGTTATCAAAATCATAATCTGCAAAACTAACAGAGGTTTGCAAACAGGACTGATGAAGAGATGATGTGACAAACTCGACTTCTGAGCTCTTAATGAAAGTTTACCATTTGATTCTTTACTAAATCTTTATTTCACCAGTAGCAGCAAATCAATATCAGCTGTGGTGAACAGAAGTGCTTTTAATTGAAGAACAAAGCCAGCACTATCACATCATTCACCTCTCATTAATCTAATTTGCAGCCAAAGTGGGTGACCATTAAGAACTCCAATGTAAGCAAGATGTCCAGCACCTCAAATAAATAAAATGGAAGGTGAACATTTTTCTCTGCAGTCAGTGTTCTGAATGGGAGGCCAGACTAAAAATAACTATTATACACTATACAGTATTACAGTATCTTAGTTCCAAACAATAAAACTAACATCATAGTCATGTTTAAGAAAAACTACAGGTTCCAACCCATTTTAGAAGCCTAGAGCCCTAAGGTCCTGAAGGCCAGTGCAGAGCAGCTCTGTGGGATTCTGCAGCACCTCCTCAACCTTAGGGTGTATTCACACCAGAAAAGTCATTTGGTCCGCTTGTTTGGTCCGGACCAAAAGCGAACTTTATTTTTTTCATTTGGTACGGTTTGTTTTCACATTGTACTTTTTGCAACTGAACTATTACTTGTAAACAAAGCCACGCGGGTGACGATCATTGTTCCCATTGGACAGAAATGACGGGGGCGGGACAGAGCACAGACCAGGAAATTTAGGAAAACATCTGTAGACGTGCTGCGTTCAGCACCTCCGTTCTGCATATTTATGCCGTCATTACAGCTGCAATATTATTGTGAGAGTGAAGAGCAGCTCCTTCAACACAGACTTTGAGACGCTCCATTTATAATGTTGGAACCCTGTCGGAGAATGCGTGCTGAACGCCGACGTTCTCTATGTGCCTTGTCCCACAACAGGCCAGTAGCGTTGCTAAGCAATACAGCTTATCAGGTATGATTACCTTACAACACACACCTTTGCTACCGGCTACGGTGGCTTTTTACGTCTAAAGAGATGTACGCATTTTGTAGTTGGTTCGGATCGAGGCCGGTTTGTATTCAGACCATAAGCGAACCGCACCACAGTCCGTTTTTCAGATCTACTGTAAGACACACCTCTACAGGAGATCTTTCCTGTCCACAACCATCAGCATCTACAATGGCTCTTTGAAGAAACCTGTATAATATGAGCTACAACATTTAATTTCCCTTTGGGATTAATAAAGTATTTTAAGTTGAATTGTTTTTCTTCGTAATCATTTTCAAGACTCAGTTTTCTAGATAATTTGCAAATGTTTTCATACAGTTCTGAACATCTGAGAACAAAACATTGAACATTAGTTTGGTTTTATCCTCAGTAAGTTCAATAATTAATGAAACAACGAAGCTAAAGTTTACTTTTATTTATCTGCAGCATATTAAGGGTTGATTTCACTCCTTTTTTGCCATCTGCGCCATTCTGGATGTGCTGCATTTATAAAATTAAAATGCTTCTTAAATTTGACTCCGCTAAATCATATTTGTGCTGCATTCACTTTGATTGCTATGAAAACAACCAGTCTCAATTTTGTTTGTCTTTCTAAACCAGTCCCAGTTTAGGAAACACCGGATCAGACCCAAAAGAGTCTAGATGTCAAAAGAGGGCTGGCCCTTTTTATTTTGAGTGAGTGTTTATCTGTGTGTTTTCTTTCATTAACTCAAAAACAATCTCGGCCATCCGGGAGGGGCTCGTAGTAGAGCCGCTGCTCCTCCACATCGAGAGGAGCCAGTTGAGGTGGCTCGGCATCTATACCGGATGCCTCCTGGACGCCTTCCTCGGGAGGTGTTCCAGGCACGTCCCACCGGGAGGAGGCCCAGGGGACGGCCCAGGACACGCTGGAGGGACTATGTCTCTCGGCTGGCCTGGGAACGCCTTGGGCTCCCCCCGGAGGAGCTGGAGGAGGTGTCTGGGGAGAGGGACGTCTGGGCGTCTCTGCTGAGTCTGCTGCCCCCGCGACCCGGTCCCGGATAAGCGGAAGACGACGAGTACGAGTACAATCAATTATTTTGACAAAAGTTGTAATGTAGTCAATCAAATATAAATGGCAGAATCAAACTAAAATTGAATGAAAAAGACTTAATTTTAAGGAATTTCAGAGTTCTATTATTTTTAATAATCTAATATGGAATACAGTCTTCAATTCATCCTTCTTCAAACCAATAAAACTAGTAGGAACTCAATTACAAACATACTGCTGATCCATTCTACTTCCATTTAGCATTTTTGGCCAAGCAGCAACCACCAGCAAGATTTCATTACCAAACAAGTAGATTTTCAAAGATAAAACTTCAATAATGTTGGGATTTGACTGGCCTAAAGCAGAGAAGATATGCCATAAAAAATACATTTATATTCAACTCCAATGAATAAAACTGAGGCTCTCAATGGTGACTAGGAGCAAAGGGGTGAGAAGTTAAGAACTGAAAAGCATAAAACAGAACATTATTAGAACATTATACATACACACTTTTTCCCCTAAAGGTATTCACTTAAGCTACATTCCAAAAGATTTTCACACTGCAGGCAGGATATTTAGGTTAAGTAAATATTAAATGACTACTGAAGTCAATCTGCAGCACTATGAAATCCAGCTGCCAACACATTATGCAAACAGCTTACTGCTCTCCATTGATTCTTCAACAAATTGTCAGATTAATTAGCTTCGAGAATGCAAAGCTGTTAAATCGTTGCCTTTTTCTTCTGTCATTTCTTTGCCAGAAATTTGTCACATCAGGGAGAAAACCATTTACTAACTTGTGTTTTCTGACATAGAACAACACCAAAGCAAAACTACCAAGCTAAGCAACGGCCTGAAATAACTTGCATTCCCCACTGACATGAGTGGAAAGCTGGAGAAGCTCCACTTAGGAATAACTGAAGCTCCCTTTTTGGCTTTTTAAAGACAGATTACTGACATAACAATTAAGTAAACAACGTTACACAAACGACAATCTATGCATAGTGAGGACAACAAAATGTATGTCAATTAAAAAGAAAATAAACAGAAATGATCTTTCCCACGATCAAAGTAAAGTTTTAGCATAAAGTTCCAACTCTTGAAATGTAGGAATTTAAATGTAGAGCAGCCATAACCCTAATCAGTTTTTTTTACATAGTGATGTGTGTATCTGACATTGTCAGTTTACTCAGTACAAAAAAATATTGAAAGGAGTGCATCACAATAAAATGGTAGTTTTCCAAATGTTGTGTGTCAGTGCCAACAGTCTACAGCCAAAATGGCTGTAATTGTTGCTGCCTGCATGTCAATAATGGCACTTTTGCACTAGAAAAACTAAGTGTAGTCCTGGTTTCATGCATGATGCAAACAACAACAGACAATATTAAACTTGTGTGAAAACAACAGTCTGGTCCAGCTGCACATACTGTATGTAAAGCAGATGGTAAGATCTTCTCTGCAGGTAAAGAACTGAGTTACAGCATTTTAAAAGCTGATATTCTGAGGTATTTTTTGACCCTCCATTTATGTTAAAGCCAAATCACTTAAAATGGCTTAGTGTCAAAAATGTCAGAAAATATTAACCTGAAACAAAAAATCAAAGATTCAGCTTACATTCTTATTTTTTAAGTAAAATTAAAGCAAAATTCTGAAATTAACATAACATTATTTCCATTTTTAAGGAAAATGAGCTTATAGTATTATCGTTGATTTAAAGACATTTTTACTCATCTATAGATAACTAAAACAGTTTTGCCAGACTAAAACTTCAACAATAAAGCTCTCATTATGGAGTTCACAGGAACTGAAGAAAAAAACAAAACAAACGAAAGCTATTCTGAGTAGATTTACTGTGCTGCTTTTCCCAATGATAGGCAGACTAAACTGGTTTGTTTAACATCTTCCATCTCTGCATACTATACAAAAAATCCAATGAGTTATTAAAAGCTCTAAACAAAAATATGGTATCAAATGTTAGCTTGTGCATTGGCCTAGCTCACTTTCTTTACAGTGCGTCAGCAATAACTTACTCATCAACATGTAATAAACTTGCTTCTTGTTATTTTTTTCTACTATTTGTGTTTAGTGATAGAAAATGACAATGGCAGATGCATTGTTGTTCAAAGAACTATAATATTACAGAAAACGGTACAAATGTTGCAAATCCTCACGGATTAAACTTTTTTCATTTCAACCAGACATAAAGCTGCGTCTTTAAATCTAACCAGACGTTCTACGAGGCTGCCAGCTAATATCCTTTAAAAGAGGTGTCTCTGCTGCAAAATATTTTTCATGATTCTGTGGCACATTTCTGAGTGACAGCAGAAGCGATAATAGAAATACTGGAGACCTTTCAGACAACACAGCAGCCAATACGGCAGTGGGTTACTATGGAGACCGAACCCATGCTGGTGGAGAGACATTGCAGAGTAACACTAATGTCTAAGGCAAGTCTTTGTTTTGTGAAATCAGGGTTGCTCAGAAATCACCATCAATTGTGGCACTTGTGATTTGGCCAAAAACAAAAATTATTTGTAGTGTGTGAAGTATGGATTTTGCAACATTTCTGTGTTTACATTATGCTACTAGAAGAATATATTTACTTATTTTAAGGATTTTCACAAGGGTGCCACTAACTATGAAGGGCAGTTGGGGTTTGTGATTATTACCAGGTCATTGACAGAGTTTCTTTTGCGGTTTTTGGTTTTTGGAGAGCTCTAGTTCAACAGATTTGATCCTTCCTGAAAACATGTTGCGATGCCTGTATCTGCAGATCAGCACGCCTTTGAGGTCTCAGATGAAGAATTGAAATAACAGACAATCTTACTTTCAAATCCAGGCTTAGTAATATGGCAAAAATATGTCAATCTTATAAAAAATGTTATCTCAGTTTTCCTAAAAAAAAAACATAGTTTGATACAGAACAAAAATGGCAGAGCATTCAGGCCAATAAATACAATTTTTGTAGATTCGACCAATTGTGTCAACTTGTGTCAACTTTAACTGACATTAAATATTTTGACACATTTAACGACACAAATACACACGTAACGTAGATAACGTATTTTAAATTTAAAGGTAGACAACAACACTGCTACCAAGGTAAGGTGAACTCTCTTGCTACATAAAACCTGGATTATAAAATTAAGTGAAAAGGAGGAAAATTAACTCATAGCACAGAATGTGACATGCAGACAATTTCACAATCTAAGTCTTTTGGCAGAGTCAACATGAACTAATCCTCTACAAGCTAACGTCATTTCATCTACCAAAATACTTTGCATCAAGTACAAGATATTCCCTCAAAGATGCTCTGTAGCCTTTTAATAGCAAAGAAGAAATGTGGTTTCTGTGGAGAGTTTTCATGAAATTCAGAGTTGATAAAAAAGACAAAATGAATGTCTTCTTTTTCTTTACAGTTATTCTAGAGTTCCTGTTTTTCCAATCTTGTTTTAAGTTGTTTACTCCTGTCTTGTTTCTTCGACTAGATATCATCTTGGGCTCTGAGAAACGGAGACAAACACGTTTCTAAAACTAGACTCATTAATTTATAAATAAACTCACTGGGAATATAAATGTCAGATTAACTGATAGAATAAAAACATTTAGTTGAATCTAAGCGTCTTTATCCACCTCATACAGTTTTCAGTTATCAGACAGTGATCCCAGTGGATTTCTCCACTGTTCTGCCACTTTCAGTCAATCAGGCTTAGATTTTAACACCACAGGGAGACGGATTCAGTCAAAAGACGAGCAAGGACTGCCTTTGAGTTAATGAATAATTATTTAAAAAATGACTCGCAACTGCAGCTTCTACACTTCAAATTTGAGATGAGAAGATTCTAAAAACTTGGTACATAAAGATGACCAACATATTCAACAATTCGGGGTGGAAAACACAATCTAAAGAGGTTTAGTGAGAGCATAAACAGGGACTAAAACCTGAATTCATGCACCAAACAAGTTATCTAAAGCTCCCTTTAAAGATCTCAGACACGTTGCTGTGTGATAGAGGTTTAGTCACAGCACACTGAGCAAGTAAAGCCTTTGTAACAGCCTTGAATAACATTCAGCTAGCAAGACAAAACGATCTAAATGATTTTTAAAAAGGTTGCCAAAGGGGAACAAAAATGAAAATGAAAGCTTTGTGAGGGATGCCAAGTGCATGAAATCTCTCCAGGTGTCTTTGCTTTTTGGTTGATAAATTGATCTCGATTATAATAAATCTGCCTCTCTCTCTCTGGTTTAAACCCAAGTTGTGTTTTCGTATGAATGAGACAGATTCACACGTTGAATCCGTTTGAACCCTAAGGATGAGCTTAGACTGCAAGGTGAGTTGCAAAACAGCCAAAGGAGTTGGTTGGATTATAATTGTGGAAAAACAGACCAGAGGAAAAACTATGTAGCACCCCTAAAATAGAAAATAATGAGTAGTGGATCAATTAATCATTGTTTTTGTGCTTAAATAAATCTTAATGTTTTATTATGCGTTTTATTATGTTCTTCCTAATCTTGTGAAACTGAAATCATCATCATTTTTAGGACATAAAGCTAACCATGTAGAGAAAGAACATGCTCCTCTCTACTAAATTAGATTCAAACCAGTATCAACTTATGTTTGTGCTGCAATCATCCCAGCAGGGATGTTTGAGTTTATTGTGCCCCGCCCCTAAAAATTCAAAGAACTTAAATCAGTAAATATCGTGGTTAACAAAGAAAAAATGTAGCAACCACCAGACATGAAAGTTTTCTTCCTGCTCTTAGTTTACATAACTTACAGCAGAGTAGCTTATTGCCAGAGAGTCCCTTAAATAAAAGTCCTAACAGAGAGTCAGAAAAAAATTCAACAGGTAACAGAAAGAAGATGATAATGTATCCAGCTTTCAGTCCCAGGACATTACCCAGGCAGCAGTGCTTCTTGAAAGGATTTACTTGTTCACCCTTTGTACAGTTCACCCTTAAACAGTTGCTTTAAACTGCAGTACAGAAATAAACTTTGACTTGACCCAAAAAAGACTAAGAATCAGACGACTCATTTTTAAGCAACAAAATAGAACAGGTTATCTTGCTCTGATTTTATCAGATGTGTTTGCGTAATGTTCTCTTTTACATAAAACTCTGCATTTGTGACTCTTATTCAAGACTCAAGTCGCACTTTGGTTTGTTTAACATATACAGTTAAAACCAGACGTTTGCATACTGGAAAACAAATAATCTCTTCTTTCTCACTGACATTAGAGACTTTGTCAGTTATGGGTTAGTTAAAGCTGCAGTTTGTAACGTTTCTTAAACAAGGAGAGAGGAGATTTTGAAATCTAACCACTTTAGCACTTAGCCTGCATTACATACCATTGAAGATGAACCCCCTTTCGTTCCCCTGCCCTCTTCCACAGTTAGCTTGATATTCAGACTGACATTACATGTAATGTAGATCTGGTGAGCATTCTATCTAGTGCCATACTGGCCTATGTTCTATCCATCCCTTTTCTTTACCCGCTTCTTCCGTACTGGGTTGCGGGGAAGCTGGTGCCTATCTCCAGCAGTCTATGGGTGAGAGGCGGGGCACACCTTGGATAGGTCACCAGTCCATCGCATGGCAACACACAAACAACCATGCACACACTCATTCACACACCTAAGAGCAATTTAGAAAGACCAATTAACCTAACAAGCATGTCTTTGGACTGTGGGAGGAAGCCGGAGTAACCGGTGAGAACCCACTAATGCACGGGGAGAACATGCAAACTCAATGCAGAAAGACCCCCGCCCAGGAGTCGAACCCAGGACCTTCTTGCTGCAAGGCAACAGTGCTACCAACTGCACCACCGTGCAGCCCTGGCCTACTGTCTATTCTTTCGGCTTTTTCCTTTTAAGGGTCGCCACAGCAAGTCATCTGTCTCCATCAAACCCTATCTGTTGTAACATCTTCTCTGTCTTTCACTCCATCCATAAATCTCCTCTTCGGTCTTCCTCTAGGCCTCCTGCATGGCAGTTCCAGCCTCAGCATCCTTCTACAGATATACTCACTGTCCCTCCTCTCCATCTCCAAACCATCTTAATTTGGCCTCTCTGACTTTATCTCAAACACATCTAACAAAAGCTGTCCCTCTGATGTACTCACTCCTGATCCTCCCCTCACTCCCAAAGAGAATCTGAACATCATCTCTGCTACCTCCAGCTCTGCCTCTTGTCTCTTCTTTAGTGCCACTGTCTCTAAACCATACAACATTGGGGGTCTCACCACCATCTTGTACACCTTTCCTTTCATTCTTGCTGACACTCTTCTTCACTCGTTCCAACCTGCTTGGGCACGTTTTTTCACCTCTTATCCACGCCCACCATTACTCTGGATTGTTGACCCTAAGTACTTCAAATCCTACACCTTCTTTATCTCTGTTCCCTGTAACCTCATGACTCCCAATGGGTCCATCTCATTCAAACACATGTATTTTGTCTTGCTCCAGCTAACCTTCATTCCTGTCCCTTCCAGGGCAAACCTCTACCTCTCTAAATTTTCCTCCGCCTGTTCCCGGGCCTCACCACAGATCGAAATGCCATCTGCAAACAACATAGTCCATAAGCTTATTGTAAACGCAGCATATTACAATTATATACAGCATTATTTGTGTTATTTACAAAAATATTCATTATAGCTCGCTAAAATAGAATAAATTATTTTGTTATTCCTGTTTAAAATTTGCCAACTCTTCATCAGTTTTGAGCCATTGAGCGAAGCTTCATCTATCTTTTAAATGCATTTCCAAATCTTTTTTTTTTTGCAATATTCTTTTTATTTTAATTTTTAAACAAACAACAAAAACAAGGCAAAACAAAAAGGAATGCAGTTCAGCAACAATGTAAAAAACACAAGCCAGATCTACAACACAAAACATAGACCACAAAAAAAAAAAAAAACACCCCAGAAAGTCTACATACTATATCAATCCTGTACTTGTATCTAATAAAATATAGGTAGAAGGTGCCATCCTCACATGTCCTGCAATTGAGCTAGAAATGGGCCCCACACCTCATTGAATAAGTCTTCCCTCCCAGCCACTCTGTAGGTAACCCGCTCGTAGCTGGCCATTGAACTTAAGGGTGAATTCACACCAGGAAAGTCCTTTGGTCCGCTTGTTTGGTCTGAACCAAAAGCGAACTTTATTTTTTTCATTTGGTGCGGTTTGTTTTCACATTGTACTTTTTGCAAGTGAACTATTACTTATAAACAAAGCCACGATCATTGCTCCCATTGGACAGAAATGACGGGGGCGGGACAGAACACAGACCCGGACATTTAGGAAAACAGCTGTAGACGTGCTGCGTGCAGCACCTCTGTTCTGTATATTTATGCCGTTATTAGAGCTGCAATATTATTGTGAGAATGAAGAGCAGCTCATTCAACACAGACTTTGAGACGCTCCATTTATAATTTTGAAACCCCGTCGGAGAATGCGTGCTGAACGCCGACGTTCTCTACGTGACCTACAACAAGCCAGTAGCATTGCTAAGCTACACACACTTTATCAGGTATGATTACCTTACAACACACACCTTTGCTACCGGCTACGGTGGCTTTTTATCTCCAAAGAGACGTACGCTTTTTGTAGTTGGTTCGGATCGAGGCCGGTTTGTATTCAGACCATAAGTGAACCGCACCAGAGTTCGTTTGGAAGCAGACCAAGACCCCCTCAAAAAGTGGGTCTTGGTCCGGTTGTTTGGTCCGGACCAGGGTTCACTTGAGGGTATTCACACCTGCACAGAAGGTCTGGACCAAGGGGGGAAACAAACTCTGGTCCGTTTAAAGCGGACCAAAAGTGGCAAGTGTGAATGTTTAGAAACCCATCAGGGATAAAACCTGAAATTATTTTGTAGCGTTGTTATTGCATCCATATTTGTTATCTATATTTTCAGAGTACTAATGTATAAGAAATATCCAAGAATTTTACTACAGACCTATGGTTAAAACTGTAAAGTGCTTATACTGTATAAAAAGAAGCATAACTTTTTTATTCTCACTGTCTGACATTAAGTCACATTAAACGTTTCCTGTTCTGTCACCAAAATTGCTTCTATTTTCTAAATGCCAGAATAACAAGAAAAATTAGCATTTCTTGCTGTAAGCTAAATTTTTTAGCTGAAAGCTGGCAGAAACAAGCTGAAATTGACTGCAGAAAATCTGCTGAAATCTGATAAATTAGTAGAAATAGCAGAAACAGCAAAGAAAAACTGTCATCTGATCTGTTTGAGCAGGAAGACTATTAGCTATAAAACAGCATAACAACGTAAAGTTACCTCAAAACTATTTGTTGAAAGAGTTGTTGAAATGCAAGAACTGACAAAAACTTAAAAAAAGCAGGAAAGAGCTGCCATAGATGAGCTGAAAAAGCATAGACTGAAGCAAAAATATAGCCTAAGAAGTTGAAGTCAGTGCTAAAATACATAATAACAACAAATACCTGAAGAAACACAAAAACAAACAGGTAATGTCCTTAAAAAGGCAATGTGTTCATCAGCTAAGAGAGAAGAGAAGAGAAAGAGAAGCTAAAATGCTAACATTAGCATATTGGCTATCACTAGCATGAAGGCTGATATTAATTTAACCCATCTACCATGCAAAAAGCAATGTATAAGCTAAAATTAGCTAAAATGCTAATGCTTACTACAGCATATATTCAAAAGTCTTTGAAATTGCCCTTTAAAATTATTCACTCTTCAGCATTCACACAGTAATAATAATAATAAACTAGAAAATTTCTGAAGAAATTTAGACGGGGCCTGCCTCTCAGTGCGTGCTTCTTGGACCAGAGCCAAAGGTTGTGGGGCTGAGGTACAGAACCAAAGCAACAGAACGGTCTGCATCATGACTGAGGGTAGAAGGTTAAGATGTCTATCTAGAGCTGTTCTTGTTTCACCAGTAATCATGCATCCTTGCATTGCTTTGGCAGTCGCCAATAAATAAAGAGTCCAGTTTAGAGGTGTGTAGTAATAGGTGCCACCAGGCAATTGCATGGGAGTCAAGCCACTCACTGTTCTCCCTTCATTGCTATGGCAGGCCCCAACTAAGTAATGTTAAGACTTTTATTTTGTAAATATCAGTGAGTTTATTTTGAAAGGATAAAGTAGATCCATTTCCATCACAGAGTCCCAGCAATAGTGTTAAGACCAATGCTGCAATTATCACTGTGTGAAATATAAAGACGTTTATTTTGTAGGGTATGTCTAGGTGTTGTTTTGAAAGTCCAGTATAGTTGTCGTTTTTGAGGTGGTCTTGATCCGGTTGTTTGGTCCGGACCAGGGTTCGCTTGAGTGTTATCACACCTGCGCAAAAGGTCCGGACCAAGGGGGGAAACGAACTCTGGTCTGTTTAAAGCGGACCAAAAGTGGCAAGTGTGAATACACCCTAAAACCTGTATCCACTCCTTAAAAGTGGACTGAGTGGGAGATTTCTAGTGGCGTAAAAAGTTATCCTGCACCCTGTTGTCATGGCTAATCGACACCAAGATTTAGGGTGTCTTGACAATTGCACACCATCTAGAAGTTATCCCAACAGACATAATGCAGGGTTTTTGACCAAATGTGTGAATAAACAAATTCTACTGAAAAGTTTTACACCGTCTAAACTTTCCTTAAGAAGTAGAAAAGAGTATAGGAATTGGTAACTGCAGCCCTTGTTTTGGTTTCTCCATTGTGCACCTTCCAGCTGACTGAGGAGCATCACCCCTTTCGCACACAATGGCACGCATACTCACTGATTGACACCTCCCTCCAAACGAAAACGCAAGTGTATTGGTCAAAGTTGTAGCCGCAAGTCTCTGATTTGTTTAGCTGTAGAGGCCAGGGAAGGGACTACAGTAAAATAATAATAATCACAGATTTTCTACATCATAGAACACTGTCAGATTTAAGCATTTATTTAAATATTTTAACAGTTAAGTCTCATTCCCCAATTAACCATATTTCCTGACAGCCAGCAGCACTCGTGCAGCCCCAAACCATGACACAACCACCACCATGCTTGACTGTAGTCAAGACACACTTGTCTTTGTACTTCTCCGCTGGTTACAGTCACACACCATCTGAACCAAATAATTTTATCTTGGTCTCATCAGACCACACGACATACAGGGGTTGGACAATGAAACTGAAACACCTGTCATTTTAGTGTGGGAGGTTTCATGACTAAATTGGACCAGCCTGGTAGCCAGTCTTCATTGATTGCACATTGCACCAGTAAGAGCAGAGTGTGAAGGTTCAATTAGCAGGGTAAGAGCACAGTTTTGCTCAAAATATTGAAATGCACACAACATTATGGGTGACATACCAGAGTTCAAAAGAGGACAAATTGTTGGTGCACGTCTTGCTGGTGCATCTGTGACCAAGACAGCAAGTCTTTGTGATGTATCAAGAGCCACGGTATCCAGGGTAATGTCAGCATACCACCAAGAAGGACGAACCACATCCAACAGGATTAACTGTGGACGCAAGAGGAAGCTGTCTGAAAGGGATGTTCGGGTGCTAACCCGGATTGTATCCAAAAAACATAAAACCACGGCTGCCCAAATCATGGCAGAATTAAATGTGCACCTCAACTCTCCTGTTTCCACCAGAACTGTCCGTTGGGAGCTCCACAGGGTCAATACACACGGCCGGGCTGCTATAGCCAAACCTTTGGTCACTCATGCCAATGCCAAACGTCGGTTTCAATGGTGCAAGGAACGCAAATCTTGGGCTGTGGACAATGTGAAACATGTATTGTTCTCTGATGAGTCCACCTTTACTGTTTTCCCCACATCCGGGAGAGTTACGGTGTGGAGAAGCCCCAAAGAAGCGTACCACCCAGACTGTTGCATGCCCAGAGTGAAGCATGGGGGTGGATCAGTGATGGTTTGGGCTGCCATATCATGGCATTCCCTTGGCCCAATACTTGTGCTAGATGTGCGCGTCACTGCCAAGGACTACCGAACCATTCTTGAGGACCATGTGCATCCAATGGTTCAAACATTGTATCCTGAAGGCGGTGTTGTGTATCAGGATGACAATGCACCAATACACACAGCAAGACTGGTGAAAGATTGGTTTGATGAACATGAAAGTGAAGTTGAACATCTTCCATGGCCTGCACAGTCACCAGATCTAAATATTATTGAGCCACTTTGGGGTGTTTTGGAGGAGCGAGTCAGGAAACGTTTTCCTCCACCAGTATCACGTAGTGACCTGACCACTATCCTGCAAGAAGAATGGCTTAAAATCCCTAAGACCACTGTGCAGGACTTGTATATGTCATTCCCAAGACGAATTGACGCTGTATTGGCCGCAAAAGGAGGCCCTACACCATACTAATAAATTATTGTGGTCCAAAACCAGGTGTTTCAGTTTCAATGTCCAACCCCTGTAGTTCCATGTCTTACTCTGCTGGTTTTCAGCAAACTGTTTGTGGTCTTTCTTGTCCATCACCTGTAGAAGAGGCTTCCTTCTGGGACCACCTTCATGCAGACTAATTTGATGCGTAAGCACTGACACCTATTCTCAATGAAATTGTCACCAAAACAATTTGATTTCTAACTGTAGAAAACTGTTAAACAGTTCTTATTAAAGTGAAATCAAAGGATCATTATATCCAGTAATCGTTAGTAACAGTACTACAAAATAGTATTAAATATAGTGGAGAGGAATAAGCATGTTCCTCCTTTCACTTCGATTAAACCAGTCTACATGAAAAGTTAATATACAGGGTGTTGATGTTTACATGGTTGAAGAGCTGCTAAACAAACAAAAAAAATATTTCTTGATTTTTGTTTTTAATCTTTGTTAATGTGAGCACCATACAAAATCTTAAATGCTCTATCATTATGTTTGAACATGTGTTCCTCACAGGAAAACTGGAGGTTAGCAACACAACAATGAGTAATTTTTATTAAGTTACCATACTGTCAAAAAAATAGTTATAAACTAGAAAAAAAAGCCAAATAATAACTAAGTCAAAAGGTTGGCGATATAGATGGCGGTACAGAGTGCAGGCACGAGTCAAAGTCATGTATAAGGTGGTGTGGATCCACTGGATTCATATTTATATATACCTGATTTAGATTATTACCAATATTTCTCCTCCAGCGTAGTTCAACTTAAATTAGCACAATCTTCGGATAAGGAATATGTATAAAATAATTTTCTACCCCAGAAACATGATGGCAGCAAACATCAGCTGCCTTCCTGTGCTGCCCTCTGGTGGTAAGAGATGCTTCTACCTGATCTGATCGTTTACCTTCACTCCCTTCAGCTGCATTTGGAAATACTTGTTCAGACTGCAATATCAGCACATTTAATACAATTTTGATTTTTTTGTAGTTATAAGGTATACAACTAACAACACAGGATAAACGATATAAGGTATTCAAATAAGCACTTTATCAACATACAACCCCTTTTAATTTCCTACTCAAAGTACTGTCAAATCGAAAGTGAATTAAAGTAGTGATGCTGCTACACAAGTTGATTAATATATACAGAGTAAAACAAAGGGAAACTAATTTGCTACGCTAAACGTTTTCTATCTAAAGTAGCCAAATTTGCAGTTTTATTACTTTATGGTCTCTAAAATGCTTGGGGCATGTCTGTAGTAGGTGCTTCAACCAACGATTACTTTGCTTGTCGATTCATCGGTCAACAATTTTTTTTTTATCCATCGATTAATAATCGGATAGTAGACGGTGCCTTATGGGAGATTTTTTACAGAATTTGAACCAGGTGATGCTAAAGCTATGCCAGATGAGGAGTTCTGGATAGAGCATATTTACAGACCAGGTTTTTCATCTTAAATGCAAAGTGTAAATATTTTTGTGCAATTGTGGTCTAATTACTGCATTGAATGGGTTTTTCTTTGAGCAAATGGCATATTTTAGAGTCTGTATACTCCAGTTAACGAATATTCGATTACTAAATTAGTTGAAAATTATTTCAATAATCGATTAATCATGATTAATTGTTTCAGCCCTAGTCTGTAGTATTGATATCATGAGGCCAAGAAAAACAGCTTAATTCCTACTTTCAGATTCTCAGGATCTGTTAAACAATAACTGATCACAATGAAATACTTTGCACTACTTTAAGTCAATCATCCTTACTTGCATAACGTGAAGGCAAAAAATGTCCAGACTTATTAATTTCCCTGGTACAAATTCAGCCTGTTAAAAAATAAAATTAAAACACAAGAGAAACATGTTTTTGGCCCAGTTACAGGCTTTCCACCATTTCCACCACAATTACCTCAGGGTCTTTTATTAATTATCCTATAAACAGATGAGCAAGGAAACTATAAGTGCAAAAAATGTACACTATGCAATTACATTTAAATATGAGCTCAAACTCTTATTTAAAAACGATCCCTTCTAAATGAATACGAGCGTATAAACGATGTTAAACCAACCTTGTGTCCTTTTGCACATTTGAAAACGTTAGCTTTAACAATAAGTTAATAAAACAAAATCAATTACGTGTTGCTTTCAGGGAACGTTTATTTATCAAGCCTGGCAAACCATTTAATGTGCTATATTCAATTATGATATTTTTGTTTGTTTTATGTTGTACAAGCTACAGAAAAACATAGTAGGGGCCAGAATTACTGATAGCAACACGTTAGATACAAAACTGTGGTTTTAATAAAAACAAATAAATAAATAAACATCCAAATCTGGTAAATTGCAAGCATGCATCATCAGTACAGAACTTTCACAGCGGAAAACCGTTGTAGTGGTTTGACGACAAATATGTTGAGAAATGAAAAATACATTAAACTTACCCCAGTTTAATGAATCGACTCTTGTTGTGTACTTTGCGGTTGTATTGTTAGTAAAATCCACAAACGCAAGATAGGTTTACCTAAACACGAAAAATGTTTTAAAAAAGAACCACAAGCTAGCTAATGTAGCTAACAAGACCGTAACTCAACTGTTGAAAAGCAGAACCGTTTGTTCATTTAAACTGTACCTTAAATCGTCCTAAATGTATTCTTAATATAATTCTTAAGATTCTAGCTTATGCTTTTTTCTTATGGGTTCTCAAGAAAGGTTAAGCATAGCTGTGCAGCATCCTTTTGGTTTTAATTAAAAGTTGTTAACTTCACCTGGCGAATCTAGAGAAAAACTGCAATACCGCATCTGACCACTAGGCAGACTAGGTTGATTAAGCTGGTCAATTAAAGTGGCGCTGTGGCATTTTCAATAAAAAATGTTAACGTCATTTTACATTTCACAGGCATCAAAAGTTTGGACACACCTTCTGGTGATTTGAGGCGACTGTGGCTCAGTAGGAAGAGTAGTCGTCTTGCAATCAGAAAGTTGTGGGTTCAATTCCAGCTTCCTCCTGCCATAGGTTGATGGGCCCCTGGGCAAGGCAACCTACCGATCTGCATATCGGTGTATGAATGTGTGAGCGTTAGTGAGTACGATTGGGTGAATGTGGCGCTAGTGTAAAGCGCTTTGAGCAGTCTGTATGACTGGAAAAGTGCTATATAAGTTCAGTTCATTTACCTTCTCATTCAAAGAGTTTTTTTTATTTTCATGACTATGAATATTGTAGCTTCACACTGAAGGCATCAAAACTATGAATTAACACATTAACACATTTCAAGCCTCATAAATGTGGTTGGGACCATCAGTTGTGTTGTGCAGGAGGTGGATACAGTACACAGCTGATAGTCCTACTGAATAGACTGTTAGAATTTGTATTATGGCAAGAAAAAAGCAGCTAAGTAAAGAAAAAGGAGTGACCATCATTACTTTAAGAAATGAAGGTCAGTCAATCCGAACAATTGGGAAAACTTTGAATGTGTCCCCAAGTGCAGTCGCAAAAAACCATCAAGCGCTACAAAGAAACTGGCTCACATGAGGACCACCCCAGGAAAGGAAGACCAAGAATCACCTCTGCTGCAGACGATAAGTTCATCCGAGTCACCAGCCTCAGAAATCGCAGGTTAACAGCAGCTCAGATTAGAGAACAGGTCAATGCCAGACAGAGTTCTAGCAGCAGACACATCTCTAGAACAACTGTTGAGGAGACTGTGTGAATCAGGCCTTCATGGTAAAATAGCTGCTAGGAAACCACTGCTGAGGACAGGCAACAAGCAGAAGAGACTTGTTTGGGCTAAAGAACACAAGGAATGGACATTAGACCAGTGGAAATCTGTGCTTTGGTCTGATGAGTCCAAGTTTGAGATCTTTGGTTCCAACCACCGTGTCTTTGTGCGGCGCAGAAGAGGTAAAGGGATGGACTCTACATGTCTGATTCCCACCGTGAAGCATGGAGGAGGAGGTGTGATGGTGTGGGGGTGCTTTGCTGGTGACACTGTTGGGGATTTATTCAAAATTGAAGGCATACTGAACCAGCATATATATATATATACATATATATATATATATATATATATATATATATACATATATACATATATATATAGATAGATAGATAGATAGATAGATAGAAGATAGATAGATAGATAGATAGATAGATAGATAGATAGATAGATAGATAGATAGATAGATAGATAGATAGAGAGAGAGAGAGAGACTACAGATATCTATACTGTTGTGATCCTATGTGGTCTTATAATGGTCCTATAAATGTACTATAAACCCCGTCAGATTCCCCTTGTTTAATACAGGGGGAATCTGACGGGGTATATAGTACATTTATAGGACCATTATAGGACCATATAGGTCCTATAATGGTCCTATATTTCACTTGAGTGATCAAGTAAAATATTGATACGTTTTAATTAGTTTGAGTTTGGACTTTGCTGAGAGAGAGAGAGAGAGAGATCTCGAGGGGGCCACAGATGAGAGTAACACTGGGGGCACATATATATATATATATATATATATATGCCCCCAGTGCCTCCCCAGCACCCCCCTTTAGCTCCGCCCCTAAGTACTGGGTCATAATACTAAAACAGCAGGTTTGTGCAACATTGAACAGACAAAAAGGAAAACAATTTTTTTGCCTTTATTTAAAAACCAAACATTGTACAGCAAAGGTTGTCCCATGAGTTGTTATTTCTTGATTTCCTCTGTTAAGATTTTGCATCATCCTTGTACTATTTCTATCAACTGAGTTTAAAGGAGGTGTTTTATAAATTTACGCAACTGTTGTTATTGCTTTAAGTTTACTTTAAGTTCGATCATCTTTCAAATTACACTTGCAAAGTCAGGGGTTAAAGAACCAGGCATATAGAATGTTATTGATTTAGCCAAAACAAGCAACATATGAAGGCAAACTGAACATAATTATGAAACATAAAGGTTTTGTTCAAAACTATATCAACGTCCGATCATGAGAATTAAATCAAAGACAAAAAAAATTCTGTCCTCTTATCTGAAAGCTCATCTGGCTCATCTCAGCTAAGAAAGCAAGATGACAAACCAAGTATTTCCTGTTTATGTGGCTGCGCTGCCAGTGTGTTTTGTTCTTTGCTACATGTCCTTCATGCACTCAGAGAAGTATTTGTGATCTCAATTATTAAGCTTTGTTTTGTTGGTTTATTCCTTTGTTTGTCTTTCTGGAAATAGCAGGACTGAATATATCTGAACAATGAGGTATACAGAAACAATAAAATATAAAACCTTATACAGGTCCTTCTCAAAATATTAGCATATTGTGATAAAGTTCATTATTTTCCATAATGTCATGATGAAAATTTAACATTCATATATTTTAGATTTATTGCACACTAACTGAAATATTTCAGGTCTTTTATTGTCTTAATACGGATGATTTTGGCATACAGCTCATGAAAACCCAAAATTCCTATCTCACAAAATTAGCATATTTCATCCGACCAATAAAAGAAAAGTGTTTTTAATACAAAAAACGTCAACCTTCAAATAATCATGTACAGTTATGCACTCAATACTTGGTCGGGAATCCTTTGGCAGAAATGACTGCTTCAATGCGGCGTGGCATGGAGGCAATCAGCCTGTGGCACTGCTGAGGTCTTATGGAGGCCCAGGATGCTTCGATAGCGGCCTTTAGCTCATCCAGAGTGTTGGGTCTTGAGTCTCTCAACGTTCTCTTCACAATATCCCACAGATTCTCTATGGGGTTCAGGTCAGGAGAGTTGGCAGGCCAATTGAGCACAGTGATACCATGGTCAGTAAACCATTTACCAGTGGTTTTGGCACTGTGAGCAGGTGCCAGGTCGTGCTGAAAAATGAAATCTTCATCTCCATAAAGCTTTTCAGCAGATGGAAGCATGAAGTGCTCCAAAATCTCCTGGTAGCTAGCTGCATTGACCCTGCCCTTGATAAAACACAGTGGACCAACACCAGCAGCTGACACGGCACCCAGACCATCACTGACTGTGGGTACTTGACACTGGACTTCTGGCATTTTGGCATTTCCTTCTCCCCAGTCTTCCTCCAGACTCTGGCACCTTGATTTCCGAATGACATGCAGAATTTGCTTTCATCCGAAAAAAGTACTTTGGACCACTGAGCAACAGTCCAGTGCTGCTTCTCTGTAGCCCAGGTCAGGCGCTTCTGCCGCTGTTTCTGGTTCAAAAGTGGCTTGACCTGGGGAATGCAGCACCTGTAGCCAATTTCCTGCACACGCCTGTGCACGGTGGCTCTGGATGTTTCTACTCCAGACTCAGTCCACGGCTTCCGCAGGTCCCCCAAGGTCTGGAATCGGCCCTTCTCCACAATCTTCCTCAGGGTCCGGTCACCTCTTCTCGTTGTGCAGCGTTTTCTGCCACACTTTTTCCTTCCCACAGACTTCCCACTGAGGTGCCTTGATACAGCACTCTGGGAACAGCCTATTCGTTCAGAAATGTCTTTCTGTGTCTTACCCTCTTGCTTGAGGGTGTCAATAGTGGCCTTCTGGACAGCAGTCAGGTCGGCATTCTTACCCATGATTGGGGTTTTGAGTGATGAACCAGGCTGGGAGTTTTAAAGGCCTCAGGAATCTTTTGCAGGTGTTTAGAGTTAACTCGTTGATTCAGATGATTAGGTTCATAGCTCGTTTAGAGACCCTTTTAATGATATGCTAATTTTGTGAGATAAGAATTTTGGGTTTTCATGAGCTGTATGCCAAAATCATTCGTATTAAGACAATAAAAGACCTGAAATATTTCAGTTAGTGTGCAATGAATCTAAAATATATGAATGTTAAATTTTCATCATGACATTATGGAAAACAATGAACTTTATCACAATATGCTAATATTTTGAGAAGGACCTGTATATAATCCCTTTTGATGCCATGTTCAAGGATGGCAGGGCCTGTCAGCTCTGAGAGAAGTTAAGTGTTTCAGCTTTTACAGTAAAAATAAAATCCAACCTGCACTATTGTTGTATCAGCTTTAACATTTATGTACCTTAGAATAATAATTCATTATCATTGAAAACTGTTACAGGATTTGACAGGAAAGCCAGTATAACAACTGTTTGGATTTCCTGCCAGTTATGAAAACCACTAAGCTGCCTTGTCCAGTAGAGGGAGCCCCAGCTCAAGTATATGGGTAGTTAATTTAAAAAATAATGAGCATAATTCGAAAATTTATCAAAAGGAATCAGCATTTTGTTTTACTAAAACTGTCATTTAAACCATAGCTCTGAATGTTACATTTAACAGATTCTTTAAAACGTAGTTAATTAGGATCTAAATACCAGACAATTTGACTTTAATTGTACTATCGTATGGCATTTTAATGTATCTTAAACCTTTGTGCTACGTAAAATAATTCCTGGGGTTTATTTATTTATTTATTCTTTCAGTAAACCTAGAAACAAAACAATAAGGTGATAACTGTCCACTAAAAACTATTCATAAATTTAGTGTACCGTGTTAGTCTGGAAAAAAAAAAGCTATGATCAAACAAAACTTGAAAAATATACGATGTTGCATAACTCCTGTAGGAAGTTTAGCGCTTCTTGCTTAAGAGAGCATAACCTGAGGTTATCAGAAAGGATTTTACCCAGTCTGAGTCGCCATGTTTTTATTAAAGTGAGAGAAGAAAATAAAACATGACATCATTTCCAGCTGAAATTAACATAATCCATTCAGACAGCGGTACACCTTTGATTGTATGGACATTTTTAGGGATATTTAACCCTCTGAGCTGCCCAGGTCTTCTTATGTAAAAGTAATCTGCTGTTATTTGTACTAAAGATGATTTACGTCACCTATAATGACAATGCTCAATGTCTTTTCTCTGTTTTTGTGCACCACCTAGTGGCAGTATTGCGCACTGCTTCAGCCAAGTAGCATTACATAACTCCACACCTCAACGTACACGCAGTTATGTAATCTCACACATATGGATTAAAATAAGTCTTTCAGCTCTCAGATTAGAAAACAAGCGCACATATGTATCATTAAAACGCAGAAATTAACTACAATAAGTTACAGGAAAAGAATATATTTTATTTCTTCTTCATGTGATTATAAATGTAGCACTATTTTTACAGATGCTTTGGATTAAGAATAAATGTTTTCTAATAGTACAACAGGACATGAAATGCACTATTAACGAAATGGCACAACAGTCCAACCAGATAACCACTATCTTTTATTTGAGTGTCATTTTACATTTAGAGAATTCAAATCACACAAGCTTTCTGTTCAGATAGTTAAAGTTTTTTGTTCTGATACAAGATTAGTAAATTTTAAAAGCTGTTACACTACAGTACAGAAATTTATATACTGTTATCTTGGGCAGGAATGTTAAATTGGGGCTTTTAATTATATATTTGAAGCATTGTTTTTTTTTTCCATTGAAATTCAAACTCTGTTTTTTCAGTCAACTTTTTGATTTTGAGTTTAAGAAAAATCAAACATTTTTTATCCCAATAACAAATTTCTTCTGTTGTTGCTATTTTGTCACACGTCACCGTTTAAGATCACAAAACAAACTTGAATATCAAAGAAAACCAGAAAGTATTTTAAAAATGCAAATTTCAAGTCATTTTTTTTATTGAGGGAAAAACGCTGAAAGTTACTGAGACACAAAAAAGCATCAGGTTTCTCCAGTGCACCTACTTTTTCCAATCTTTTCTGTCCCTCAAGTGTTTGGAGTATTTAAACCTACTTCCTGTTGTCAGACAGGTTCTTTCATTTAGAATTTGCCAGTAATCAGGGCTGGGTACAAGTTGTCAAACTGAACTCAGCTTTGCATGTGTGGTTAGTCATTTAATTGATGAAGGGGAGGGAAGGTGAATACTTTTCCACATAGGGCCTAGTTAGTTTGGACGTTTTCTCCCTAATAAATTATATACTTTGAAAGCTGCATTTTGTATGTACTCCGGTTCTGTGTTGAATATTAAAATTGGTGACAAAGATCTGAAACAGATAAAATCAAAAACCTTTCCACAACAGTGTATTTTATCACTTTTTGATTTACTAAATAATCCTTTATTCTAAAAGTTTGCCATAGATGCTTTAATTTTAGAAATTGTGCTCATAGCAATACCACAATGATAGATTCAATGTAAATATACATCTTGGTACTGTAAAACATTTTCTGTTGCTCAGGATTGGACAAATATTAGATTAATTCGGCCAATTATTCATTGCAAACATTTATTACATTTTTTAATGATGCAAACAACAGCAAGTCCCATCCATGTTGAAACAGCTCATTACTTAGTCATGAGGGAATGAAAGAGACACAAAGGGACAGATTTTCCATTGTTTCCTTAAAAAAACAAAACATGACAATCATCTCTAGTTGATAATTTTGGCATCGTCTTCCCTCTTATCGAGTTAATGGTTTTTAAAAATAATCAAAAAGAACAAGGCATGCATAATAGTTCCTGTTAATGCACATATTTCAAAGGATACCCCTCAAATAGAAAATCCATGTACGATGTTCGTGTACATTTAATATACATCTGGTCCCTTTGTTGGTGTCCAAAGCCAGTCAACTTGTCTCTGCTGTGTTCACTAAATTCAGCCTATAAAATGGTTTCACTTGTTGCATGACTTCTAATATAGCCTAATAATTCCTCCCCTCATCTCTTATGGCATGTTCTGATCAGCTGATTTATTACAAAGTTTTAATTTTAAATATCTGTCTTTGCATCAGCTGACCATTGGGATATCTACATAATTTGTTTTCAGATGTTGCCATAGTTATAGCCAGTATCATTTCCTATTTAATGCATTAAATAGGATTTTAAAAAATCGTTCCCCCTCTTTAGCAGATTTACCACCCACTGGTTGTTTTTTTTAAAAAGGGAGCCCACTGACTATTTGGATCCATTCAGATCTGTCCTGCATAGAAAACAGAAGCCTGAAACAAAGCTGTCAACTTCCACAAAAAGATATGGATCTAATTTATGATACACTAAGATAAATGCACAGCTCCATTCATATACACTGGTGAAACAGCCAAATGTGTGACGGTGAGGGCTGTTTACGTGGCTGCATCTTGTGTTTACTCAAACCATGTCAAAGAGAGGGAAAAGAAAGGAAGAAAAAAAAAACAGGACAAAGCAAAAACACTGCGATTAAATACAATGTGGAATGAACTTCTTTATCTGTAAAAAAAAAAGTGTACTGCTATGTATACAACTCTATAGCCGTCTCTCACTTGCTCCAGAGAAGTTGAACAAGGGGGGAGGAAGTTGGTTTACCAATAGAATCATACAGAGATTTAAATTTCTTGCACTCAACAGATGGCGGTGAGGAGGGACAGAAGACAGCAAATGACAGACACATTATAGAAAAGATTCAATCATTTGAACGTAAACCACGTTGCCGTGGAGCACTCTCTTGAAAAAAAGAAAAAGAGACGATGATGAATGTGCGCAAACATGTATGGACGCAGTAAGTGCGGAACCAAATGTTCGACCAATAAAAGTCTATTGGGATCGAGTCGTACTGGTTTCTCTGGAGGCGGAGGCAGACTTGATTAACCGAACATGGGGCTGAGTATGATGGTACTGGTGGTAATGATGGGCATCTCGAGTGGCTGGTTTTGGCGCCCCCTAGGCGGTAGTGTTGATGATGGCGGGTGGGTTACGGGGCTGGGCCGCTCTAGTCAATGTACTGGGACAGCCAGCGAAAGCCCTCTCCGTAGCCCTGCCTCTTCAACACGCTGCACATGAACACCTCCAGTGGTCTTGTGTTCAGCTCCTTCATTGGAACGTTGCCCTGGGAGAAAAGGAGGAAAAAAAGTCCTATTTAAATAGATTGTGTGATAAGGTTTTAATGTGACCCTTTTCTTACAAAACAAACAGAAAATGATGACTTGTTCCTGATCATTTAAATTAAACTAAAAAGAAAACAATTCAAAAGTTGGGCGCACCTAGATCCAGCTATGGAAGGAAACAATAACCAGAGACTGGTAAAGAACTCTGAATCCCATAATGCACAGCAATAACCCATTCTCATGACGGCTTCCAGGAAGGAGTTCCACAGCTCAATGCCCATCAGTCATAGAGCTACAAAACTCTGCAGCAGCATTTCACTCTTTTCCGGTATCAACCGCTGCATCAGGGAGCACAGGCACGCGAACATCTGGATCTCACTGGCTGGGTAACAGACCTCATCTTTGAAGAAAACCTTTGATTCAAAGTAAAGTCTGCGCTGTCTGTGTATCTGGTGACCAGACCCTGCCTGAAAATAAGACTAGCCGCCTGACACTGGCTGGCTGAGATCCTGCAGAAAGAATCTGAGAAGAGGTCATAGCTAACCACAGTTCCGCATGTTGGGATAACAGCCTGCTGTTTGAAAACGTCAGAGCGCCAATTCCCTCCATCTATTGTTCTATAATACCACACCTCCCCAGGCAGGTATTCATAAAACAATACCCGACAGAGACGAGAGCTGGTTGGCTATTAATTCCTGATAATCCGGTGGAGCTCCGACTCAGTAATTATGATTAGAATTACTAGCCTTGTTAATAACTGCACTTATCACCTATTAATAGTCATTCATAGCCAGACCAACCTATTGTTGCGTAACGTGTAAAGTAGTCTAATGGAAGAGAAATTGTAATTTAATGTCAGATTTGATGCAGGATTTCCACAAAATTCACATTTTCTCTAACTTAAATTTCCAAAATGTTTACTTTTTTTGGCTGAATTTAACTATAAATATAACTTTCACATATACCGTATTTTCCGCACTATAAGGCGCACCGGATTATAAGGCGCACCTTCAATGAACGGCCTATTTTAGAACTGTTTTCATATATAGGGCGCACCGGATTATAAGGCGCATAGAATAGAAGCTACTGCAGTCAAACGTTTGACTGGGGTTGCGTTATGCATCCACTAGATGGAGCTGTGCTAAAGAGAATGTCAACAAAACAATCAGATAAGTCAGTCAGTCAAACTTTATTAATACACTACAAACCAGCGTTCTGATAACTCCATTCACTCTCATGGTAAGGTCTCCTCTACATAGAAATCTATTGAATAGAGCCAACCGCACGTTAGGAATGCATTGGAGTCTATGAAGTTGAAGTTGAAATCAAACGTTAATTAAAACGTGAAAGGGAACTTTTCCCTGATTCAGTAAACACGTAAAAGAAACAGTTTGATGCACTAAATCAAACGTTAGTACATTCACAATATAGTAGCGTTAACTGTTGAATTCTCTCGCTGCTGCTCTATTCCCATGTTCGACTGACAGCCCTGAGTTTGAACTCAGCATCGTAAGCGTGTCTCTTGAAAGGTGCAATTTTGGGGTCGTTATACACACACAAGTGGTGTTGGACTAGGAGTAAGCACAGTACAGGTGTTTACCGCTATTACTTCGGCGACACCCCTGCCTGACTACGGTAGCTGTAATGCTGCAAGCGGTGCGGCTTTGTAGTTTCCCAGTCGTACTGAAACATTTTGACAGAGCGCCGTTTACAACCAGTATGGATCAACCAATTAACCAATTGATCCATATATAAGGCGCTCCGGATTACAAGGCGCACTGTCATTTTTTGAGACAATTAATGGTTTTTAAGTGCGCCTTATAGTGCGGAAAATACGGTACTTTACAGAAGTCTCTAAATATAAACAAACTGAATTGAACCAAATGATTGGATGTAGGATTTTTCCACCCTGAATTTTGTCACTTGTAACTAAAGGCAGCTAACAGAAGGAAGTCCAATCCAGTCCTTTATTTCACCCTTTAACCTTTTATACAGCTCAGTGTTTGAGAGTCATTTTACATTTTCGTTTGTTTCTTTAAACCTAAAAAAGACAGAAGCTCTTTCCCAACAGATGAGCTCAGTTCACTTACCTTGCCTGTCGTCTGTCCGTACAATCCAAAATATTCCCTCAGTTTCTCCTCGCTCACAGCTTCAGGCCTGTCAATTTTGTTGCCAAGGATTAAGATAGGCACATTTCCGATGGTCTCGTCTGTCATCAATGCCTAGGGAAGTTGATGAAGTGTTGAGTGAGTTAAGACTTTTGGATCCTAACAGATTTCAAAAGCAGACTGATAAAACAATCTGATTAAACTCTCTCTGGGTTTTATTTCAAATCACAAAAAACTGCCCTGTTTTCATACTGAAGACAATATATCTAATGTGTGAAGTCAGACAGAGGTCCAACAAATAAGTTTTTACAAACTTTCCAATAGAAATCTAGATCTGATGTTTTCCAGAAGTTGCTGCTTATTCACAATGAACTCACGAGTGGCATTTTGTTTCATCAAACGGGTGGAAAGTTGGATCTGACATCAAATAATGTAGGCAATTAGCGAGATGGGAAATAAGCTTGAATATTGTAATTAAAAATTTGATGGAGGTGAGTGGTTTCACAAAATCCCCAGTATTCTTCACGGTTCTGGGTTCACGGTTTCCTGCCCAGCTCATCTTTTTCCAGCACTCCAGAAATGACATTTCTCACTTTTTATGACCCCCTCAAGGACATATAATGTAATGTGTTTATCCTGAATACAAGCGGCCGAAATGAGCTGGACTCAGCTTTAAAGATAGGATGAGGAGCTCATCATCAGTCATCTGCGGAGCGCTGTAGGTAGAGTCCCTGCTTCTCAGCATCCAAAGGAGTCCACTGAGCGGGATGCCTCCTGGACGCCTCCCAATACGAGGAGTCCCTGGGAAACACCCAAAACTCTCCAAAGGGACTTATAGATCCTGTCTGGCCTGGAAATGTTTTGGAATCCCCTAGAACGATCATGAGGGTGTCTGGGAGAGGGATGTCTGGGTTTCCATCCTGTACCAATTATCCCTGTGACTCGATCTCAAATAAGCTGAAGACAATGGATGGACAGTCATGTAAAAACTGATATATGAGACGTTTCGAGATGTCAATGTCAAAGCCTGACGTAAAAGTTTGGTTTCATCGTTGGACGGTAAATCAGGAAGCAAAGTTTTGTAGCAGTTTGACTTCAATCGGTGTTTCACCCTGAAATTTTACCTAAAATATGTTTTCTTGAAGGTCAAATACAATGATGCAGTCAACAGAAAGGATTTTTGTATGTGGATGACAAACATGTATGGGTTATTCTGATAGGAATTCAAGACAATAAAAAAGGTTTAGGACTCCAACTTGTCTGTTTTGACCAATCAGAAGGAGTTATCCACACAAGATACAAAATGTCTGTGAGCTGATCACAAAGTGATTCTGAATCCTACAGCTTTTTTTGCTTTTAGGATTTAACCTGAAGTAACCACTTTAACTGCCTCTCATGTTCAATACTGAAATGGGAATTAAGCAAAGTGGTTACTGTTCAGCCAAAATATGAACCCATATGACCTGCTCCTTGCGAATCCTCCACCTCTTCTCTCTTTATCATCAACTTATGGCTACATGCTGCAGTTAAACTGTGGCTTGAAAAACACCTGGTACAAAAAAACAGCATAGTCAGGTCTGGGCACAATTTGGAGTTGGGTAAGCCTCTCCCCAGTTTGGTGAAAGAAATACAATGGGGAGCAGAGTGCTTGCCGCTTCCTATATGCAAAGAGCTCAGAAATGACTAAAAGTATGTGTTTTTCCCAACAGAACCTTTCCATCCAGCGCCACGTTCCTACACATGCTGCTTAGTGCCTGCCGACGGAAGCATTTTATGTAACACATTCCTACGGCCTTCATCACAGGTAACAAAAAATCCCAAATGATCTGAAACAATGCTAGCGGTAGCCTCCTTTGTCTTGACCTCTTCACTTTGCCCGTTCAGCAGGTTACTGAAGAGAGGATTCGTGGTTTGGGAGGTGCAAAAACCCCCAAACTGAGACAGAAAAACCAAACTATTTCGCTTTTATTCGTAAAGGATTCCATCGCTAATAATAATGCAAGGAATTCTTTAAATGTTCAGAGTAGTAGACACTTACATCAAGTTCTGTTTTTGATTCAGCCAATCTCGGATGGTCTGCACAATCCACGAGGAACACGATACCATTAATGGCAGGGAGGTAGTTTTTCCACACTCTCCGGGCTGTATAAACAATAAAAAAAACCACACGTTTTAACTGATCAACTTATCTTGTGTTATCAAGTAACTCAAAGAACAGAGTTTCTTTGGCTACCATACAAATTAAGAAAACCTCAATCATATGAGACATTTACACACCTTGTGCATGTCCTCCAAGGTCAAAGGTGGTGAACGTCATGCCAGCAATCGTCAGCTCCTCTGATGCTGGAGGAGGAAAATAAACATTTACAACTGAGGCTGCAACCCAGAGTCACACCGCTGCTTATAGTTTATTATATGCATGGATAGTCTTTCCTCACATAGCCAAGTGTGCACGTGTGGACATGCATGTGTGACAGGGTGGCAACAACTCACTTGGGTGTAAAGTTGGCACATGCTGTCCCAATCTGTCATCTTTGAGCATGTGCAGTAGCGTCGTTTTGCCAGCATTGTCCAGGCCAAGAAAAACTAACTTGCCGGATTTCTTGTACAGTCCTAAAATTAGAACCATAGACGTCTCAGATTTTCAAGTTAACACTTTTATAAAATTAGAAACTAAAGCAAAAAAGAAGCAAAAGCACATTCAATATTAGGATATTGTCTGTTTTGTAAAGAGGGGAACAGATATGTGATGCTACAACTTAAATTGAAGTTGTATAAAACCTGTTTTCTAACAAAAACTGAAAATGTCCGACCAAGTTTTATTGAGACTCATTTCTGCCAGTTCTTTGTACTAGTCAGAGCTGATTTCTAATTGAGCAGATATTTTTGGAGACAACAGAGTTGGCAAAGAGTATGTCTGCGTGCTAATGAGTTTGCTGCTTCACACCTTCCTCCACTGGGATGAGTAAAGTTTTTAAAACGTTGAGACTTCTGTGTTTCTGGAGTTTACGTGAGAAAAGACTTTTGACACTTTCCTAAGATGGGCACAATGATTGAAGAAACCGGATGAGAGGTACACACTGAGGCCACTCCTCACTCAACTTTCATGTTGAGTTCTATGAATAAAAAGTCTGAATCAGCAGTGAAACACAGCGGATCTATAAGATTTCTAACTGAGTCAGCTCTGCTGAACGTCATCATTACTCACAGTTGCTATGTGAAGCCGGTCAAACTGGGAGAACAGGAACAATCGCTACATGTAGCTTTGACACTGAAACTAGAACAGTGCACTCTGGGGAGACGACCGACTGGTACACTTTAAGAGACATCCTGCTAGCTCTCAATCTAGAATCTATTACCATTTTAAAAGGAGATAGAGGGGAAAGAAAACTCTCATTGCATTTCTAAAGAATATTTCCTCTGCGTGACTTAAGTGTTTAAACTTCATAGAGACAGGCTGTTCTTAGATGAACAAACCTCAGCCAAATGTTGGGCAAAACCTATAAACAAACAACTCAGCATAAATGGATTTCCAGGAACCAGACAACTTGTGAATATTTAAAACCCTGAACTGTAAAGCTAATCTGTTATAAGTAGGGCTGCACAATGTTAACATTTTTTTTATAAACGTTGGTAAGTGTTACATTGACATTATCAATTGTGATTCATATATTTAACCAAACAGTGCAGTTGTTTTTCTGTCTGCTGTAATATCCAGATACTGGATATACTGGAAAAATAAAAAACATTATTTTAATCCCAACATTTGTTGAAAAAGTTGAATCTCGACACATCCGCAGTTTTGGCAAAGAAAGAATAAAACTTGTAATTTCCTATGACTTTACCAAAACATCTTGGCATTATGAAACATTTTTGCTACATTGAACAACAAACACCAAGTTAATTACTGGCATAACAAGCCTGAGTACAGAGCACTTATATAGTCAGAAAATATTTTATTGCAGTCCAAGCAGTTCCTTGCTAGATTGATACAGAGTACAGGGATACTAAAAGAACAACACATTTGCAATATACTGAGCAGCCTCACCAAAACTAGAACTCAAATTTTCAACTCTCTTCAATGTCAGAGGTAACTATTTTCCAAACATTTGCTTCCCTGAAAGAAAACGCCACTTTTTAAACTTTGTCTTCTTGTTGGTATACAAAGCTGTAAAGATATTTCAAGAATCTTAGCTTTATAATCAGCACTTACCTAAAAACTGTAGTACGCTATTGAAACCGTTATAAATCCAATCAAATAGGAATGACATATCCGGAGCTGTTCAATTCTGAAAGACAAAACAAGACAAAACAAGAGTAAAAAGTCATTAATTCAAAGAAAAATCAGGAAAAATCCTTGATTTGTTATTTGTGGGACACATAATGCTTTTGTTTGTGGCAATCTAGTTCCTTTTCACCAATTAACGAGTTTTGTTCTTGTACACCAATTACTGTATTACAATTCCTCCACACAAAATAAATAGAGAAACATTTCAGCACTTAAAACGTGTTGTGGAAAGAATCTGGTGAAAATGCACAGAATAAGAAAAATTACTTCAAAATAACAGCTGCTAATATGCATTGCTCATCTGTATATTTCATCTTAATATTAATTAGCTATTTGTGAGATTACAATTTAAGTATAACCTGACGGAAACACAAAAATAAGAATATGTGTACCTTTGATTTTATGATAATTAGACAATTTTGTTCAGACTAACGGAATAACAAGCTTGACATTCTGATTTATTACAGAAGAAAAAACTGAGCTGCTATGTCAGATAACAGGAGACCAGTTGTCACACACCTCAAGATAAGTGATGAAACTCTTCTTGATAATATACAGTTCACCTCAAGCTGTCAGACTGATTGCAGCAACATCACTAAGAACAGAGGGGGTTTCTTCACCTAATGATTAGGTTATTTAGAGCAGTTTTTTGACTCTAAGGATTACAAACAGCCTGCTCAATACAATCAGTAGAAACCTCCTAAATTAAACAAAGATGTAGTGTTCCAAATTTGAAAAAATGCATTAAGAGACTTGCTATAACTGTAAAATTAAGAGCTTGAAACATATGATCAATATGTGGTTTATGCTTCCTTATGAAATCACAAAAATCCCTTTATCCTGCTTTTACAAGCATGTAAATTATTATGTCGGTGTTGCAGTGATTAAACCTCATACGGCCGAGGGAGGACACAAAAAACCGTATTGCACTGTAAGCCAAAGAAACAATTGCCCCGTTATGGCACGCTCACTACTGAGTTCTAACACCATCATCAGTGATTGATACCGAAGCATACAGCAAGGTAAGCCGGAGTTGACCTCTAGTCCTAATTACGTAACGTGCAAACAACTCTAGGGCCAAAGTATAAGGTAGACAAAGGTCAAGATCAGGCAAATATGAAGAAAAAAACAAAAAAACAACAGTTAAACAACGCACCAGCTGATGTCAGACAACCATGCAAGTGGCGTGATGCATCAGTGAGTGGGAAACAAAAAAGATGTGGCCAAAGGCAGAGATTTCTTAAAAATACACAACAGGGGTCTGCCTGAAAGTTGTCTCTGAGATTAGAGCATCTTACCGAGGCTTTACATATGTATCAAATCTGTCATATTGCTTAGTGGAAGTTTTATCCGTAAGTTGAGTTAAACTTTGTCATTGGCTTGATGTTCTCAAGTAATTGTTCTGTACAAAAAGGAGCTGTTACAATTTTCTATGAACTCTGATAATGACTAACTGTTAACTAGTATAAGCAATATAACCGGGATGTGATAAATTTGTTCATATCCACTCACTACGCTTGTTACTGTATATTATATATACTGTATATATATTAGCTTTCTTTTTTAATTTCCAATTTCAGACAGGCATTGTAAATTAAAGTAGATACCAAGGGAAATCTATACAACTTTAAAGACAGTGGATTCAACTTATCTGAACTCTTGAGCCTAGGTAGTTTCACCTGATAACATTAGAAATAATGTTTCTTTATTAAAAAGGTTAGATGAATAAATTAAACTTCGCACAGTTTGGCCTAAATGTTAAAGTAACAAATCAAACAAACACTAAAAATCTTAAGTTAAGAAAAAAACACTAGAGTGGCTTTGCGCATTATAATTTCTAATGATCACATCAATACTGTCAAGGACTACAAATCTTGTTTATGATTTTACAATTTAAGAGATTAAGAACATGACACCTTTAAAATAGACAAATCCTAGTCAGTGTTTGTAAACACATAAAAAACCAATCACGAATTACTATTATTACAAACTATGAGGGCCAGTGTAATGTCACATTCTGTCACATTAGTATTGTCAAAAACTGAGTAATTAACTATGACCCCCAGCTTAACGTAAAGAAATGGTAAAATGTTACCCAAACGTTAAAACGTACTGTCAGCTGAGTCTTTAAACATAAACACACGCAATAATATCTGCTTGACAAAATGAAAAACAAGAGCTAACCTGGGATATTAATATAAATATATTTTTGGCTGTCATATTTAAAATAAAAATGCCATAACATTAAATTGAGATGGACCAACATTGTATGTTACATAAGGCAGTATCATAGGAGGTATGTTTTATGAACAAACTTTAAGATTTTACGGCTCTTGGTTATTATAAAGTGATGGGTAACATTTTAGATTTACGTTGGATAACGACCTAGGAACAAGCTACGTGTCATATTCTGTAGGCGACGTCGCATCGAGCGGCTACTAACTGCGTTAGCTAATTAGCAGTTAGCTAGGCAAATAGTTCCCTTTTGCCCTGAAATTTTGTCCTTTTTAAGGTTTTTTCCGATTAAATAATAATAAGACTGTTAATGAGCACAAAACAGTACAGGCGTAGGTTATATCAAGTTTAAAGAAGTTCAAACGAAGCAAGAAAGCAATGCTAATGTAGCATTATTAGCTGCCGGGGTAACCAGCTAAAACGCAGAGCGTTCACCACCATCTTTGTGGTGAAATATACGGAAAAAACTTACCGGTTGTTTAGATGTAGATTTATTTACCGAGTGTCTTCGCTCTAACAGTCATGTAAATGAATCTGTCGGTCAAAGAGAACAGGGAGAGCGGCTGCCAGGTCTTCCTCAGCCCGTTCGTATTTTGTTACTGAGCCACGACACTGCAATGGCTGCCCTGCTACTCCCCAAAACTACTCTGCCCATCCGCTTCCTGCTGATGTCTCACCGTCAGCGGTCCGACAGGAGAACTGAAACAACCCAACGCCTCGGTGTTATCTTACTCTAAATTCTACAACCAAACTGCTCAGGCAAAACTTCACTGAAGTTTACTGATGCCAGATGATCATTTTTAGTTGTTTTTCTTCCCCGAAGTTTTTCTTTAATTTTTTTTAAAGGTTTAAAGTTAAAGATATACATAATTAACACTAAACATACAGTTATTATTAGTATTATACTGTTGGTTTTATTTTGCTGCATCACTTCACTGCTATATATATATATATATATATATATATATATATATATTATACATATATGTTTATATATACACAGGTGTCATAAAACCATGATTCTTGGAATAAAACAACCACCCACTGTTGCTTTTCTGTCAGTTATTTGTGATTTTAATATTGCACACACTGTTATCAGTGACAATATTTTTCAGAATCAGCTTAATTACCAAGTTTGTGTACACAAACAAAGAATTTGATTCTGGTACACTTTGTTTTCTGTGTTTTCTGTGTACATATATACACAAGTGACTTTACAGAGAAGATAATGTGGGATCAGTCCATGTGTGCATAGTGTTGTTCTGGAACTCTGACTGTCAATTGTTCATCAGAGAAACAGCCTGGGGGAAGAAACTGTCTTTGTGGCAGGTAAAACAGTGCTCTGAAGGTACCTAAAGGTAAAAGTTTATGTGCGGGGTGTGTGGGGTCTGCAGAGATTTTAGCTGCCCTTTTCCTGACCCTAGACCTGTACATGTCTTGTATTTGCTTTATTGCGGAGAAGACAAGTGACAAATAATAATGTTTACATTTCTATATTTTAAAAAAAAAATTTATATTCTATCCTTAAAAATGTGCTTGCTTATACACAGTCCTATGGATCACAGCTTTCGAGATCCAGCAAAGACCTTTTTCCTATTCCTGTCTTTGTATAATTCAAGGTTTTACCTTTGTTAAAGTTAAGGAAAAGGAAGACCCTTTTTTGAATGGCTTAGCCCATTATTCATAGAAAGACTACATCAAATTTTTGGTGAAAAACAATAAGTGTGCAGAGACATAAACACTTTTGAGAATGGTGCAGACATAAAAATGAGAACTTGTTAATAATAGAGGGCAATATCTCTGTTTTAACAATTAACCTTGTCAGACTTTAGAAATTAATCTCATCCAGAATTTTTGAAGCCACTAAAGATAACAGTATCAGTTCTGGAGATCATCACAAAAGAAGAATAGTCTGACATCACAGGTGTAAAAAGCTTATTAGAAATGGGCGTTAATGTTTGGCATTACTATTAAAAATAACAACATGGATAATCTACAGTTTCTTACTCTGATTATTTTGTCTCTTATTTGTCATGGGTAGTCTGAAGGGGATACACAAAGGACTGGTATTTTCATAAAATAATATATAATATAAGTCATACAATAATATGTGTTACTGAACAAAACCACAAAAAAAGAAAAGACGTTTGAGGTTGCTTTCTGAAATGTGGTGTTCTGAATTAGTTTTATCAACACTTGTTTTAATTCAAATTTTTTTTTAAACTTGAGCAAAATTATTTTATATTGTTGTAATGCAATTTTTTCAGTCAGTCATTTTCTACCGCTTATTCCATAGTGGGTCGCGGGGGAGCTGGTGCCTATCTCCAGCAGTCTATGGGTGAAAGGCGGGGTACCCCCTGGACAGGTCGCCAGTCCATCGCAGGGCAACACACAAACAACCAAGCACACACTCATTCATACACCTAACGGCAATTTAGAGTGACCAATTAACCTAACAGGCATGTGTTTGGACTGTGGGAGGAAGCCGGAGTACCCGATGAGAACCCACGCATGCACGGGGAGAACATGCAAACTCCATGCAAAAAGATCCTCAGCCGGGAATCGTACCCAGGACCTTCTTGCTGCAGGGCAAGCCCCATCGTGCAGCCCTCTTTTCAAATCCAAAAATAGATAATATTATTCTGATGTTGATTTTCTGTGCTGACTCCCTGTTAAATCTAGGATTGGATTTAATTTTCTTTTCATTTTGTTCAAAGTCAATAAAAGCCCTACTCAATCCTATTTATATATAAAGATTGTATTGGTCCTTACAACCCCACATGAAATCTTTGCTTTGAGAGGACCGGTTCACCGATGCTGCAAGAATATTCAGGTTCAGGAACCGGACTCTTTAGTTTTCCAGCTCCTATCTTCTGAAACTAACTACCAGCATTTAAAATGCTAACTCTATTTGAGTTTTATAAAATTATCCGGCACTAATAGACTTCTTCTTCCTCTTATTATTATCATTGTTTTATTTCTTCATTGTTACCCTGGTGCTCCTCATCCCCTATTTCTGATCTGTTGTTTGTATTCTTTGCCTCTTTAAGAATCAGTTATGCAGCTTACAGAGTTTTTCATTTTACTACTATTTGCAGATGTACAGCAAGTCTGCCACTGACACTCCAAGGCAACAATATCCAATGTTGTTATTTTTTACTTGTTTGACCTGTTTTTGTTTTTATTCAAAATAAATTTTAAATAAAATGTATATCTAGTGAATGCAACTTTTAGTACCTTGAGCTATATGTCTTTGGAAAGGGGCTACATACTTTTGTATTTACTTAAATTATAAAAATTTCATAATTAATAGAAAAATAATTTATTATGTAGGGATATTATTTTTAGTTATCTGATTTATTGGATTAATTGCTGGTGCGTTTTTTAGATTGTTGTAGCATTTAAACCTCTATAAAATGCATCACAGCTTAAAAAAGTTATTAAAATGAAAGTTTAATAAGTGTTGTCGTACATTCAAGAGGTAAACTGTCTTAGGTACCTACATGTTAGATCTTCTGCAAGTTGGCATTACTATAGGATGCCTTTGAGTCTATGAATGGGGAAAATGTAGATATTATGAAATCCCAGTTTGTGCGTCCCGCCTTGTTTCTGGTACTCTGAAGAAATCCTGTGCACCGGAGGAAATGCCACGTGTACATACTGCGCATGCCCGACCATTTTTTACGTTGATCCTGCTGGGTGATCCCAACTTCCGGTGAAAGGGGAGAAGATTTACTCTAAGCAGGCCCGTCGTTCACTAACCTGTGGGTTGTCGAACCGGGTCTTGGAGTAATAATCATGGCTTTGTGATAGCAAAAAATCGCCCAATCAACACCTTTAAAGTAAACAGAAGCTTTTCGCATCGGACTTTGTTCTTTGCTGTGAGCTACACCGCCAGAGCCACAGGTTTGAGTGTTACTCCGCGACGGTAAGAGCTAGCCAGCTAGCTTCCAGAGCAGCCAACCGAGAACTTCTATATTAGATTCTGGTGTCTGTTTCAACATGTCAACTGCCGGGTTCAACTCTCAGAATGGGACCGGGACGGGACAGACCTACGCGAACGGTGAGTACCTTCTTAAACTTGTGTGAAGACAGTTGGTTTCGATGTAGCATATGAGCTAACGCCGATTAGCTGAAGTCGGGAGACATTTAGGTGCGAGGTTACCCGTTAGCTGCCTTTACTTAGTTAGGTTGTAGCGTAAAGATGAGCTGTCAGGTTAACCTATGGTTAATCCCGACCAGTGTTACCTAATTTTAAGATGATCAGAATAGTAGCTTCGGTTGTTGTACACAAACCAAAGTCTACATGATTAGGTAAACGTTTGTAGAGGCAGCTATTTTACGTTTTATTATTGAAATCACAAACATTATGAAGGCACAGGATGGTCTTTAGATTCAACACAGTCTCCCTGTCAAATCAGCAGTTTAATTAAAACGTTGTGATAGTTACTTGACAATGAATCCTCATTAGATTTTAATGTGTTGAGAAAAGAAAGTTGTGATTCACTAAAATTTTATGTGTGAAAAACCTTAAAGATTCACCCTGAAGAAGCTTGAAGAGCAGAGGTGGGTAATCCAGCTACAGAAAGTAAAAGGCTTGTTCAGAGATTAGTTCTAACCATTTGCATTTCCAGCTCCACAACATCGACAGGGACTAATCACCTGGTTAATTGAACAGAATGAAGAAAAAAACTAGGCAGGGTTTTTACTTTCTGGACCTGGATTACCCACCTCTGCTGAAGAGTAATTTGATTTTACTGTTGAGTTAAGGACTCTGTTAGTTCACCAGACAAATTGAAACTGTTTGAAAACATCGACCAGACTTTAACTTATATTTTTCTCGTCTCTCCTGGACGTCTTTACCTGAATAATTTGTCAAACAGCCATCTATCCCCTCTGTATGTTTATTAGCTTGCTTGCTGTTGTGCAGTGACCTCAGGATTCTAGGGCTAAACTTGTGTGCGTTCTGCCTTTCACTGTACATGTGGCACTTACCACCAGATAAGTTAAAAGCAGTGATTTCTCCCAGCCCGAATAAGCTCTTGAGTTTTGTTTAAAGATTGTTTACGTACAAATTTTATTCACATTCCCTTGAGAAGCTTAGCAAAAAAACACTACAGACTCAATGACTGTTGACTTAGGCATTCCACAGCTTGCAATATTGATGCATGTAAATAATTGTTCCTGTACTTCTGACTTTATGAATCCCCAGTTTATAGTACTCCAGCTTAATTACACTCTCGCAACTATCTCTAAAGTTGTAAATAAACACAATTCTCTTGAAAAAACATTTATATTCTTTCATTTTCACACCAATTGTCTTAAACATCTTAAAGATGTCTGGTTAAAGGTTTGTTTATAAGCCTGCAAATCCTGTTGCATCGTGTTTGTGTACAGTATGTTCTTTAGGCATGGGCTCATATGATATTCTATTGGTATTATCAGCTATAGTAAAAAAAATGGTTTCACAGTATCAGTCTTCACTCAAAACATTTAAATCAAAATGATTACAAGATCTAATTAATGTTATTTCAAACAGATTGGCAGCAGTTATTTTCACAGCTGCTTTATATTGCTGAAATGTCACCACTAACACTTGCATATTATTTTGATGCACACAAACATACAGAACAAAATAAACTTGAGTCGTATTTTGAGTAATTAAGCAGAATGTTATACATGTTTACCCTTCTGTTCTTTATGGACTTACACAAGTACATGATAAGTACTGATATTGGCTTATGTAGCCTGCTGTCAGCTGCTTAACAGAAATGCTGCATGTAGCTTGCTGGGAGCACTGGTGTATTACTCTAAGCTCCATACAATCAGTGCTAAGTCTGTTCATGAACATTATTGCCTGTTAGAAATAAACAATCTGCAGATGTCATATTTGTTTCCTCTCCAGTCGGATTCAATGACCTCCTTTCGTATAATTTTATTACAGGACTTGATCTAACAGGATTAAAATGGATGTGTAAGACGGCTATAAAGAAAATGAAAGGTGTCTGTTGGGGAATCTGTCCAGGCTGTCTCCCTGTGACTGACATGTTTTCTCTTATAGCCAACACTTTCAAGTTTGACATATTTAAATTACTTGAACTGAACTGGAAGATTTATTTGTTGTTAGATGATGCAAGCTTTCTTGGATTAGCTGCACTGTGTAATTGGGTTGTTAATACTAAAAGTCCAAACTCTATACCAATACAAAAAATACTCAATCCCATTTTCGATACTGTAGCAATATCGTTTTGAAGGCATGGGGTTTTTTCTAGTTATGTGCAAAGTAATTGGGCTGTGAAGCTAATATTTAAACAGATGGTGCTAGCTTATGTTGTCTGGAAGGTTTACTACTTCACTGTTGCAGATAGAGGATCCTTACTGACTTTTTTAAATTGCTCTGAAACATCAGTCATGTGCCGCTAACTTGTAGCTTTAGTGCAGCTAGCACGTGGCATCGTTCGGCATTTAATTTTTTCCTCTCTGTCTGCCTCGTATGGAAAGGTCCTCCGAACAACGCAGGCCAGCATGTTTATTCTCTGGATGTTCTCGCTATTAGGGTTGGGTTTAACTTGAGCTGGGCTACGAATTTCTCTATTTTCAACCAGTCTATAAATAAGAAATTTATTAACTTGAATATAAGTGTTGTGAATTTTCTTTACACAGGGGAACACTTTTACAAGAGAGCTTTATTTTGAAAAACTCATTAAACACATAGACACATCAAGTGTCTGATGCAGCAGGTACTTACACTGGTCATTCCTTTTATTAATGTTAAGCTACACTTTTGATTGTCTCCATATGCTGTCCATGATTGCGCACTCACTTCCAGCGAATTCTTCATCATTAGCGTTTGGCAGCTTCTTCTTCCAGTCGGTGGACTAGGTATCAAAACTAGGAATCGAAATTAAAAAATTTGAACGATTCCGGGAGAATTTGAATGTTATTCGCGGTTCCAATCGATTCTCGAGAGTCAGTGCCCAACCCTACCTTGCCACATTAGCAGAGTTTAATAGTTTCAACAGCTCATTGTTTTGGACATGTGAGCGGCTCAGTGTCTGCTATTGCAGCGCTGCTGCCAGAAAACATGGTACAACTTGGGCAAATTTTAATGGATCAGTTTGGATCAGTTTTGACGTAAATGGCTGTTTTTAATTCATTCATTTTTAAAATATTGATTCTTTTGATAACCCTACTTTGTGCCAGTGTTGCTTGTCTTGCAGTCAAACTTTTCATTTGAAATCTTGTATTTGCAACATTTTTAAGGCTAGTTTATCTTTGTAAATTCTTACTTCCATATATTTTGTTGACATTTTTTGATATTGCTGGCAGCATTGTTTTGATCATCTCATCTGATTCTTAACATACGATATGTCCAACTTGAAGATTTTGTTTCTAAAATGTCCTACAAAGATAAGAAATTGATTATATTCCTGTATTTGTTTATTTTCTCTTCACTTCACTGATTTAATTTTACTCTTGGTTGTTTTGTGAGACACTTAGAGAATGGTAGCAAGACTTTTCAAGTATGTTAGAATTTAGTTTCTAAGCAGCCACACAGTTGGGCTGTAATATAAGCAACTTTCTGGGACTTACATGATTTTGATGGGTGTGTGGGTTTTTTGTGGTGGTTTCGTTGCTAGTTTAGGTCCTATGTATAGGTTGCACTTGTGCCCCTGTCATTCATCTAATACTAAATGAGTGACTTTCTATAAGACATGCTTAAAAATCATTGAATGCATTTTATGAGTGATCCTAGGATGGAATTTGTTTAACCCATTTTTTTTTTATTCCACAAGGTGCATAGAAGTGTTGGGGGTTAAATCCCGACAATACAGCATCCAAAATTGCTGTAGTTTTTAGCATCTAATGCAGAAGACCAATGGCTTTATTTTTAAGACAGAGATGTGTTAAACTTGAAGCTGACAAAGCAAAGTACCTAATCAAATATAGGCCAGATAGGACTTTTTGAGTTGCTGCATTTCTTGTTTTGATTAAGAGAAATATGCAACATTTTGAGTCTTTTCTAACATGTCTTTATTTTCTTCCTCTCGTCTTCAGGTCCATCACAGAATCCAGTCACTCTGCAGCAGCCGCCAGGGGTCGGCTATGGCATGAACCACCAACCAGCCTACAATCCAATGCAGGCCAAAGCTCCGGCACCCCCTGGCCCCGGTCTTTACCCCTCTGGGCCGTTTCAGCCCGTTCCCCCTGTTGGCTCCTATCAGCCAAGCCCAGAACTTAGTTCCTACCCTTCTGCCCTAGGCCAGCCTCTGTTGTCCAGGCCTTTAGTAGGAGGTCATCCATCCTACACCCCACCTCTGTCTGCCAGCCCTGGCCCTAGGCTGCCCCCAGCACAGGCCACACCGCCTCCTCCTGCTGTGACTTCTGCTAGCTACTACCCAAACCCTCCACAGCTCATGGCTCCAGCATGGCATTATAATGCAGCCGCTACATCCATGGGGCCAGCCTCTTCTATGAGCACGCCTCCCAGGGGCCCTGTGGCAAATCATGTGAATCCAACTGTAAGCTTGGCTGCACCGTCACCACCACCTCACATGTCTTACAGCACTGCCCAGCCCTCAGGTCCAGGAGTCCCCCCCACTTCTATACATGGATACACTCAACCAGGTAGGAGCAAAAAGACTCCACTGATAGCTTTGCTCCAGCTAGTCTCCTTTGTTCTGTCCAAGCACACGCCTAGTTACATTTCAAACTCGAAGAATATTTGCTCAGTTATTGCAACAAATTTCAACTCACAGATAAGCATGAAGTGATGCAGGAAGTCTGACTTATATCACCTAAAAGATTAATTATCTGCCCCAGTTTCTATATATTCAAACCAGTGAACTTTAAATTGCCAATTGTGGCTTCATTATTGCACAATTACTGTGAATTTCTCCAAATAGACAACTTTTCTATAAAATCTTCACCACTAACGTACATTTCCACACGTCCACTTCCTTCACAGCATGAATACAATGACTCCTCAGCCCTGTAATTACTTCCATTCACTGACATGTGCTGAAGATATGCATATCTGCAGTCCTGATACGTTGGAGCTGGACGTTGACCTCTGCTCCAACGCTGAACATGTTGGCTGGCTGGCTGGCTGATGCCGCCTCCTCTGGCTCCCTCCCCGCTACACATACTCTTTATTCTATCCTCGTACAAAGTTAAGATTAGACTCTGTTTCTTCCCAATCTGATCTTCAAGATCGGAATCAGAGAAAAGCAATAGTATTTAGTGCAATAAGCAACGTTTTATTTTCAGTTTCTGCTGGACGTAGTCATGATAAATGTTCTGGAGTGCTGACGAGATTTACAGGAGTGAAAAAAAGAAGATCCAAAACCACAAACTGAAATAAGGAACTTTTTGTTCCAACAGGAAGTGAGTTATAATATGATTTACATCAGATGTAAGTTAATTGTGTAATGTCTGCCCACATTACATAAGATTTGCCAAGAATCTAGTGATTTCACCATTTAGTGCATTATTTGCAAGGGACACCTGAATATATCTAGATCAGCAGAATCTCTGTGAGGAAAGTTGTGCATAATCTATAATATACATTTATAATGTTTAGTATAGATATTAACACAATTTAATTTATTGAAAATGGCTGCTCCATCTCTGTGGTTTTTACTGCTGCTTTTAAGTTATAACTTATTAATCACAGTTATGATAATTGTAGGGCTGCACAGTGGTGCAGTTGGTAGCACTGTTGCCATGTAGCAAGAAGGTCCTGGGTTCGAAACCCAGCGAGGGTCTTTCTGCATGGAGTTTGCATGTTCTCCCTATGCATGCATGGGTTCTCTCCAGGTACTTCGACTTCCTCCCATAGTCCAAAAACATGACTGTTAGGTTAATTGTTCTCTCTAAATTGCCCTGAGGTGTGAATGAGTGTGTGCATGGTTCTTTATCCTGTGTGTTTCTGTGTTGCCCTGCGATGGATTGGTGACCTGTCTGCAAACTTCTTTATAGTCATACAAGCCTAACAAGCTGATATCGCAAGTTTAGTCGGACTAACTGCTCCTGTAGGGCCAATTATTATAGAAGCGATTCAACCTCAAATATTTCCAAACATGATGTTTTTCTTTCTAGTAAGCCGGCCAATAATAAAGTTGCTGTTTTTCAGTCAGCTGACCGGCAGGATGCAGGAGAGGGGCAGCACTTTATTGCTCTATTCATAAAGCCAGAGAAAACTCCAGTACTTTCTCTGGCACCAACTGGGTGAAAGTTCAACCACAAGTCGGCTTCATTCCAGTTTTTTTGTCTTAAAAGTTCTTTAGTCAGTCAGTCATTTTCTACCGCTTATTCCATAGTGGGTTGCGGGGAAGCTGGTGCCACTATCCAGCAGTCTATGGGCGAGAGGTGGGGTACACTCTGGACAGGTCACCAGTCCATCACAGGGCAACACACAAACAACCATGCACACACTCATTCATACACTTAAGGGCAATTTAGAGTGACCAATTAATCTAACAGGCATGTCTTTGGACTGTGGGAGGAAGCCGGAGTACTTGGTGAGAACCCACGCATGCACGGGGAGAACATGCGAACTCCATGCAGAAAGACCCTTTGACGGGAATCGAACCAAGGACCTTCTTGCTGCAAGGCAACAATGCTACTAACTGCGCCACCGTGCAGCCCTTAAAAAAAGTTCTTCTCGTACTCGTCGTCTTCCGCTTATCCGGGACCGGGTCGCGGGGGCAGCAGATTCAGCAGAGACGCCCAGACGTCCCTCTCCCCAGACACCTCCTCCGGGTGGAGCCCAAGGCGTTCCCAGGCCAGCCGAGAGACATAGTCCCTCCAGCGTGTCCTGGGCCTCCTCCCGGTGGGACGTGCCTGGAACACCTCCCGAGGAAGGCGTCCAGGAGGCAGTTCTTCATCCTTTTAATTTTTATTTTTGGTTGCCATCACAGAAATAACCCTGGCATGTAGTTTTTATTTTGCAGAGAAGTGAATACATTATTTCACCTGTAGTCTGCAAGTTGGATCAGTTTCTCTGGCGACTTCTACTGCTGAAGATGATCTGGAGTTCTTGTTGCTTAAACGTTGGCTCATTGTGGATTATTTATGCCACCAGCTGCTGTCACATCCTCTCACAGTTCATATAGTTGCCTCACCTCTAAAGTCTCATATTTCTTGTACAAAATACCTTCCAACAGAGCTGTTTTACATACCGCAGAGACGCAACACTCATCTAATATTGACGTCTTATCTCCATCTCTGAAATATAGTATTTTTGAACTGGTTTAACAAGGCAATGGGTAATAATGGCATGTTTTTCTCTAAATAAACAAGATATATTTATGAAAAATCTGCATTTTAAAATGTATTAATTTATCTTACGTGTGGGGAAAATGTCACAAACATCCATTATTAACATCTCATAATAAATGCATTTTTTCCATCAGACACTGGCCCTCCACCAATGAATCCCCTGGCTTCCAACACATACCAGCCTAACAGACCTCCCTATGGTGCTCCACCTACAGGACCACCCCCAACCATGAAATCCACGCCACCGCCCACTGGTCCCCCAGTGACCAGTGGTACACCTCCACCCCCCAAAGCAGATGGTAAGTGTTTTTTTGTTTTATTATTATTTTATTGGGTTGTTTTTAATCTGACTGGTTGCGTTTCAAGTCCTTGAAAATATATTCCTATACAAGATTTAACCTTTTATCATTTTGTCACATTGCACTTGCAAATTCAATGTATTTTATCAGGATTTTATGAAATAGGCAAGAAATGAGTACTGCATAACTGTAAAGCGGAAGGGAAATGATACTTGGTTGTTTGAAACGTCTTTCAAAGTAATGATCTGAAAAGTGTGGGGTGGATTTGTACTCGGCCCCCTTTCTCTGACATGCCTAAAAGCAAAAAAAGAAAAACTGATTGCCTTCAGAAGGTTTCTAATTAATAGAGTGTACATATAAGTAATTTAATCTCAGAATAAGTACAGCGGTTCCTTGAAGGCCTGAGAGGATGGAGAACCACATTAGAGGAATCAATGAACTCAGCAGACGGTTCAGGGATAAAGTTGTGGAGAGGTTTAAGGCAGGATGAGGTTATACAACAACATGCTCATTTTAGACCTCTTAAATGTCCACTGTTTAGACTAAAACATTTGATTGATATAGCAACTTTTAAGACAGAGCTCACAATAGAGATGGGCATTTATCTTATCATTATCGTGAAAAATGTTTCATAATGATAAGAATTTGGATTTATTGTGACAACAATAAGTTCCAGTTGACATTTAATAACCTGTTTTGTCTGACTTATTTTTGCTAATTTCTCCGCTGCCTCATTAGAACAGCAATATATGTCAGAAAATTTGGAAATGCGATTAAATGCCGTTACTGTGTGCCGTTTAGTGATGAAATCATCCATCTTTATGTAACTGGTGTCCTGAAGAAAAAATGGCATCAGGACACTTAGACAGGTAAGCAAAAGCAATTTTAGGAAGTCTAGTTTTTAGTTGCTTAAAAAAAACCCAATCTTCGAACTCGACGTGAGAGCCTTCAGAGTACTGGTGCCGAAGGAGCCCTGCCACCTTTAGCCTTCAGCCTCATGTATGGCACGACCAGCACGTCCTAGTCACAAGATCTCAGGGATCATCTGGATTACAAAGTTCTAGGTGCTTCCGAAGGATCAAAGATGGATCTCCTAGAACAGATTATCGTTTTGGCTGCTGGTGCGATTTCATTCCGATTTATCTTGCAGATAATGAATAAAAAAATTTCTTAGTAGTTAAGGCAGCCCAGGTAACACCAGTTGTACATTTGCCACAGTTTGAAAACTGTTTAAGCATTAATTTAAGCATATGTGTTAGAATGGCCTACTTAAAGTACAGAGATAAATTTAATTATGAATCTGCAGCAACACTTGATTGAAACTGATTTTTACAGATGCTGTCCCTCCAGTTTGATGGGGCTTAAGGTTCATAGTTGGTACAGGCATGACCCAAAAGGCCCAAAAAATGTTGTCCTAGAAAGTATTGATTCAATTGGGCCGAATACAAATGCATGGCGAACATTTCTTGGTTTTATTTTGCTAAAATATCATTTTCCTTTCACGTCACAAATATGTTCGGGTTTGTGTCTGTCTGTCACATCAAACCGCCTGGGGGTTTGTGACAAAATTGTGCAAAGCTGAAGTAGTGTGAATACCTCTGCAACATACTGGATACCAGCAGTTGGATTCATAGGTCAGCAAAAGAGATCAAACTTTAAACGAGACAAGAAAGTACAACTGATTGTTCATCAGAACAGGTTTGCTTTCTGTTTTTGTAAATCTTGACCCATTTGTCTTTGATGATAAAGTGACAGCTCCTTCTGACCTGAAGTCCTTCTCTAAGAAATCATCTCTGTTCTGATGTCCCCCTTTTGTTTTCCTCCCTCCCCATCATTCGCACCAATGCCAGCTCAGTGCTGGGGGGTTGTCAACAGTGCTGCTTCCCCCACTGAGCCCGACTTCCAGGAAGGAGATATTGAATGTCCAGGTGTGCCCAATTCATTAGCAGTCTGGTATCATCTGTTTGATGTTCTGTCAGTGCTGTGGTAAAGATCCTGTCCTTTCTGCGGTGTTTCTTACACTATGTGTGGATGCACCGATCATCCTCTTCCATCCCTTATTCTGTTGGTAAACCTTGTAGCAGAACATGGATTAACACATTTTGTCATTTTTTTTTTGGCTCTTCTAATGTGTTTTTTTGAATAAACATCTACAGGGGTTGGACAATGAAACTGAAACACCTGTCATTTTAGTGTGGGAGGTTTCAAGGCTAAATTGGACCAGCCTGGTAGCCAGTCTTCATTGATTGCACATTGCACCAGTAAGAGCAGAGTGTGAAGGTTCAATTAGCAGGGTAAGAGCACAGTTTTGCTCAAAATATTGAAATGCACACAACATTATGGGTGACATACCAGAGTTCAAAAGAGGACAAATTGTTGGTGCACGTCTTGCTGGTGCATCTGTGACCAAGACAGCAAGTCTTTGTGATGTATCAAGAGCCACGGTATCCAGGGTAATGTCAGCATACCACCAAGAAGGACGAACCACATCCAACAGGATTAACTGTGGACGCAAGAGGAAGCTGTCTGAAAGGGATGTTCGGGTGCTAACCCGGATTGTATCCAAAAAACATAAAACCACGGCTGCCCAAATCACGGCAGAATTAAATGTGCACCTCAACTCTCCTGTTTCCACCAGAACTGTCCGTCAGGAGCTCCACAGGGTCAATATACACGGCCGGGCTGCTATAGCCAAACCTTTGGTCACTCATGCCAATGCCAAACGTCGGTTTCAATGGTGCAAGGAGCGCAAATCTTGGGCTGTGGACAATGTGAAACGTATTGTTCTCTGATGAGTCCACCTTTACTGTTTTCCCCACATCCAGGAGAGTTACGGTGTGGAGAAGCCCCAAAGAAGCGTACCACCCAGACTGTTGCATGCCCAGAGTGAAGCATGGGGGTGGATCAGTGATGGTTTGGGCTGCCATATCATGGCATTCCCTTGGCCCAATACTTGTGCTAGATGGGCAAGGACTACCGAACCATTCTTGAGGACCATGTGCATCCAATGGTTCAAACATTGTATCCTGAAGGTGGTGCCGTGTATCAGGATGACAATGCACCAATACACACAGCAAGACTGGTGAAAGATTGGTTTGATGAACATGAAAGTGAAGTTGAACATCTCCCATGGCCTGCACAGTCACCAGATCTAAATATTATTGAGCCACTTTGGGGTGTTTTGGAGGAGCGAGTCAGAAAACGTTTTCCTCCACCAGTATCACGTAGTGACCTGGCCACTATCCTGCAAGAACAATGGCTTAAAATCCCTCTGACCACTGTGCAGGACTTGTATATGTCATTCCCAAGACGAATTGACGCTGTATTGGCCGCAAAAGGAGGCCCTACATCATCCTAATAAATTATTGTGGTCTAAAACCAGGTGTTTCAGTTTCATTGTCCAACCCCTGTATATAAAATGGTTAAAAACACCACTGGTTTCCATAGTTACAGTTGTCATTATCAGTACCAGATTTGAGTAGCCCGTTTGTGTCCATCTGCAGCTTTCGTTACCTCTTGTTAACAGACCGGGTTACAAATCTTCCAAGTGTCTAACAGATTGCATTTGCTTGGTGGTGTTGCAGGAGATGTGGCGGGAAATGGCCCACAAGCACCAAACAGCTATAATCACGTTGACAACAGAATGGGTAAGGCCTTTTTCTGCCTCGTGTATTCCTCATGCACAAATAACACAATGTTTAAGTGTATTGATATACTAGATACAGCAGGAAAAAGTTGACTGTTTTCGGACCTGTGTTTAAATCTGATCTCATCTTCATCATTGTTGATAAGAAAAGCTTCTAGTAAAGGATAGTTATGATTACATGTTTGTACAGTTCCCACTAAGCCATGCAGACAATCATTTCTACATACCTTCAACCAGTGACAAGCTTTTCTTTCAAAAACGTTTTATACAATGATAAAAAACTATTTAAAATAAACAATTCATAATATACTTTCTCATTACAAATGGGCCAGTATGAATTTCTTACAATACAACAACTCTAAGTGCTGTAAATACTTTGATTTTACTGTTTTTACATACAATTAAACATCATGTACAACATGAATATACTTCATTTTAAGTCAAATCAGCTATTAATGCAATTGCTACTAAAATATTTATTATTACAGTTATAATATCAGTAACATTTATTATTTTATGCTGTAAAAACAGCCACTGAGTTTAGTTATAGTTAAAGTCCCTATTTGGCCGTTTGTCCTTTTGTAACACAAGTATTAGAAAGCTAATGTTCACTGGGTAGTTGGTCAGGCTGCCTGAGTTGTAATCCTCAAGTCAGTTTTATTTATAGAGCACGTTTCATACAACAGTCATAAACTAAATGTTTGTGAAAAGGAAATGTAAATATTTAAACTACCAATAAAAATATATCAAAACATGAATCAAATGTAAAACACAGAGACCACACACAGGCTTTAGTTCACATAAAGTCAAGAAAAATGAAGAAAAAAAATCAACTTCTAAACAGAATTTTGTATTTATTGTTTTAACACAACAGGGGTGATGGGTGGCGGTTCTTTACTTTCCAAACAATAACTTAATGTGTTGTTTTTTTTGTAACTTGAAATATTTTCAGAATAATATTTGTCTCTCATGTAACACGGCCAATAGGGTAGTAGTCTGCCCTAAGCCAGCTGACCAGCAGTGCACAGCAACAGATGGGAGACGGGCAAGACTTATTTTACCAACTGTTTTCTAATAAAACCCAGCTGATTGCTTCAAGTTGAGAACTCTGCAGCGATCCCTCATACTCCTCAGCTCCCATTTAACAGAACCCGGGTCATTCTGAGTCTAAATAGTGTTAGTAAAAAGATCGATGTTGTCTTTTCAGTGACCTTAGTGTTTTCCTCCACCACACTACTACTTAGGATGATTGTAGCGCTGCAACTAATGATTATTTTGCTAATCGATTCTGTTGACAATTTTTTTCAATTAATAATTAGATAGCAAAAGGGGCTTAAGAGGAGATTTTCTGCAGAATTTAAACCAGGTGAAGCTAAAGCTACGCCACTTGATGAGAAGTTCTGGACAGAGCATGTTTACAGACAAAGATGGGTTTTCACCTTTTTAAATGAAAAATATATACATTTATTTTACAATTTTGCTGTAATTAATGCTCTCAGTGGGTTGTTCTTTCAGTAAATGGCATGTTTTAGAGTCTGTATACTCCGCTTAACGATTATTCGATTACTAAATTAGTTCAATGATCCATTAATGCGATTGTTTTAGCCCTGGATGATTGATTTTCTGATATGAATCTTTTTGTTTTGTTTCTGTCTTTTTCTTTTTTACCACAGCTGGTCCGACTCAGCCTGGCCCACCTGGGCGGCACTTGGGCCACTACCCCTCCCTCCCCCCTGGGTACCAGAACACCCCAACCCCTCCTGCACCCTCCTCCTTTCACCCAGCAATTCAAGCTGCCACCCAGCCTTTCATTCAAGGAGCTCAGCCATACCAACAGGTGAGAGAAACTTACTAGAACATCACTTCTCATTCACATCTTCACACACAGTTTGATTATTTCTAATGCATATTGGCTGATTTATTTAGCCTTACACCAGATTCTTTCAACTGATTATACAAATTGCATATAAATGACGTTGTACGTTTTCAGTTTTAGTTTATTGCTTTACCTTCTTTCAGCCACCTGGTGGTCCTGGTCCAGCTCAGCTGAGCCCGTCGCTGGCAGCCATGAGCCTCCAGTCCAACACGCCCGAGGCTCTAAGAGTCGTCAACCTGTTGCAGGAGAGAAACCTGCTGCCACCAAACCCAGTTCCTGCCCCAACACCCTGCCTGACCCAGGACCTGCAGAAACTCAACTGCAGCCCAGAGTAGGTCCTGGTGGACTTGTACAACAAATGTCTTTTTTTTTTTTTTTCTCAGAAAATTTTAACTACATTTGAACAAAATGTGTTGTAAATTGGTAATAAAAGTCAGGGACTTTTTTTTGTATTGAAACAAGTTATTAAAAGTAAACCGTTTTCCCTGTTTTTATACATTCAACTCTGATCATTGATGTTTTTTGTCCCTCCAGGGTTTTCCGTTGTACATTGACCAGCATCCCTCAGACCCAGTCTTTGCTCAATAAAGCCAAGTTGCCACTGGGCCTGCTGCTCCACCCCTTTAAAGACCTCTCGGTAACTTCCACAATTTACATTTTTTGCTCATATCCAATCCATTAATGGTCTGTTTTCACATATTTATTATTTTTGTGTTAGGATGAAACTGGTTTTACCAAGTTATGTAAAAGAAACTTTGTAAACACAGCCGGGTTTCTGCTTGTGGGGATTTGTTTTCTGGCAATGTTTGTATAGGAAGAATCTCTGCAGCAGCAGGGGGTGTTTGAACAAATGTGGTTACAACGGCAGCATCAGGCTGTCTGCAAACTTCAACTTGTGGGGAAAGATGTTTTGACTGCCAAAACGTTTTCCTTTTACCTAACCTTCACTGGGTCAGTGGTTGCTGTAGTAAATGACTCTGTGAACCAAACCACATGAATCCTCACTGACTGACTGAGTCCTTGTTTCCTTTCCCACAGAAACTGTTCTTAGGTTCTTACTGGAGGTATTTTAGATTTTTTTAAGTACTGCACATGATGCAACGTGTTTCAAGATGTCCTGATGTAACAATACTAGTTCAGTGAACTCATATCAAAGAGTGTGAATATTTTAGAGTGTGGAGGATTGTTCTGGAGCTGGGGGAAAAACGCACCACCAAAGCCTATGTCTTGTTTTAGCAGCTATAACCACCTTAAATTGATTAAACAGGGCTTAACACACTATTTCATTCTTTAATAAGTGTGATCACATATTCTCAGCTACCCCCAGCATGTTTGCATAGTAGATACGTTTTGGCGTAATTTGATCCAGCAGTAAAAGTGGAGGCTAGGCCTCAAACACCTACGATGATTTCATTTGTTTTCATCTTTGAGAGAGATTACTTTCCCTTTTTCTTTCAACCTTACCTGTACCCGTCGTTCCAACGCTGCGCTCTGAAGCTACGTTGACATGAACTCTGTCAAAGCTACACAGAATGAGTAAAAAACAGCTGATAGACCTCCAGGCTCTGGCAGTTATCTTTGGTCATGCCCGTTAAATGGAAGAGGATGTATCTGAAGATATACGGTCCCTTTTGAGGTCAATTGTGGCTGCATCTGAGCTTGATGATTCTGTACCCATTTAAACAAAATCCCTGTTATTTCTGTTCCTTCAAGTTAAACATTCACATCATTAAATTGTGGGATATAGTGATCTTTATCCCCTGATACACATCAGGTAAAACCGTCTGTAGAATCATAATAAAGGCAGTGCCAGGGCCGTCTAGGATGACCCCGACCGACATCACAACAGCTTTTGAGCAAGTCATGTCCAGCTCGATACAGAAGATCGGTTTCTAAATGACTAAGTTAGGAGAAGATGTGGCTTTTTTTTTTTATTTGTTCAAGAGGAAGAAGCTGGATAAAATGCCTTAATAACTTCCATATTTGGGGTCACTCCTCTTGTCTGGGGTCTATATATCAAAGGGTGAAATAGTATGTAGGATGCAGAGAAATGTAGGGCTGTTTTTTGTCACAGTCTCTGTAGAGTATAATCCATAACCTAATGTTTCAGAGTATAAAAAGCCATTGGCATTCAGAGGTTTCTACCCATTTAGAGCAAATATGCCTTCTGATCCAGTTAATTGTGGCATGAAATGTGGCAGCATGTGATGAAAACACCAGCTATGTACTGAATAGGTTTACTATGAGAAGCTAGTTGGAGAACCAGAGTGGTGTTTGGTATTCAATTTGATGCTGAAGAGTTCATTTATCAACAGCACTCTATTAAATAAAAACTGTAGGATTTTCTATGTAGATCTTTCCATTGTGCACAAGAAACATCTTTCTTTTAGTGATTGAATTTATCTTGAATGACCCACGATCTATGTAAGGTAAGGGAAGCTATTGCTTTAAATTTTAATTAAATTAGTTTTTCTATGTTGTTATTAATGCAGCAGCTTCCTGTGGTGACATCTAGCACGATAGTCAGGTGTCGGTCCTGCAGAACCTACATCAACCCGTTTGTCTCCTTTCTGGACCAGCGGAGATGGAAGTGCAACTTGTGTTATCGAGTAAATGATGGTAAGGTACTGGGAAGTCGTGAGTGAGAATAGATCTTCTGTATAAATGCCGGAGCCACTTTGAGTGTTACAGACACATTAAACCTTAGTAGCAATGATGTGCTTTCCAGCTTGGAAAGAATGAGTGCTTTACGGATACTTTTGTACTAGTTATTTAATACTGGATCACATTTATCTTTTATATTGTTTGAACGTTCTCTTAGCTTCATGTATTTAGTGCTTGTTTTTATGTTAAGTATGTTTTGGTAGAACCAGCATACTTTTACTTTCAGTAATTTAAATATCCTTCTTTGATTCTTCATTACCTTTTTTCCTCGGGTAGGAAAAATAATCTGACGCCTTTTATGGATGTTGTATTTGTGTCTTTTATTTAGTCCCAGAAGAGTTTATGTACAACCCAGTCAGCAGATCATACGGCGAACCACACAAAAGACCAGAAGTCCAGAACGCCACTATTGAGTTTATTGCTCCTTCAGAATATATGGTGAGTTCAGGTTTGCTTTTTTATTGCATTTAACATATGAGCAATAAACTGCATACTTTTAATAAGTCAGTCTGTATTTATAGAGCACTTTTCTAGCAAAACGAGGGCAACACAAAGTGCTCAACATGAGATGGAAATGGGAGTCGATGAAAAACGGACCAAACAAGACGGAATGACTTAAATGAGGCTGGAGCATGAAAAAGAAAAGTTCATAAATTCAGCTGATTTAAAAGACTTGAGGAAATTCTGTTCTGATACCTCAAATAAAAAATAAAATAAATACTAAGTAGAGATAAAAATTCCATCGATCAGATTCTAAAATCCTCAAGTCTTTAAAACTAATATCACAAATACAAGAAAAAAATAACCGATGCAGAAAACCGCTAACGAATACAATAAAATGCAACTAAATCCTGAAGCAAATATAAACATTCATGGATTCCACAATCTTAATAAGTGTTAAATTTAAGATCACAAATATTTAAAAAGACGAATAATAAATTATTAAGATACAAAAATAATGCTTTTTAATAAAACAATAAAAAAAGGGAAGTAAAATAATGAATTTAGGTCCTGATGGGTCAAGATTAAAAACTCCACAATTTGAAAGTCCTAAACTGTGTATCTTCTTTTTTTTTTTTTGTGAAAATCAATTCTATTGATGACCTTTCACTTGTCTTTGGTTTCATTAATAAACATCCATAAAAAATAACCAAACATGTGACTTTGACCAAACGTTTTGGTAGAAAAATGTTCCTTTTTTAAAATTTCCTAAAAGGTTCAGTTCATAAACATAAAAGGTTCTGTTTGACAGATGTTCCAAAAGAGGAATTAAAGAAAAATACTTGTAAATTATACTAGGATAAAAGGAGACTAAAATTTACATTTTATTGAAGCTGTTACGAAAGTTCATTAATCATGACAAAACCTTGGTTTAAATAATGTTTCTTTCTATAATGTTAAATGAAATTTGTTATATTTTATTATAAATTTCTTGCTTACTTTGAACTGACTCGTGTTTCTTACAGCTGAGACCGCCGCAGCCCGCGGTTTATCTGTTTGTCCTGGACGTGTCCCACAATGCAGTGGAGACGGGTTACCTGACTGTCTTCTGTCAGTTGCTGCTGGACAACATCAATGCGTATGTTCAGATCATAATGAGGAGTTACATTTCAGGTTTTAGGTTTAATTTGAATTTATTCATATGGCACCAGAAGTCTCATGTTTGTGTCACCTGTCTTGTTTACTAATGCTAAAAAGAAGCCTTAAAGTCTGAAACAGTCGTAAATCCCAAGATGAGGCAAATGTGGAATTAAACCCTTGTTTAAAAGAGCAAACACAACCATGGCTACGTTTGTGTGCCTCAGGCTTCCCGGAGACTCGCGGACAAAGGTCGGCTTCATCACCTTCGACAGCACCATCCACTTTTACAACCTCCAGGAGGGACTTTCGCAGCCACAGATGCTCATCGTTTCTGACATCGAAGGTGGGACAGAGCTGATGTCGAGCCTGAGCTGCATTTCTAAATGTTTTCTAAGTACACATTATGGCACCGATGTTTAAATGATAACATTGCTCCACAGATATCTTTCTACCAACACCAGACAGCCTTCTAGTAAACCTCAATGAATCCAAGGAGGTAAGCAATGTATTTAACATTCTTAGCTTATGTTTTAGATTGTCATATTTACTTAAAGTTTATCCAGTAACATTGATTAGTGCTACATACGTAAACTGTTCATCAGAGATCTGGATCTCTGACTGACCTGTATATTGAAGGAGGGCTTAACATCTTCGTGCTGGGTTATTGTTCTCCAGCTTGTGCAGGATCTGTTGAAGAGCCTGCCAAATTTATTCGAGAAGACGATGGAGACCCAGTCTGCTCTGGGTTCAGCTCTGCAAGCAGCCTTCAAGTTGTTGTCTCCCTCTGGAGGGCGGATGTCTGTCTTTCAGACCCAGCTGCCTAACCTGGGTGTGGGGGCGCTGCAGTCCAGAGAGGACCCCAACCAGCGAGCATCTGCCAAGGTAGAAACCCAAGTGATGGGCTTTTTCCCTGAGAGGTGTAGGACTGTAGATCCTAAAGCACCTTGACGACTGTTTTTAAGCTGGAGTTTTAACACAGGAGGGGTATTCCTGATCCTTATTCCACCTCAGCTGATGGTCATAATGCACCATAGTGTTAAGCTCTAAGGGTAGTAAATTTGCAGAGAGAAAAATGGCTCTTACTGAATTGCTTTAGGCCAACATTAATCTCATTTTTAGCATAAAACTCCCCAACTGCTGTAATGCTCAGCTGAATTCATTTAAGTTGGCTCTAAAATAATGTCTCACCCTACAGGAAACTCTTTAGGGAACTTTATTAAATACTGTCATTTTTTTTAGAAACTATGGGGTAGATTTTCTGACCCCTGACCCCTAGATAATAACTTTCCTTCCATCTAGACTGTCTGCAGAAAGGAAGAGGAACAAAGATACTTTTGATCATTACATTTCTTCTTATCTGCACAGAAAGCAGTACTTTGAAGTTATTGTCGACTTTTTGTTGTTAAACGATTTTATGGATAATTTAAATGAACTCTCAGACCTAATCAAACGTGCATTTCCCATTAACAGCTTCTACAATATCACTCCGTCCTTCCAGTTACTCTTAATATCTAAAATAGCTGCATCAACAACCACATTAGATGTCCATGGTTATGGCACATTTATTGAGAAAACATGTATGTAGTTCCTGCAAATTAAATTGATTGGTAAATTAATTTTATAAGAGTACAGCTTGGTAGCACTCGCTGATCTGTGATTCATTGCGTGTTTTTAAATGAACTGAGGTTTTCGTGCTCTTTGTGCTGCTGGTTGCATTCTCCTTCCAGGACGTCCAGCACTTATCTCCTGCAACAGATTTCTACAAGAAGCTGGCGCTGGACTGTTCCGGCCAGCAGGTGGCAGTCGATCTGTTTCTGCTCAGCGCTCAGTACTGTGACCTGGCGTCACTCGGTGAGTCCCAGTTAGAATGATTAGGTCGGGAAAAATGAAAAAAATCTGTCAGACTGACACATAATGGGTGAATTTTAAGATTGTTTACCCCAGAGGTCATGATGCTCTTTTCAGTAGCTTATTTTTTGCTGAGTTTCAGCCTAGACTTAGTTTGGCATGAAAACAAGTTTAATTCATTTTGATTTCACAGAATCTGGCACAACAGTTGTTTAAATCCATACGTTAGTGCGAAGATGACGTTTGCTGCTCTCACCTTGTTCATGAGTTTAGATTTTATTTTAAAACCTCCCCTCTTGTGCGTTGTCTTTCTCAGGCTGCATATCCAGGTACTCAGCAGGGAGCGTTTATTACTACCCCTCATATCACCATCAGCACAACCCAGCGCAGGTGGAGCACTTCCAGAAGGATCTGAAGAGATATTTAACTAGAAAAATTGGCTTTGAGGCCGTCATGAGAATACGTTGCACCAAAGGTAAGAAAATCACTCCGCATTTATGTCATAGGGCAAAACTAAATTGGTTTAAACAATCGTTTTGGGCAGTCTGTTTTAATAGAAATTTGCTGCTTTTTCTCTCACTGCAGGTCTGTCCATCCACACTTTCCACGGCAACTTCTTTGTGCGCTCCACGGATCTGTTGTCCCTCCCCAACGTCAACCCCGACGCTGGATTTGCGGTTCAGATGTCCATCGAGGAAAACCTGGACGATATGCAGATTGTTTCCTTCCAGGCTGCACTGCTTTACACCTCCAGCAAAGGTGCACAACCTGGCAGGACTTAGCTTATCTATTGAAAGTCAGAAGTTTTTTTTTTTCCGGACTGTATTTTTAAAATAAAATGTTCCCTTCACAGGAGAAAGGAGGATTCGGGTGCACACCATGTGCCTCCCTGTTGTTAACTCTCTGTCTGATGTCTTTGCTGGAGCTGATGTTCAGGCCATCACTGGGCTGCTGGCTTGTATGGGTACGTACTGCTCCAAGTTGCAGAGACACCGTAGATGGGCTGCATAACATTTAATGCTTATTCATCTTGTACTGTGATTTATTGTTGTATTTAATAGACATGCAATGCCTTACAAAGTATTCACACCCTGTGAACTTTATCACATTTCATCATGTTAATACAAGTAGCTTCTGTGTATTTTGTAGTGATTCTGTATGATAGATTAGCACAGTGGGAATGCTTCTGTTCAGGGATGGGGAAGCTAATGGTAGTTGATGGGAACATGGATGGAGATTAAATACAAGACAAATGTGGGGGAAAACCTGTTGGAGGCTGCAAAATACTGGGGTTGATTTTCAGGTTACAGCCGGACAACAACCAAAACATTCAGTCGAGCTTTAATGGAAGGGTCTACACCAAAGCATATTCATATGTTAGAATGGCCCAGTCAAAGTCCAGACCTAAATATAATTAAGAACTTGTTGCAGGACTTAAAATTGATAACCAGATGCTCCCCATCCAATCTGACAGAGTTTGAGCTATTTAGCAAAGGTTTCAGTCTTTGGATTTGAAAAAGCAGTTCTTTCTTGCCAAGAAACTTCATACATTTCCTGCGGTTACCTCATGGAGTCCCTCCTACTGCAGCATTGGACACAAAACAAGCAGGGAATGAAGTTCTGCTGATGATGTGTTAAAACCAAGCTGCTAGAACAGGATGGAGTCATTGTGATGTTACAACCCTGGGGGAGAGAGAGAACACATCTCTGTTGCTGCAGAGTCTGCGCACCCATTAATACATAAACAAAGCAGTTCACTGAGCTGCCAATAGATGGCAGCAATGCTCCCTGCAAAACAAACTTACAGTTCATCAAACTTATACCCAAAACTTGATGGACATTTTTCACCTTTCTTTAAAAAAGTCTTAATACTTTTTTAAAACAATTATGGTCTGAGTGTTTCAATGATTTGATGTTGCTAAGCGCCCCAGACAGAGGTCCTCACCTGACACCCGTATCTGTTTCACCATTTCTAGCTGTGGACCGTTCGGTGACGGCCAGTCTGAGTGATGCAAGAGATGCGATGACCAACGCTGCCATTGACTCGCTGTCTTCATACCGACAATCTGCGCTGACCATCCAGCAGCCTGGCTTGTTGGCTCCGGCCTGCCTCAGACTCTTCCCACTCTACGTCTTGGCTCTACTCAAACAGGTACAGTTTTAACCATTAAACAATCATTCTTTTCCTCTTATTGAAGCTCATCTTTATAGTTGCCTTCTTTCTTCAACCCCGTCCTGTAATGGAAAGTTTAATCTAATTCACACTTCTTAACCTGACCAGAGTAAAATACATTTGTACTTTGCGTGTTATCCCTGCAGAAAGCTTTCAGGACCGGAACCAGTACCAGGCTGGACGACCGAGTGTTTGCCATGTACCAGCTGAAGTACCAGCCTCTGACCTTTGCCTTGCTGATGATCCACCCTGCTCTGTATCGTGTAGACGACCTGAACGATGAGGTGAGAATGAGGGAAATCTCCGCGAGGAGAAAAGCTAATTTTGCTGCATTTCTTTGTTTTTATTTACTTTCCTAACATTCTCAGGGAGCTCTAAATATCAACGACCAGACCATCCCCCAGCCCAGAGTTCTACAGCTGTCTGTGGAGAAGCTTAGCAGGGAGGGAGCTTTCCTCATGGATGCTGGAATCGTACGTTTGGAAATTAGCATTTATTGAAGCTGTTGGTTACAGTGAGACTGATAATCAGGCATGAAAACCATATTTGCTGTAAAAGACGAGTCCATCTTTGGATCAAAACATTGACTGTTGTGTTTTATTCCATTCCAATAAGGTGATGTACCTTTGGATCGGACGCAACTGCCAACCCAGCTTCCTCTCACAAGTCCTGGGGGTTCCAAACTACGCTGCTGTGCCTGAGAAACTGGTAGAAAACATGTTGCAACGAAATGAAAAAAACTATTGTTTATGTACATTTATGAATTAAAGACAGGGTTCCTATACAATATGGAGAAGTCTGGCATCTGATTTCAGTATTTTCCAGGTCTTTTCAAGTATGGATAAAGAAAATAGCTGTATGGAGAAGTATTTGTATCTCTAGGCTTATTTCCCTTTCCCATTTTCTAAAACTTGTCCTTACTCCCACCCTTAATTTCTTTTTTTAGTCTCCTTTCTTCCTTGTTTCCTACTCTCTTTATTCCTTGTTTGCTCAATTTTTGTTTTTCCTTCCTTTTTCCATCCCCTCCTCGTGTCCTTCCCTGCTTATTTTCCTTCATTCCTTGATCCCTTGTATACTTCCCTTTCTTCAATTTTCCCTTGATCCTTTCCTTCCTTCCTTTCTATTTTGACTCACCTTTTCTTCTGTCCTTTGTCTTATTGTCTCATATTGTCCTTCCTTTATCGCTTTCCTTTCTTCATTACGTCTGTGTTCCTACCTAGTGTAGAAATTCTTTTATGTTTTAAAAGGGATAAAATAAATTGCAAAGTTTCGAAAGCTGAGGAAAGATGTGTTTTTACAAGGTAAATGTGTAGGAACCCTACAGCAGGTCCTTGTAGTGTCTGCCTCATAACGACGGGAACCCAGAACAGAGAAACTAAACTTCAAACTCACTAGACTGATAATAACTAATGCTGTAACTCAGTTTTGTTTCCTTTTTCCATCTTAAAACGTTGCTTCTCTCTTTACAGCATCTCCTCCCAGAGCTGGACACTGCAGAGTCACAGAGAACCAGAGCTTTCATTGGCTGGCTCAGGGATCAGAGGCCCTTCTTCCCTTCCCTCCACATCATCAGGTGGGAAAGAAAGTTTTTTGCTTTAAATTGCCTAAGACCCAAAGAAACCACGTGCCTTTAGCAGCCATTCGCCGCACAGTCGATATGTTCAAGTTCATTCCCTCATGGATGAGCCCAATGCCTTCTGGGGAAAAGATTTGTAGTCGGACAACAAAGACTGAGCTGTGTGGTGCCACAATGGCAAAAAAGTGCTAGTAATGAAGAAGTCTAAGGCCTTTAAACCTAAGGCTACTGTAGAAGCTGTCGGGTATGGTGGTGGTGGCATCATGCTAAGGGTCAGTTTCACTACCAGTGGTACTGCTGCATTCCACAAAGTGGGTGGAAAAAGGGAAGTGGGGCTAATGTTAAGCTTCTGGAGTTACTTTAACCTCAAGCCTGTTAGAAATTTCTGGATTATTCTTAAATGTTGGGTCAATGACAGACTTCCAACCAAATTTAAAGGAGCTCTACTGATTCTGCCTAGAAGAGAAATCTAAAATCAAGCCATATTTATCCCAGAAACCTTGATCTCTATAAGAACCTTTGTACCAAAATCTCCCTTTGAAAGATCAAGTTGCATGTTGCAGTATTTGTCCATCCTGTAAGGAGGAGCCCTTCAAAGAACAAAGAGGTTGCTTTGTTCCTAAAAATGAATGCTTAGTGATTGAGAGAAAATTAACAATAGATTTTCATCTATATGCTGTATTTATTTTTCTCAGGGACGAGAGCCAGCTGAAACCCCACTTTATGCAGAACATGATCGAAGACCGGACAGAGTCGGCCCTGTCGTACTACGAGTTCCTTCTCCACGTCCAGCAGCAAATCTCCAAATAATCAGCAGCCAGTGTGTTGGGACAGGGGACATCTCTGAAAAAGGACATGCACCGTGTGTATGAGTGTGTGTATATTTGTGTTAGGATGTATGTGTGTGTGTTAAAGCAGAAAGAGGCACGCTCTACAAACCCTCTTGCTTCAGCTGCGATCCACCATCATCTCTGAAAAGAACCTGAGCGGATGTGGGACATTGGCCGGATCAATTTTTGTGACGGACAGAGCGAAGGACGTCACTTGATTCTGACATGATCTGGCACTTTTCTGACCAGCTGAATCAGTATGTTGGAGGAGAGCAAAAGAAAGAAGTCGTTGAATGATCATAATGTTGTTTATTGAATGAATCAGTGTTTTTTTCTCTTAGAACAATGCTGTCAAACTGAGGTATCGCTGAGATACGGCGCAGGCAGACAGGCGTCTTTAGTGTTTTTGTTCAAAAAGCACATTTTTCTTTACCAACATGAATCAAACTCATGTATGTGAGAATATCTGCTTAAAATGGGTCTTTGAGGAAGGTCAGCGCTCCAAAACATCTGAGCTTTAACCGTCCTAATGTACCTAAAGGAGAGTGTGTTTATCTTTTTTTCTTTTAAGTCATTATAATTTTGTGTTGAACAAATGCATAGACTCTGATGCTAAAGGCAGATAGACCTGGCTGTCTCTGCTGCCTGGAATGTGTAGAATCGGCAGTGGAAAAGGTCTCGTTGGTCAGATCTGTCCTTCAGAAACTTGTCCGTCGTCTTTTCTTTCTGGACTTTCAGAACACCTCTAATGACTTTGCTGTTTCTTTTATTTCTTGACTGTATAATTTATGAGACTCCCAATCTGATTAAATTCTATAATTGCCTTGTATGGGAACTCACTTTTTATTATTAAACCTCTGTTTAAATACTGACTATATGAAATATTTTAATATAATAGGATATGGGAAATCTTTAACACAGGCGTAACGAAGCCATTCTGACCTTTTAATCCTGCTTATTGATACTTGTATATTGAACAGACTGCATTATGTAAAGGAGAAGAAATGCTGATGATTTTAGTATAAATAAGGAGTTGAAATGATTGCTAAGAAAATAAACAGTTTGGGAATTTTTACATGTAGTTTGTGTTTTAGTTGGTGAACTGTTTGTTTTGTTTTGGAGCGATGCTTTACCTGTGAGGCAGCCAGGGCTTCTGATTCGGGCTCAATGCATACAGTTTATAATCTCTTAGAGAAGCCAATTACAGGTCCTTCTCACAAAATTAGCATATTTCATCCGACCAATAAAAGAAAAGTGTTTTTAATACAAAAAACGTCAACCTTCAAATAATCATGTACAGTTATGCACTCAATACTTGGTCGGGAATCCTTTTGCAGAAATGACTGCTTCAATGCGGCGTGGCATGGAGGCAATCAGCCTGTGACACTGCTGAGGTCTTATGGAGGTCCAAGATGCTTCGATAGCGGCCTTTAGCTCATCCAGAGTGTTGGGTCTTGAGTCTCTCAACGGTTTCTTCACAATATCCCACAGATTCTCTATGGGGTTCAGTTCAGGAGAGTTGGCAGGCCAATTGAGCACAGTGATACCATGGTCAGTAAACCATTTACCAGTGGTTTTGGCACTGTGAGCAGGTGCCAGGTCGTGCTGCAAAATGAAATCTTCATCTCCATAAAGCTTTTCAGCAGATTGAAGCATGAAGTGCTCCAAAATCTCCTGATAGCTAGCTGCATTGACCCTGCCCTTGATAAAACACAGTGGACCAACACCAGCAGCTGACACGGCACCCCAGACCATCACTGACTGTGGGTACTTGACCCTGGACTTCTGGCATTTTGGCATTTCCTTCTCCCCAGTCTTCCTCCAGACTCTGGCACCTTGATTTCAGAATGACATGCAGAATTTGCTTTCATCCGAAAGAAGTACTTTGGACCACTGAGCAACAGTCCAGTGCTGCTTCTCTGTAGCCCAGGTCAGGCGCTTCTGCCGCTGTTTCTGGTTCAAAAGTGGCTTGACCTGGAGAATGCGGCACCTGTAGCCCATTTCCTGCACACGCCTGTGCACGGTGGCTCTGGATGTTTCTACTCCAGACTCAGTCCACTGCTTCCGCAGGTCCCCCAAGGTCTGGAATCGGCCCTTCTCCACAATTTTCCTCAGGTCACCTCTTCTCGTTGTGCAGCGTTTTCTGCTACACTTTTTCCTTCCCACTGACTTCCCACTGAGGTGCCTTGATACAGCACTCTGGGAACAGCCTATTCGTTCAGAAATTTCTTTCTGTGTCTTACCCTCTTGCTTGAGGGTGTCAATAGTGGCCTTCTGGACAGCAGTCAGGTCGGCAGTCTTACCCATGATTGGGGTTTTGAGTGATGAACCAGGCTGGGAGTTTTAAAGGCCTCAGGAATCTTTTGCAGGTGTTTAGAGTTAACTTGTTGATTCAGATGATTAGGTTCATAGCTCGTTTAGAGACCCTTTTAATGATATGCTAATTTTGTGAGATAGGAATTTTGGGTTTTCATGAGCTGTATGCCAAAATCATCCATATTAAGACAATAAAAGACCTGAAATATTTCAGTTAGTGTGCAATGAATCTAAAATATATGAATGTTAAATTTTCATCATGACATTATGGAAAATAATGAACTTTATCACAATATGCTAATATTTTGAGAAGGACCTGTACAAGATGCTACATATTTGGCGCTCAAGCAAACATGGCTGATGCAGATGCTGATTTTTCATTTAAAATTACAATACAATTACCACCAACAAAATCTTTAAATCTAAAACAATGGAAAATGTTGGGTGTGACACAAAGTCAGTCTATTAATAACCACACTTTTTGACCACTTTAATTACAAAGTACATAGGACAGAGACTGGATACCTCGATTCAACCAAGGGCTACTGACGGCATAGAAAAAAAAAAATCCTGTATCTGGATCGAGATGCTAAGAAGCCCAGCAAGTGTCAGTGGATAAAAAAAAAGCAAAACCAGTGGAAATCTGTGCTAATGCTTTACTAAACTGCGCTCAATTTTGCAATCTGTGCGCACAGATTACTGAACTGTGCTCCTGGTTTCTGCAATCTGTCTGTATGGTTTGATAAACTTTGCGTTATTTTGCAATTACTTTTGCAAAGCACGCAGATTACTCTGTGATATCTGTCGAGTGTAAGGACATCCAAACATGATGTCCTTACAGGAACCTTTCATTCATTGCTATTCCCTAACCCTAATCCTTACCAGTATATTCCTAAGCCTAACCTAAACTCAATGCATACCTTAGTCCTAAACCTAACCATTAACCCACGTAACCCACTTTTCCTTGTGTGGCCCAGGCAAATGTCCATACAGTGTTGGTGTTCTGTCAGCCACACAAAGTTCTAGAGACATACACAGACAGACAACCTTAACTGAAAACAACCTCCTGGGTGAAAATAAAATAAACATCCAGTGACTTTTAATCGAAAACATACATCTGATTTTAATTATTTACTAAACTTGGATAAATACAGAAGGCATTTTCAAAGAAAGAGTGACCCAGATCCTGATTTTTTTGCTAAGAATTGCCTAACTTCTTGTCCATTTTCTCCAATCAAGCCCAAAACAATTTGCAAACTGGATGTCTTTCTTTTAATAAGTCAGACGTGCAAAAACCCTTTTAAGGCTTGTGTCTACAATGATTTACATATCTCTTTCCTACAAGAAGGAAGGTAAATCCCCTTCATTCATCACCAGGACTCATCTACACCAGATCCCTCGGATGCTGCAGAACATTCACATCTATGGCGTTCATTTAGCACAAATGACTCATTGGTATGATGCCTTTTTTATTAAATGTGGACTGTTTTGTTGAAATACCTGTTCAGTTATCAGTAAAACTGGTGAATACAGATCTCTTTCTTAGAAGTGGTGCCTTTTTAGGAAGCTGCCTATCAAAGTTTAATTTTCAGGCTGTATAGGGCCTTCAGCAGCATTTGATTTTGGACCCCTCATAAGGAAGACTCCTTTGGACTCCTCACCAACAGCGTTTCAATACAGATTTGGTGGAATCACCTCTTTTGGGTCAGCTCCCAAAGAAGAACCAGCTCTTTCAACTCCGAACGACTCTTAATTTAGGATCTTTTGTAGCCCTATATTCTACCTTTACTTTGCAAAAATAGTTTGTCTGGTAAAAAAAACCTTTTGCCCTCAGTGTTTTTATGAGAAGCCTTATAATTGCCTAATGTTATTTATTTATTCTGTTACAAAACCATCCTTAGCTCTGTTTAATATTTTCATCAAACTTTTTTTTATTGCACAATTTACCAAAAAACTGCAAACAAATCCACAGATCAGAACCTGAACCAGGCTCAAGCAAACATGATTAATGTCCTCAGTGCAGGTTGGCCTTCAGAAAAATCAGATGGGCCGATCTGAAAGAGCTTATGGACATATGGAACGCCAAAGTGCTCAAAATTAAATAAATGAATAAAACATTATTAAATAAGTGTCTACATGAATAAATAATAAATATGACAATGATATTCCCAATGAAATTGTTAAATAACTGACACATATAAAATTCTCAGCTCATTATGAAATATATTTCTTTAAAAATGTGCTTATCATATACATTTTTTTCCCAATAATTTAAATTATTGATGAGGCATTTTTATGCAATTACAGCATATTTTAATCCAAAATGTTAGTTTCAAAAAGTCAGCTTTTATTTCATAATGGTGTTTTTATTTTATATTTTACACTCAGTGGGCTGGACCTGCAGGCCCATTGGACTGACTCACTGGACAGCTTGGTTACCTAGTTGTTAGAGAGCAGGGCATTTGTGTCCTGGAGAGGCCACAAATGCCCTGGTTCAAATCCCATAGCCTGCCTCTCAAACCCCGAGCAATACACACATACGAAACCATGATTTTCTATCTTAGTGAGGACTTTGCTTTGACTTCCATTCATTTTCATTAATTTCTATGGCCTAACCTTGACCCTACCATGACCCTTTGACCATCTTCATAAAGGGCAACTACATGGCAGCCATTTGGTGTTGGGTACTGTTGTAGAAATATTCGTATCCAGAGACTGATGATTGTCACTCAGAATCAGCTTTATTTTAATCTTACAAGAGAGAAGGATTTTACAGCATTGGAGATGTTCTCAGTAGTGCTGCCAAATCGTTCTACCTAGACAAAGCAAAGGTTCTCCTTATAAGCTACAACAGTTTTCAAGGTAACTCTCATGAGACCCAGAGAGACGAGGTGAAACCTGTTGTCCCAGACATAATCTTAACAGTGTGGCATACATATTATCTCACACAGGTGCAAGCAGAAGGCTAAGAAACCATTACTCTAAGACTAAGAGAAGAATGGAACAACACTGAGGGGTTCTAATACTTTTGTCAGAGTATCAAGGAGCAACTCAAGCAAGGCACTAAAATCTTCTATAACAATCCACCCTCTTCGATCATAATGAAACAAGTTTCGTATGTTATCAAACACCCAAGAAAACTTTTACTGAATGACAATGAATTTCAAAATGTGAATTGATCAGTATTAAACTCGTACTCGTACTCGTCGTCTTCCGCTTTATCCGCGACCGGGTCGTGGGGGCAGCAGACTCAGCAGAGACGCCCAGACGTCCCTCTCCCCAGACACCTCTTCCAGCTCCTCCGGGGGGGAGCCCAAGGCGTTCCCAGGCCAGCCGAGAGACATAGTCCCTCCAGCGTGTCCTGGGCCGTCCCCTGGGCCTCCTCCCGGTGGGACGTGCCTGGAACACCTCCCGAGGAAGGCGTCCAGGAGGCATCCGGTATAGATGCCCGAGCCACCTCAACTGGCTCCTCTCGATGTGGAGAAGCAGCGGCTCTACTCCGAGCCCCTCCCGGATGGCCGAGCTCCTCACCCTATCTCTAAGGGAGAGCCCGGCCACCCTATGGAGGAAGCTCATTTCAGCCGCTTGTATCCGGGATCTCGTTCTTTCGGTCATGACCCAAAGTTCATGGACATAGGTGAGGGTAGGAACGTAGACCGACCGGTAAATCGAGAGCTTCGCTTTTCGGCTCAGCTCTCTCTTCACCACAACGGACCGGCACAGCACCCCCATTACTGTGGCAGCCGCACCGATCCGTCTGTCGATCTCCCGCTCTATTCTTCCCTCACTCGTGAACAAGACCCCGAGATACTTAAACTCCTCCACTTGAGGCAGGAACTTCCCTCCAACCTGAAGAGGACAAGCCACCCTTATCCGGTCGAGACCCATGGCCTCGGACTTGGAGGAGCTGATCTTCATCCCAGCCGCTTCACACTCGGCTGCGAACTGCCCCAGTGCATGCTGTAGGTCTTGGCTAGATGGGGCCAGCAGGACCACGTCATCTGCAAAAAGAAGAGATGAAATCCTCTGGTCCCCAAACCAGACCCCCTCCGGCCCTTGGAGATTTTTAACCACCTTTGTGACTTCAGCCTGGGTGATGAAAGAGTCCAACCCCGAGTCCCCAACCTCTGTTTCCACCAGGGAATGCGTGATGGCAGGATTGAGGAGATCCTCGAAGTACTCCTTCCACCGGCCGATAATGTCCCCAGTCGAGGTCAGCAGCTGCCCACCCCCACTGTAAACAGTGTTGGCGAAGCACTGCTTCCCCTCCTGAGGCGCCGGACGGTTTGCCAGAATTGCTTCGGGGCCAACCGGTAGTCCTTATCCATGGCCTCACCGAACTCCTCCCAGGTCCGAGTTTTTGCCCCTGCCACCGCCCGGGCCGCGGCACGCTTGGCCCCACGGTACCCGTCAGCCGCCTCAGGAGTCCCACAAGCCAACCACAGCCGATAGGACTCCTTCTTCAGCTTGACAGCGTCCCTTACTGCCGGTGTCCACCACCGGGTTCGGGGATTGCCGCCACGACAGGCACCGCAGACCTTACGGCCGCAGCTACGGGCAGCAGCATCGACAATAGATGTGGAGAACATGGTCCATTCGGACTCTATGTCTCCAACATCCCTCGGAATCTGGTCAAAGCTCTCCCGGAGGTGAGAGTTGAATACATCCCTGGCCGAGGGCTCCTCCAGACATTCCCAGCAGACCCTCACTATGCGCTTGGGCCTGCCAAGTCTGTCCGGCTTTCTCCTCCTCCAGTGGATCCAACTCACCACCAGGTGGTGATCAGTGGATAGCTCAGCCCCTCTCTTCACCCGAGTGTCCAAAACATGCGGCCGAAGGTCTGATGATACGACAACAAAGTCGATCATTGACCTCCTGCCTAGGGTATCCTGGTGCCAAGTCCACTGATGGACACCCTTATGTTTGAACATGGTGTTCATTATGGACAATCCGTGACTAGCACAGAAGTCCAATAACAAAACACTGCTTGGATTCAGATCGGGGAGGCCATTCCTCCTAATCACGCCTCTCCAGGTGTCACTGTCGTTTCCCACGTGGGCGTTGAAGTCCCCCAGCAGAATAATGGAGTCCCCGGGAGAGGCACTATCCAGCACCCCCGACAGGGACGCCAAGAAGGCCGGGTACTCCGCACTACCACTCGGCCCGTAGGCCGAAATGATAGTCAGAGACCTCTCCCCAACCCGAAGGCGCAGAGATGCGACCCTCTCATCCACTGGGGTAAACCCCAACACGAGACGGCTGAGCTGGGGGGCAACAAGCCAACCCACACCAGCCCGCCGCCTCTCCCCGCGGGCCACTCCAGAGTAGAAGAGAGTCCAGCCCCTCTCAAGGAGATGGGTTCCAGAGCCCACGCATGACTATTTCTAGTCGATATCTCTCGACCTCCCGCACCAGCTCAGGCTCCCCCCCCCCCCCCCCCCCCCCCCCCCAGCGAGGTGACATTCCATGTCCTTAGAGCCAGCCTAAGCATCTGGGGATCGGGCTGCCGAGGTCTCCACCTTCGTCCGCCACCCAATCCTCTTTGCACCGGTCCCTCACGGTTCCCCTTGCAGGTGGTGGGCCCACTGGGGAATGGTCTCGCGTCTCTTGTTCGGGCTTGGCCCGGCAGGGTCCCACGAGGAGCAACCCGGCCACCAGGCGCTCTCCGACGAGTCCCGACCCCTGGCCTGGCTCCAGGGTGGGACCCCGGCTCCGCCGTACCGGGCATCGTCACGTGCCTCGATTCTGTAGTCATCATGAGGGATTCTCGTATTAAACTGAATAATAAAAATGAATTGAAAATTGATTATATGAATCAAGCAGTAATAAAAATTTACTAAATAATGTAAAATGAATAATGAAACATTATTGCAAAGCTAAACACTACAACAAATCTACTATAACTATCATCCTCTTTGTTGGAAACAATTTGTCATTCTGATGGAAACAAAACATCTCTCCAATCAACAACCTTTTAAGGAATGATCAGATAAAATAAATACACGAATAATATAAAGAATTCAAACATTCAAAAAATTAAATGAAGAAAATATAGTAGAATATATTAGTACACCAATATACTAGCGAAATGAAATCATGAGTTATCATCTACCCTGTGTGTGTTCGGTACACATCTACATCATTAGAATTAGGAGGATTATTTAAATAGATGTAAATTGAATATTGGTATATTTATTAAAAAGCATCATCATCACGAGAGTCGCTGTCAGACTCATTAGAGCAATCCATGGTTTCCTCTACACCTGTGAGTGGAGGCATCTGATATTTCTTGATGCCCACATATCTGCTGTGAGGCTCACTGCAGACACCTTCTGCATGTCATCTTTGGGCTTTTCTTTTGTTTTTTCATATTTTTCCTCCACCATCTTCTTAATGCCTTGAAGGAAAGGGAATTAATTGAAACGACTGCAATGATTTGTTATCACTACATTTGATCTTGTTGTGTACACATATAAACCTTCTAGTAAGGAGACCATAGGTGGGATCCAGCAAATGAATGAGTTCCCTGAACCCCTCGTCTTCCACAACAGTAAAGGGCTGTGAATCCTTTACAATTAGATTGATGAATGCAACCAGTATGATGCAAAAAAATGAAGCATAAACAATTTAAATGAACATACACACACACACACATATATATATATATATATATATATATATATATATATATATATATATATATATATATATATTATTGGTTAATTTAAAGATATCTATGTCAAATAATTTTGAACAGGAACAAATGTCATACTCAGGCTGGTGTCTGCGTTTGAAGTGTGTGCTTTTTCTTTTTCATCTATGGCTCTGAAATGCATAAGCATTGATGAGGTGTTATTATTGTATACCAGCTTCCTGACACACAACAAACACTTCACCAGAAGTAAAAAGATGAAAGTTAATTGATACAGAATTATTGGTAATAATGCAAATGCAATCAGGTAATGTGGTGCAAACACACTTTACACAAACCTTGTTTGTTCAAAGTAATCCCAGATGGGAGGGGTCTTGCTTTTATTTGTTGGCTCCATTCTTCTCAGACGCTCCTATCTCTGCTGACGCGCGACCAAACCACTACAACAACCCACGAAGCAACAAGTGTCATCGCGCTTTTATTTTGAAATCCGACACGCGAAAGGAAGCAGTGACGTGTCCACGGAAATGCGAGGCATCGTTTGTCATGGGTCACGTGGTTTTCCGGAACGACAACACAAGCATCGAAGCGGGGCTTCATCCTTGCTTGTTTACATGTTCTAAAACGGGTATGCAGCGAACATTTGGGCTCCAAAAGCCTGCTCTTTAAACCTAAGGAACGGAGCCGGTGTTAGCATAGACCGTATGACGTAGACGTCCTATCGAACGCTGGCCGCCGCCATCTTTGTGGAGTCAACTCGGAGAGCCGAAATGCCTCGTACGTGTGCAGCATGGAATTGTTCAAACCGTTTAGGTGTCCAAACCAAATCACTAGGGATAACCTTTCACAGGTAAGACTTAACAACTACTCTTGGTCATATCTGAGCCATGTAGTCTGCATGATGTTCACCAGTATAACATTCTTTTCAGAGGAAAAATATTATGGGTTTCCGCGCAGATCTCATCTCATTTATTTATTCGTTTAAAAGTATTTAGTTTGCGCATGGAGTTATAAATATTAATACAAGTATAATCAGTTAATAATATAACAACTCAGTTGATATATCCACAGTCGGAAAGGAACTGTTAAAATGAAGGTTGTAAGAACAATCTTATGATGTCGCTACCAACTTTATCCCTATTCAGAAGATAAATGAATGAATCCATGAATTATCTCGGTCAAAACCCGCCTTTAAACAATGACGTCATCATAATTTTAATTTTATTAAATTGCCTAAAACGTTTTAGTTAGATTGATATTGCTATGTGTTTGGCTAACTGTTGTTCTTCTGTATAGGTTTCCAAAAGATAGTGATAGGAGGAGACTCTGGGAAGTCGCTGTGAGGAGGGATGGGTTTTCTGCCAGTTCGTCTTCAGCGCTCTGCAGTGAGCATTTCAAGCCTGAGGACTTTGACAGAACAGGTCAGACAGTGAGGATCAGAGATGGAGCTATACCTTCATTCTTCAGTTTCCCAGCTCACCTCAAAAAGGTATGCATGTCACTATATAGGTTGACCTGGGCGAACCTCTTGATAAAAAGGAAAACGTTAGCAAATGCATTAAAAGGTCCTTCACATCAACACATTTGCATCTCATTGCTGCAGCCAGTCCAGTTCTACAAGTAGACAGAAAAAAAGTGTTGCTCAATAAACCCAGAAAATATCTCCTGGTGCCAGTAAGACACATTAGGAAGAGCAAAAGTAAGCCTCCCTCTTCTCTTTCATATCTTCTGTGCTGATTCTAAACATACAGCGCTGGGTTGTTTAAAGATGCAGTATAATTAAGAAATAAATCATAGCAATTAATCACAGGTGGACCATTAATTAGTTAATTATTTTATTTTTCTGAATTTCACATACATAAACTAAACAAATTAAACAAGGATACAGTTTTACCCAAGGCGAAACATACGTATACAGTTATTAATAACTGTAATATTAGTACTGATAAGAAAAATGGGGTTCTATGCAATATTTTAAACACCACAACTTGACACCCTTTCCTCTCAGAAACTGTTTAATAGCAAGAACTGCATTAATGTCTCACATGCTCAGTGCAGACCAACAAAAAATTACTTTATACCAGTTTCCTTTTTTGAAATGTAAGAAATTAGGACAATTGAGCCGTAGGAGGGCTACACTTTGATGAGTGTAACGTTTAAATAGGTAATATATGTATATGACAAAAGAAGCACATTTATCTGGCCCATAGTAAACATCTCTGAGTTTGAGAAAAACTCTTGTCGGAAAAAATTTAATTTAAACTGCAAAATATGTCATCTACTTCAGCAAAATGTTTTTTCATCAGTCCTAAACTATGTTTCTGCTTATCCTTTGTTCAGCTTCTAACAAAAATAAAAGCCAAGTAAAATGATTGTAAACCTTTTTTGTTTGATTCACAATAATTTACATTTAATCAAAACCCAGTCGAGACACAGAACTGGTACAATATGTCCTGTGTTGTTTTAACTTTAAATTACTTAGAAACTGTCTTATGAAAATTAAAATATTTTGGGTTTGTGCTTCAACGCCCACATGGGAAATGACAGTGACACCTGGAGAGGCGTGATTGGGAGGAATGGCCTCCCCGATCTGAATCCGAGCGGTGTTTTGTTATTGGACTTCTGCGCTAGTCACGGATTGTCCATAACGAACACCATGTTCAAACATAAGGGTGTCCATCAGTGCACTTGGCACCAGGACACCCTAGGCAGGAGGTCAATAATCGACTTTGTTGTCGTATCATCAGACCTTCGGCCGCATGTTTTGGACACTCGGGTGAAGAGAGGGGCTGAGCTGTCCACTGATCACCACCTGGTGGTGAGTTGGATCCGCTGGAGGAGGAGAAAGCCGGACAGACTTGGCAGGCCCAAGCACATAGTGAGGGTCTGCTGGGAACGTCTGGCAGAGCCCTCGGCCAGGAATGTATTCAACTCTCACCTCCGGGAGAGCTTCGACCAGATTCCGAGGGATGTTGGAGACATAGAGTCCGAATGGACCATGTTCTCCACATCTATTGTCGATGCTGCTGCTCGTAGCTGCGGCCGTAAGGTCTGCGGTGCCTGTCGCGGCGGCAATCCCCGAACCCGGTGGTGGACACCGGCAGTAAGGGACGCTGTCAAGCTGAAGAAGGAGTCCTATCGGCTGTAGTCGGCTTGTGGGACTCCTGAGGTGGCTGACGGGTACCGTGGGGCCAAGCGTGCCGCGGCCCGGGCGGTGGCAGAGACAAAAACTCGGACCTGGGAGGAGTTCGGTGAGGCCATGGATAAGGACTACCGGTTGGTCCCGAAGCGATTCTGGCAAACCGTCCGGCGCCTCAGGAGGGGAAGGCAGTGCTTCGCCAACACTGTTTACAGTGGGGGTGGGGAGCTGGTGATCTCGACTGGGGATATTATTGGCCGGTGGAAGGAGTACTTCGAGGACCTCCTCAATCCTGCCATCACGCATTCCCTGGTGGAAACAGAGGCTGAGGACTCGGGGTTGGACTCTTTCATCACCCAGGCTGAAGTCACCGAGGTTTTGCAGATAACGTGGTCCTGCTGGCCCCATCTAGCCAAGACCTACAGCATGCACTGGGGCGGTTCGCAGCCGAGTGTGAAGCGGCTGGGATGAAGACCAGCTCCTCCGAGTCCGAGGCCATGGTTCCCGACCGGAAAAGGGTGGCTTGTCCTCTTCAGGTTGGAGGGGAGTTCCTGCCTCAAGTGGAGGAGTTTAAGTAGGGTGGCCGGGCACTCCCTTAGAGATAGGGTGAGGAGCTCGGCCATCCGGGAGGGGCTCGGAGTAGAGCCGCTGCTCCTCCACATCGAGAGGAGCCAGTTGAGGTGGCTCGGGCATCTATACTGGATGCCTCCTGGACGCCTTCCTCGGGAGGTGTTCCAGGCACGTCCCACCGGGAGGAGGCCCAGGGGACAGCCCTGGACACGCTGGAGGGACTATGTCTCTCGGCTGGCCTGGGAACGCCTTGGGCTCCCCCCGGAGGAGCTGGAAGAGGTGTCTGGGGAGAGGGACGTCTGGGCGTCTCTTCTGAGTCTGCTGCCCCCGCGATCCGGTCCCGGATAAAGCGGAAGACGACGAGTACGAGTACGAGGGTTTGTGCTAAAGCCCCCAATGTTTCAAGACCCAAAAAATGCCCCTGGGTTATAAGATAATCATTTCCTTCACACTCAGAAAAGAAAAAGTGACATATTATGACATCCATTTATGTGTTTTGTAATGTGATCAAATAATTTTTTATCCTTAATTTTAGCCTGTTTCTACCAGAACAACTGAGACCTCAAAGAAGGCTCAAAAGGTTCTGTCAGTGGACTGCTCACAACTTGTCCAAGAAACTGATGAGCTCCTGCCTGTCAATGTTGTGAGTACCAACAATGGACATTTCTGAAACAGTTGTGCACATTCCCTGTTAGTTCAAATCTGTTGTCATCCCTGCCACCTCTCACTCTGTCACTTTTTCTGACTATCCTTCGTATCTACTAGGACCACTGCTATGCTCTACCTTTGTCATCTGATGATCTGAAGGCCAGACTCATGGATGCCTTGGATAGGGTGGAGAGTCTGGAGAGAGACAAAAGAAATGCAATGGCTAGAGAAAGGAGGGCAAAGAACAAAGTGTGCAATGTTCTAGAGGAACTTAGGAGGAAGTCACTCATAAACGATGACCTGAAAGACAAGCTTGACTCATACTCTGGTAAAATGAAAATACCAATTTTTAGAAAATCTAAACCTAGCGGAGTTATACTTTACTATCTTTGTTTAGACTTCCATGTTATTCCAAGTGTCCCTAAAATGACCTTATGCTAACTGAATTTCAGATCTTCCCATAGACCTCCTGTCAAAAAACAGCCACGAGTTCAGCAAAGACCAGAAGGAGTTTGCCATCACTCTCCACTTACACGGCCCAAAAGCTTACACCTATTTAAGAAAGTCTCTCAATATCAACCTCCCACATCCACATACATTACAAAGGTATTGTCCATGTTATTTGAAGTCATTTTTTTATACAAAATATGTGTTTTTTTTACTCCTTTATGACTGAACAAAGTGAACTGCAGTAACACAATACATTCATTGTTAACATTACCATGCATGGTAAAACAATAGAGGAAGTCCTGATCAGGGCATCGATATTAAATAACTGATTTTTCTTTTTGCCAAGGTGGATGGGTTCTGTGGATGCAAAGCCTGGCCTCAACATGAATCTTGTACGTGTCGAAAAGAAAAAAAGAGCAAGATCCAGCTAGATAATAATATATGTGCCTACTGTTGGATGCCATGGCAATTAAAAAACATATCCAATATAATCCTCAAACCCACAAAATGTCTAGATATGGGGGATGGTGTAAATGAGACTGAAATTGCCACTGAGGCTCTTGTCTTCATGGTGTTTGGCCTCCATTGGAAGGCTCCAATTGCGTACTTCCTGACCCAGTCCCTGCCCCAGAGACACAGGAGGTACTACTCAAGCTTGCATTGGAGGACGTGCATGGACGTGGCATAACAGTGGTCTGTGTCACTATGGATGGGCATGCCTCCAACGTAAGCATGTGCAACAGACTTGGATGCAAACTAAAGGGAAAGCCTGCTGAACTCCTAAAAATATTTTTTGAGAATCCAGTGACTAGTGAGAGAGTGTTTGTGTTAATGCATGCTTGTCACATGTTGAAGCTGGCACGAAATATGCTGCAAACATACAGTCCAATTACTAGCACAACTAGACAGATTTACTGGAAGTACATTCTTCATCTAAATGATATGCAGACAAAACATGGATTGTACCTGGCCAACAAAGTAACCATGGCTTTAAGTGTTCAGACACAATGCCTAATTTGGTGTATAGAGCTTTTTTAATTTCATGGAAAACTTATTTTAGTACATTCACAGGTTCCCAAATCTTCTCTTGTTTACCCCGAAGGTAACCGACAATCATGTGAATTTTGATTCACAGAAGATTAAAGTGTTGCTGGCTGCATAGACCCTAAGTCGCTCTGTAGCAGTAGCTCTACATACTCTGAGGGACCTTGGGTACTCACCGATTCAACACTGACGCAACTGCTGAAGTCATTGAGGTAATAGTAACACCAGCAATATAAACACAATACTAACCTATATAAAAACTACGGCAGTTTTTGATTATCATAACCACAGGCACTGAGTTTTTGTTAATACTTTCTTGTAGGTAATTGACAGACCCTTTAACATCTTGAACAGCCGCAACCGTCATGCCAAAGGGTTCAAAGCCCCCTTGGGTTTAATGAACTGAGCAGAAACGGTGCAATTCTTGGTGAAAGGCGGGGACTACCTGATGAGTCTGGTGATGGCAAAGCCCTTCATCAGTCAAAGAGGTTTTAGGAAAAGTTGGAGCTTGTTTCTGACATCACGTTCAAATGATGTCCTGTTCTAGGCTGGGCGATTTAAATGACATTAGTTACACACCATAAATTTGACTCATTTCACTGCACTTTCAAGTTTGAATTCTGACCAGATAACTTTAGTGATGTTGGGAGAAAATTGTAAAGATGACAATAAGTGCTTTCACACAATACTGCTCTTTGCTGAAGGGGAGAAAGCTACAGAAGATCTTTAAGCCACAACCAACAGACTTATAATCTCATTTTATCACCCAGACTTATTTTGTTCTATTGTTCTGTATCATAAGTTCAGGTGATGGTCTGTTCTCTGGTTCAGATTTTTTTTTTCAGTTTTCTATTTTTTTTTCTTAGACGTCTGTGCTTTCAGTTTTTGAAGCATCATAATGGTATGCATAACAATTTTGTTACGCTTTTGTTCCTTTTTGCTTTCACATTTATAAATTGGTATTGGTTTATTTGTCATGCAGGTTTACACACAGTCAACAATACAATGAAGTGCTTGGGATAAGAAGAACCGCTTAACTCACTATAAAAACAAAAGCACAAATGGTGTGCAATAAGAAAGAATAAATGTGAAATCCATTAAGTGCTGTCTTGAAGTAATTTGTCTGTCATGGTAACATTGAAAAAACAATTTCTTGTGAAGTTACCTCTCTGTCTTGGGATTTATCATCAACATTGACTCCCTGATTTTAATGATTCTTGAACAGCTTCAGAGACAGCGGTACATCTGCACCTATCGCTTTAGCTCAGATCGCTTGGAGCTGCTCTACAATTCAATCAGGGCATCTGATAGGGTTAGGGTTAACCCTAACCCTTTCAATTTCTGTTTTTTCACTTTTGGTTTGTTTGTAAGCATGTCACCCTGTTAACCTTGTTGCCATTACATCATCAGATAGACATTTATGTATTACTTTATTTATTTCATTGTTGTTTAAGTTAAGTCTAACTATGTGAAAGTGTTTTTTCTCAAGGGGCTGGAACAATAACCCTTCAGCAGACCAGTTCCAAGCCATACACGGTCACAATATATGGTAACAGCTGTATATTTCAATAATAATCAGGATGTTTGTGGTCAAATGTTACTTTTTATTAATTATAATAAGTAAAGAGCCAACAGAAACAGTTTGGTTCAATTATTTGGTCTTTTACTAGAAGTTACAGTAGCTACGGTTGCAAGTTGTGATATCAGCTTTCATATTATCTGACCGTCTGTATTTAATGTTACCTATTATGTCAGTGTAAACAAAAGCAAACAAACGTGTCAACACAAAACAACTACTCTAATACGTTTTTAATAATAACAATAATAATAATACTGATGTGCATGTGCGCTGGTCCTGTTGCTCTCTTATCATGTGAGAGTTGAGTTTAGAATTTTCTACGCAAGTCACCTTTTCAAAAATAACGACGGGGCTTGCTCTGATTTTTCTTTGCGTTTGTTTGCCCCACCCTCTTCGGCCTAGCTTATGCACTCTTCTTTGAGGCCAAGATACGGTGTAAGAATGCAACGGCGTCTCCTATGGTCACAACATACAATGATCACAGAATATGGTGTAACATCTGTTTGTATTCAGACCATAAGAGAACTGCACCAGAGTCCGTTTGGAAGCGGACCAAGACCACCTCAAAAAGTGGGTCTCAGTCCGGTCCGTCCGGACCAACGGGGGAAACGAACTCTAATCCATTTAAAGCGGACCAAAAGTGGCATGTGTGAATACACAAAATAATCAGCACTGCATTATAATTGTTGTGTTTAAAACACATTAACTCCAGGAACCTGAATGCAACTGTACATGAACCTCTCCTGTTTTTCAGTAATTTGTTTATTTTAAAGCCAAACGTTTTGGGACAGAAGACAGTGTTTTGCGTTTTTCAAAAACACTCCTTGTCTTCCGTCCCACCTGACCAGATGTTTACCGTGTCCCATTCGTGGCTGGTGGCTACCTGCAAACAGGAGTCCTTACGACTTTCTTTCAGCAATGGCTTTCTTCTTGTCGCTCTTCCAATATTCCAAGACTAGATCTGTGGAGCCCACAACCTATTGCCCTCCTGTTGACAGGTTGTCCCATGTGAGATGTGGATCTCTCCAGGTCCTCCAGAGTTACCATCCTCCTCTTGCTTGTTTTTGTGGTTAATGCTCTCCTTACTCGGCCTAGGTGGACGGATATGTAGGTTTTCAGTTGTCTTCCATTTTCAGATGATTGATTGAACAGAGTTCTGTGTGATGTTCAGAGCTTAGAATATGGTTTTATGACCTAGCTTTTCTTGAAGCTTGTCATTTGCTTTATCCCTGCTCTGTCTGCTTTTCCCTCATGATGCTGTTTGTTTATTAATGTTCTCTCAAAAAAACTTTGAGGCCTTCACAGAAAAGCTGGATCAGAATACGTTCTTCTGTACAGGGACAAGCAGATCGATTCAGAAAACCAGCAGCCATCTTTTAGGAACCGAGTAGATCTGTTGGACAAACCTATACAAGATGGAGACGTGTCTTTGATCCCGCAGAACGTGACAACTGATGATAGAGGAATGTATGAATGTCGAGAACGATTCTAAAAACTGAACCAATCAACATCATCAACCTGGATGTTGTTCTTCCTGGTGAGTTAGTGAGGTTGGTTTTTCTTCCTGTTTGTTGATGTGAGAATAAAGATCCTCAGATCGGTTGCTTGTATTTCCTGAAGATCCTCATGAGACTTTGTGGAAAGCAGCTGGTCTGAGCGACTCAGCTAATGTGTGGCTGCAGATTGAGGAGGAAATGTTTTTGTTGTTCTTAATTTGTTACTAGACTAACAGCTGATCCACATGTTTCTGCATCACAAAGATGACCAGAGAGAACATAACGGAAGCTATCGAGGACATTGGGGACTGATCGGCGCAGCTGTTTTTATTGCATTTGCTGTTGGTATTATCTGCAAGCAGAAGAAAAATTCAATCCCTCCTACAGAAGAGAATGAACCTACTGGCTGTTCCACAGACGTCTTGATGCTCAGAGTGTCATGATGATGTTGCAGGGGAACATCCCTGCAAAATCTAAGTGCCATCAGGGTCACTTAGATTTGATGTGTCTTCAGTCTTGGACAGGGGTAGGAAATATTAGTGCCTCAAAAATGAGGCACTATGGGGGCAACAGTGGCGCCAGAGTTAAGCATGCGACCCATGTGTGGAGGCCTTGGTCCTCGAAGCAGCTGTCACTAGTTCAAGTACTGGCCCGTTGACGTTTGTTGCATGTCTTCCCCTTTTCTCCACCCCATTTCCTTTCAGTTCCCTTTCAAAAAAACGAGGAAAATAAAAGACACTAATGCCTAAAACAATTTTTTTTTTTTAGATTAGGCATTATTGTTTTAAAGACGCTTTCATGTCATACTTGTCTTGGTCATTAAAACATAAAAAAAAAAATAATAATAAATAATACAATTAGGTAAATAAAATGTATTGCAAGACCGAAGAGGATTTCTTAGTTTCGTTGAACAAACTGTACGATAAAAGAAATAAAACAATATACCATGTATGTATACAGAGGTTTTTATTTTTCAAATTACATTTTTTTTATTTGTCTGAATTCCATTATTTACAAAGTAAACCAATTTCTTTTCACCTGAAATATATCCCTATCTGTGTGGGTAATGGATAAACAAATGAATTTGAAACTACACTTTAAATGAAAAAGTAACCTAAATTTAAATTGAATTAATGTGATTGTAATGAATAGCTTCATTACGTATGCTGGAACACTTAAAATGCTGTTTTGAATATTGTTGAAAGAACAAATTACACTGTGACAGAGATTGGAGTATTTTATTCTTAGTTTGTGGCTGTTTTAGGCAGCTTCTTCTCAGCTGGTACTGATGATGACCTGTCCTGGTAAACAAACATAAATGGATAAAATACCAGTATTGTGACCAGTCTTTGGAATTGTTTTCCAGTGTATTGTTAAACAAATGACTTACCTCTGTCTCTTCCTCTGTAGGGTATTCCCCGGGGGCCTGAGCACCTTTTAAAGGTTCTGGAAGAGACCATTATAAATTGAAGGGGAGGAGTAAACTGTGTGCATGTTAGTCTTTAGTGTTAATGACTTAAGCCTAGGTAGAGACTTGTTTTGGAGATGTTTAGTAATAATGTTTGTTAAATAAAGTGATGTTTTAGCTATGTTGTGTGTATGTTAGTGTATATGTTTGTTTCGCCTGTCATGGTAGGTCTGTTAATGGGAGGAGCTATAAAAGGCTGCCGGTTAACAAACTGACGGTGGCTGTAGCTGTGACCATGTGTGACTTGTGTAACAGGGTCTTGTACCTGTATGTCTTCAGTGTTGGTGAATAAACACCCACTGGGCCAGCACCTTTTCTCTGCCTCAAGCCTCCTGCCTTAATCAGCTGCCAAGGGCCATTCTAACAGTGATAGTTAACTCTTTTTTTTTTTTTTTTTGCTACACTCGTTAAATCTTCATGTAAATAGTTTTGCCATAAAAAAAATAAAACACGTCTTTATAATGAAAACAAGTTCAGTCTAGTGCAAGTATATTGACTTTAAATCGGCACATTTCTCAAAAATGCGTGATCTTCAATATTTCAATAGTTTTTGCATTGCTCTACTTACCTCACTAACTAATGATGCTGAGATACATACATACATGTATGTATGTATGTATGTACATATATGTATATATATATGTATGTATATATATACATACATACATACATGCATACATATACATACATATATATATACATACACATATACACATATATATACATATATATATATATATATGTATATATATATATATACATACATATATACATATATATATATATACACATATATATATATATATATATATGTATATGTATATATATATATATATGTATATACATATATATACTTACATACATACATACATATACATATATATACATATATACATACATATATATACATATATATACATATATATGCATGAGCACATAATGTCAGCTATATATTACAGTTTTCCATTAGGTGTTTTGTACTTTAAGGTTCACCTAACTTTGTCCAGCAGAAATAGATATCCTGACAATTGATTGTTTCTTGTGAAAGAGAAATAATATTTTAACACAAAAACTAAATATCCTGCGGTTCTAGGCGAGAGGTGGGGTACACTCCAGACAGATAGCCAGTCCATCCCAGGACATGCAAAAAGTTACACTTATATTGACTATTTATGTTTTTGCACATTTGGACACAAATGCAAACATCAGTACACATCAAAAGTTTTCCTGTTACACAGCACTATATGTTTTTCTTCAGTTCTTTAGATTCAAATTAATTTTCTATTTTACTTTTTTGGTAGATGGTACCAGGCAACATCAGCTGGCTAAAAGAAGTTGACTTTGATGAGGACATACTCTCTTTGGATACTGAGCTTCGTCCGCAGATTTAGAGAAACTGGTGAGCAAAGATTTATTTGAACTTTTTCAATACATTTTAGACATGCTTTTGGTAACTGAATTATGAATATAATATTTAAACTTGGTATTTTCTTCATCAGAGTCCCTGTTAACATTATACGTTTGCGTGTTTGTAAAAGGAAAATCCTGAAGAGTTTGCTCACATTCTGGACTGGCTGGGGTTTGGTTTCCTCCAGTCTAGAAGTGGAAGTTATTGACTCTGCTCTACCGCAGTCGTCCACTTGCTTCCTGACTCTGAAGCTATCGAAAAATCTAAAAAACTTTGAAGACTTCCAACGAGACCTAATGGCCAGCATGTCCTCTTTCCTACTCTGGTTTTGGTCAGATTTAAGTAAAGACATTTAAACAAATGTTAACACGGTACAACAAATCCCGTCTGTTAAAAAAATGTCAGTAATGAGAATTATGTATTTAAAGTGTTTTTATGGTTGTTGAATCTGTTGTTAGAAATTTATATTTTAGATTCATATACTTCCTAAAACCAAGACTATGGTCCACATGTTAAACATGTATAAGTCTGGCTTTTTTTGTTCGGATTAAACATAAAACAATGTTCCATTATATTGTAGGTTTTCTTTTTTACGTTTAAACTTTTTCATGTGTTAGGTGTTAAAATGTGGTGCTCCTTCTAACAAACTGCCTTCAGTTTGTTATGCAAGGCCCTTAACCAACCAAGCAAGCGTCTTCATGGACACGCCTAGCTTAGATTCAAACGATGTTAAATCTGACATTATGAGTGAATTCTTACTTAACATGATGAAAATTGGTATGATCACATCATTACACAGAGAGGATTTATTCCATAATATATACATATCTGCAAAACAGGGAAACATTTTGTCTACATGTTCAGAAAAGAAATGTAAAGGATCTATTTTATTATGTACTTGGCTAATATCAGAATAAAAACATGTCTGCTGCTGTTAAATAAGTCAAGTTAAACAGGTTAATTTAAGGTTGAAATATAACCTGTTGTACAATGTTGCAATTTGGATCAAAGTCATAGACATAAAAACCAATATGCTGTGTATAAGGCTTTGAAAAGAGCAAAAGTTGTTCAACTTATCGTTGCCCATATTCTCTGTAAAGCAAAATTGTTTGGTTGCTTTAACTTAAAATACTTCCAGATTTGCCTGTCAGTCTTTGTTGTCTCATGATAAACATTCATCACATTAGAAAACATGCTACGTGGATCTAGAGTAGAGTTTCATATTCAACCTGAGTCAATGGCCGTGGAAGATCAACCTCTGCCAGAGTCACTGCTTCATGATGGCGACCATATGGACCGTCGCAGTCAATGCCATATCCCATGTCAACCTAGACAAAGAATATGTTTAAAAGTATAATCTAATTCTAATCTAAATTCTACACATCATTTTGTCAGTTTTGACACCAAAAAATGTACCATACACTCACCGGCCACTTTATGAAGTACACCTTGCTAGTACCGGGTTGGACCTCCTTTTACCTTCAGAACTGCCTTAATCCTTGGTGGCATAGATTCAACAAGGTACTGGAATCATTCTTCAGAGAGTTTGGTCCATATTGACATGATAGCATCACACTGATGCTGCAGATTTGTCGGCTGCATCCATTATGCGAATCTCCCGTTCCACCACATCCCAAAGGTGCTCTACTGGTCTGAGATCTGGTGACTGTGGAGGCCATTTGAGTTCAGTGAACTCATTGTCATGTTCAAGAAACCAGTCTGAGATTCATGCTTTATGACATGGCGCGTTATCCTGCTGGAAGTAACCATCAGAAGATGGCTACACTGTGGTCATAAAGGGATGGACATGGTCAGTAACAATACTCAGGTAGGCTGTGGCGTTGACACGATGCTCAATTGGTACTAAGGGGCCCAAAGTGTGCCAAGAAAATATCCCCCACACCATTACACCACCACCACCAGCCTGAACCGCTGATACAAGGCAGGATGGATCCATACTTTCATGTTGTTGACGCCAAATTCTGACCCTACCATCTGAATGTTGCAGCAGAAATCGAGACTCATCAGACCAGGCAACGTTTTTCCAATCTTCTGTTGTTCAATTTTGGTGAGCCTGTGTGAATTGTATCCTCAGTTTTCTGTTCTTAGCTGACAAGAATGTCACCTGGTATGGTCTTCTGATGCTGTAGCCCATCCGCCTCAAGGTTTGACATGTTGTGCGTTCAGAGATGCTCTTCTGCATGCCTTGGTTGTAACCAGTGGTTATTTGAGTTACTGTTGCCTTTCTATCAGCTCGAACCAGTCTGGCCATTCTCCTCTGACCTCTGGCATCAACAAGGTATTTGCGCCCACAGAACTGCCGCTCACTGGATATTTTCTCTTTTTCGGATTGTTGTGGAATTTTCTTAACAAGTGGATAGAAGTTGACTCACAAGAAGAGAAAATCCGGACTTTGTCTTTATAAGTTTCATTCAAAGGCATTAAGCGTTTGAAGACCCTGTCACTGAGGTTAGTCAATGAAACAGAGCCCCGATCAACATTTACACACAGTATTTATACCAGAACATGACAAAGAGTCTGTGTTTTATGGCCCAGACCCTTCTTGGGTTCAGAGGTGACAAAGTTATCTAGGAACAGACCTAACTGCTCTTTCAAAGGCATCACCCTAAATGATGGGTCCTAACCACTAAACCTCTGATAATGGCTTTTATAGCTTCCTCCTCTAACACAGATGTTCTGAGGAGTGAGGTAACCTAAAGGTCATACACTTTGGAGCACTTAATAAAAGAATTTCCATTACAGGACCATTCTCTGTAAACCCTAGAGATGGTAGAGCGTGAAACTCCCAGTAGATCAGCAGTTTCTAAAATACTCAGACCAGCCCGTCTGGCACCAACAACCATGCCACTTTCAAAGTCACTTAAATCACCTTTCTTCCCCATTCTGATGCTCGGTTTGAACCGCAGCAGATTGTCTTGACTATGTCTACATGCCTAAATGCATCGAGTTGCTGCCATGTGATTGGTTGATTAGAAATTTGCATTGACAAGCAGTTGGACAGGTGTACCTAATAAAGTGGCCAGTGAGTGTATATACTCTGTATCATTGCATTTACAAAACCAACTTAGGCAGGGTTGTGACCTTCATGCTGATACTGAGACCATAAGAAGTGTGGTGATTGGTTCCCTTCTGTATGTAGTTTGTGGTTATTCCAGCCATCCGTGAATAACTGAAGATGTTTGTGGATTTGAGGACGAAAGGTCCAGTATAGTGCATACAGGTGAATCTGAGTCTTCAGGTAGCAGACATCTCTCCATAGTCTCTCAATCCTGGATAGAGAAAAAAAACATTATTTATTTTAAAATTATTTAGATTTTATAGAAAACAATCTTAGAAAAAAAGATTAAAGCAAATGTAAATGGATGTACAATTCAACTTCTCATTGGAGGACTCAATATGAATGTTGAGTTGAAAGAGCCTGAGAACATGCCAGGACCTTATGGTAAAAACCTCTGGTTTTGTGTGCTCCTACCAGTAAGGTGAGAATTTCTGCCTGGGCCTCAGGCTGAGACCATGTGTGCCACTTGAACATTCTCTCCTCCTTTGTCAGAGCGAACGCATGATGGCACTCCATATGTATTCACAGCTCCAAGAAAGCTGCTATGAACTGTTGTGGTGCGATTGTAGGTGGCAGCATTCAGGTAAACAATAAGGCGACTGAAGCCCCCCGTGAACGACAGTTCGCCATCAGTACAAACTAAAACAAAACATGTTGGATTAGCACTGGCAGTAGTAACCCAGTTTTTACAGTCTTATGCTTTAGGCCAGGCATACAAAGCAGCTGCAAATCATAACTGCAGCCTCCTTATCTGCAGGGTCCATACTTATTAACATCCATCTATGGGCTTCACACTGTTGGAACAGAATATCTTCTACGCTGAACCGTCTGTAGCTGGAAAGTGTGCATCAAAATTCCCTGCTGGTCCACACGGTGCATATCTTCTGGCACTTGTCACCTTAAAAAACGGAACGAGATCATAATTAAAACATGTTTGATTTTTTTTCTGATGAACACATTCAAAAAGGTACATTATTCAGAATTAGGATTTTACCTTGTGATTGTAATCAATTTAAAACACAAACTTTCCTTTTAAAAGTTGTGACCTGTGTGTGGAGTCTGAAGGGTCTATTTGGTCTCCTTTTCTACATTGTCTAGGAGGGATAAACAATCATCAATTTGTCATTACATTACATGATGCCTACACTGTGATTGTCACAAGCACATCTGTTAGTCTCACTTACTTTAAATCTGAATACCTCAAACATTCAAATAGCCCAACGTCATCTTGTATCCTGTATTGGGATGATAACTTAAAATTTCCCTCATAACTGCATCCAGCTCATGATCTCCCATATCGCTGAACAACTCGGATACTCTATAAAAAAAAAAAAAAAACACAAAAAACATAATGTCTGGTCAGTTTTGGACTATTTTTCTTGAGCAGACACATTAGCTTACCCTGCATTTAATCATTCAGCTTATGACACCAAATATACTAATTTACATGCAAAATACTCTGGCAGCACAAAAAAACTGGCCCCCTACTGGCCTAGAGTCTGGTTGACAACTGGTGGCATATTTTACACACTGGATTTCTGACGTATGTATTTCACATTTTAAGAAAAGCTGTACCGTAGGAGCAATCTGGAAAAGTGCTGTGTAACGGTGGATATTAACATTCATCATTACTCTGCTGACGTGGTCTGTGCGCTCACCAAATGAATATATTTTATTATGAAGCATGTTGCTCATAATTCAAAAGTTTGTGTTAAAGACTTAATATATGTTGTTCATTCATTATATTTACATTTGAACCCATAGAAGTATTTTGTATTTTTATAATTGTGACATAACATCTATCGTGTTCAGTTTATAACAGAAACGACACACATGCATCCCTTATTCTGCCATCCTGTTCATTCACTGACCCCAAAAAGTCCTGCAATATCTGTGAGCAAAAACGATTCCAAGGCTCGAGGAGGCAACTGTCATCTCTGCTGGGACTCCACTTCCTCTCAAACAAGGTCCGTTCTCCTGAAACGGCCACAAGCGCTTGCATGAAGCATCGATCTGCACATGGATCCTGCTCCTTTCTGCCTCTTGACCAACGGTAGAGGACCTGACCCAAGAAGGGCGGCCCAACTGGTTTGCATAATGAGGCAGAAATGCATAAAGTAAAGTAAAAAATAGGAGAAAGAAAAATGTAAAAAAGAAAACATGAAAATAAAAAGACTTGTTGGAAAAAAACAAGGTAAAAACTTTAAAGGGGAAAATTAAAGAGACATAAATGCAGTATGAGGAAAACCTAATATTAAAAACAGTAAAATTAATATTATGTGCTTGAATGACTAACCTGAAAAAAAATATGAATGTCAAATTATAAAACATGAGGTAAAGTTCACCTTTTTAAAATTAATTGGTGCATTTTAAATGTGTTGATTTATTTATTGGGCCATTTATATATTTCTGCTTTTATTTTTAACTGTCAGTTTTGGTCCATAGTCTTTGTCAACTAATTCAACTTAAATAAGTAAAATAAAAATAAGTAGCCATTATTAGGGGAAATGATAACTGGACCACTAGTGATTTAAGTAGGAATAATTTCTTGAAGTGAATAATAATAATCTGTGAACACCTCATCCATCCGTTTGGATCAGAACCACAGATGATCAAACCAGACTCAGTGAGATTTCTGTACAGCATGTCCGTTTATAATACCAAAGGTACATTAATGAACCGTAACGTTTAAAAAAAATCTAGTTTATGAGTCTGGAGAGAATGAAGGAACCAGAATTTTTGTTCGGCCCGGACTCAGACGACATCCAGAACCTTTCCTCTTGTGATCCCAGCTGTCACTCAGAGAGGAGAGGTCCAACACCGACACTCAGCCGGGGGCTTGTAAGCCACACCAGCCTGATGCTGTTCTTCCTGTGACGACTCCAGAATACATGAATAGCTTCTAGAACCCAAACTGAGTGTGAACGCGGGCCCAACTATATCCAGATGGTTTTGTTTAACCTCACAGGTCCACACTTGCCACCATCTCTCAGTGCAACCAACCTTGACTACCCCCCACCTCATGTGGTGAGCCCATGTTTTTTCAGGCTGAGCCCAACGGGCTAAAGCCCGACCACCAGGCACCACTAGTCCTGGGTCCAGGAAGGTGCCCTGGTTTCTCTAATTCAGGTGTGGTTTGCTGACGTAGTCGGACATCATCAAGATCTTTCAATTGGACTTTGTCTGACCCCGACCTTGGCACCAGATTGCCACGGGAGACCGTAACCGGCCCGGACGCCAAAGCCCCTAGGAACCCTGGGGTAATCAGACCTCCGTCCCCTTCCCTCTTAGAGATGCTCCTCAGCCTCCTCCAGAACACCTTTATGAGTTAACATGTAAGCCCCAGAGAGGACGGTTTCACCTCATCTCCTCCCCAGTGAATCCGGGCCCCATGAGAATCACCTTGAAAGCTGCTGAAGCTGCTATAAGGAGAACTTTAGCTTTAAAATCCTTCTCTCTAGCAAGATCTTAATAAAGCTGATTCTGGGCAACAATCATCGGTCTCAGTTTTCCACAATAATGTTACATATATTAGTTTCTGAATCAGTTCTTAAAAATAATAAAAAGGCTTTTTTTTTTTGTTGAAACATTGGACTCAAAATGTCATTTTTTTTAAAGCAAGACTTTAATTTGGTTGATATTATTAGTGGATCATTTTTAAAGGTGCAGATTTAGATGAACAGAACCTTAACGGAGAATCAATAAATAAATGAAAGATGAACAAACCCTGATGAAGGACACACCTGTAAAATACATTTCATAAGAAGGTGCCGTTTATTCTTTTATTCCAATATTCACATCTCACTTTAGACCCACCCTTCTCTGAACCCCTGGAAAACAGGGTTCTGTCCCAAACCCGGCCGGCCTCTCGGACTCCAACCCGTCCCTCTGACCCTGGGTACATTTTCAATGAGGGGCTCTGATTGCAGCGATCATATTAAACTTTCAAACCCAAAACTCAACATTCTGCACCAGTTTGACCCGATGTTTGGACACCATCGGGTCAAACTGGTGCCGACAACAAACAGCTCGGGTCCGACCTAAAATTCCCGCCAACGGTTCTGATTCTCCTATATGAAAAATGTAAAAACACAAAGAAAACTTTAGATTGATTTCATCTCAACTTGATTCCAAATGATCACAAGTTCATATTGTAAAAGAATTATTAATCATTGTAAATGATGTGTAATAAATAACGTTTAATTACAAACGGATTCGAAATAAAAGAGTCGAGACGAAATGAAAATGATTTTTAACCAACCCTGTGTTTGATTTGTACTGGAAAGTCCGGATTTTTCAGTTTCAATTTAGAAACTGAAATTCAATAGCAGAACTCCTCCTAGATTGGGAACTGGGTCTTGGAAAACCTGAGGTCCAAATTCAATATGGCTGCCGTGCACACAGAACAGAAACCCGCAGGAACAAACTGGTCATTTCATGGTTTGTATCACATGAAACCAGTGGACCAAACAGAACCGAATCCGCTCCTTTACTGTTTGACCAAACAAGATAATGAGAAACACATTTGACCGATCTCGTTCTGTTGACACCGGGCAGCCTGGTCCATAACCACAACCTTTAACAAACCCGTCTGGCTTCCTGACCTTCAACAAGCCCTGGGTTCTATTTCCTCAGAGTTCAGTTCTGGCAATGAACCCAAAACCAGCAGGATTTAGTGAGTGTTCTGAGAGAACTACCAACAGGAACACGAACGGTGCCGTCCAAATAAACAGCTTTGTTATTTAGGGCCAAGCCATCAAAAATAAAGTTTCTTTCAACGATTTCCCTGCATTTTATATCCCTGACGGCCACATTAGAACTGACTTCTGAGTGACACTTGAACGCACCATAAGACCCAGTTCACGGGTTGGACAATGAAACTGAAACACCTGGTTTTAGACCAGAATATTTTATTAGTATGGTGTAGGGCCTCCTTTTACGGCCAATACAGCATCAATTCATCTTGGGAATGACATATACAAGTCCTGCACAGTGGTCAGAGGGATTTTAAGCCATTCTTCTTGCAGGATAGTGGTCAGGTCACTACGTGATACTGGTGGAGGAAAACGTTTCCTGACTCGCTCCTCCAAAACACCCCAAAGTGGCTCAATAATATTTAGATCTGGTGACTGTGCAGGCCATGGGAGATGTTCAACTTCACTTTCATGTTCATCAAACCAATCTTTCACCAGTCTTGCTGTGTGTATTGGTGCATTGTCATCCTGATACAAGGCACCGCCTTCAGGATACAATGTTTGAACCATTGGATGCACATGGTCCTCAAGAATGGTTCGGTAGTCCTTGGCAGTGATGCGCCCATCTAGCACAAGTATTGGGCCAAGGGAATGCCATGATATGGCAGCCCAAACCATCACTGATCCACCCCCATGCTTCACTCTGGGCATGCAACAGTCTGGGTGGTACGCTTCTTTGGGGCTTCTCCACACCGTAACTCTTCCAGATGTGGGGAAAACAGTAAAGGTGGACTCATCAGAGAACAATACATGTTTCACATTGTCCACAGCCCAAGATTTGCGCTCCTTGCACCATTGAAACCAACGTTTGGCATTGGCATGAGTGACCAAAGGTTTGGCTATAGCAGCCCGGCCGTGTATATTGACCCTGTGGAGCTCCTGATGGACAGTTCTGGTGGAAACAGGAGACTTGAGATGCACATTTAATTCTGCCGTGATTTGTGCAGCCATGGTTTTATGTTTTTTGGATACAATCCGGGTTAGCACCCAAACATCCCTTTCAGACAGCTTCCTCTTGCGTCCACAGTTAATCCTGTTGGATGTGGTTCATCCTTCTTGGTGGTATGCTGACATTACCCTGGATACCGTGGCTCTTGATACATCACAAAGACTTGCTGTCTTGGTCACAGATGCACCAGCAAGACGTGCACCAACAATTTGTCCTCTTTTGAACTCTGGTATGTCACCCATAATGTTGTGTGCATTTCAATATTTTGAGCAAAACTGTGCTCTTACCCTGCTAATTGAACCTTCACACTCTGCTCTTACTGGTGCAATGTGCAATCAATGAAGACTGGCTACCAGGCTGGTCCAATTTAGCCATGAAACCTCCCACACTAAATGACAGGTGTTTCAGTTTCATTGTCCAACCCCTGTATTTCTGGACTAAAACCAGTCAATCTCCATGATTTGGAGATGAAACAGCATTCTTCCTCATTGTTGGTATAAAGGAAGAAACATCATGAAAATGTGTCTTATGTAACGAATAAAACTCTTTCATTTTACACAGTGACACGTTTCTAGCTTTTAGTTCTGTTCAAGTTGATGCAGAAAGTGATGCGAAAGGAGCCCCGACCAGGACCCGAGTGTCTTTACAGAACATAAACAAACTGCTCAGTGGGAACTTTTCTGCATTACATTTTTATTGTAATCTTCTGATAAATCATCAAAGCGAACAGAAATAAAAGCTTGAATCACATCACTGTGTCTGATGAGGCTGTAGAGCAGCTGAGCCTCATGGACAGTAAATGTTTCTGGTGATGTTCTGATGTCGTGAGATGCGGCTGTATAACAAGTGGTTGAAAAACAGGACAGGAAGATGAATAAATTCATTCAGTTTTCTGCTGGTAAACTAGTAGCTCAGTGTTTGGGTCGGTTGGAGTTCAGCTGGCAGCAGACGGTCCCAAGCTGTGGACAAACACAGAGCTTCTGAATCAGGGGCCTCAGACCTCAGTCTTTGAGGGCCCGGTGTCACAGCTGAGCCGGCTCCTCAGCCTGAGGGGCACCGGAGGTTGAGACTCCTGATCTGATGACGACCCACATCCTCACATGAACCGGGGCCAGAGGCTTGATGGGGGCCGAGTCAGCTTTTTGGTTCAGTCCAGCACTCTGACCTGTGAAGTGTTCATTAACCCAGTGGATGACCCAGATGAATGAGTCCGACCAGCTGTACTGAAACTGATGAGGCGGATCAGAGCCATGTCAGGGCCCACAGAGTAACGGGGTTACATAGCAGCATCACGTCTCAGGAAACATGGCAGCATTTTAGTTCTGGATTTGGGTTGGACTGCAGAGGTTCTGCAGCTTCATTGCCATCAGTCTTGTGCAAACCCTGACCAGGGTGTAGTAGTAGTACTGCAGAAGTTGTTCTGACCCAGAATCAGAAACTGATCATGGACATTAACCAACCTCAACTGGACAGCAGAGGCGCAGCTTCTTCTTCTTTCTTTGTACAAGTTTAAGGCAGGACGTTTGACTTGTTTTAAATAGTCTCAGTCTGAATTCAGCCTCCCTGCACAAAGTAGATATTTTTCTTCTCAACAGTTTAGGAGGCCTGCAAATGTTCTGGTGTCCATCAGACCCGATCCACTGAAAACAAAGAGAAGATCCGATTGTGGTGCGCTACGCCATGTAGATGAAGGTGTTTATGTCCGTCTCGTCCCGCTTTATGTACTTGTGATCTATCAGCCACTCGATCTGCTCCTTGATCATCTTCTTCTGTGGTAAAAACATGTTCTTTAGGATTTCTACCAGCTCTGTCTGCAGCTGGGCGTTGTTGATGCGTTTCCTCATCTTCATGATCTGGATGATGGCCTCCTGGACGTGGTAGAAGAGGAGAACACACAGAGAGGTTAAATCATCATGTTTTTAGTGCTGTGACCCAGCTGGAGGCTCATCCTTTATACCTGTGTTCTGAGTATCCTGAGCTGGACGATGCCTTCGTTCTCCTCCTCTCTCATTCGCTCGGTTGTGAGCTGCAGCCGACCAATCAGGTTAATCTTTCCTCTTTTCTGAACCTTTGAGTTTTTTCTGGAAACAATGAAGTAAAACCAATCAGTTTAAAAGTCTGAGCACAATATGCTGTTCTGTTCAGGTTCTTAGGGACCGGACTGAAACAGAGTGAAAAAGCAGCCAAAGACCTTCTGAAGCCTGAAGATCTGTGGATCAGAACCGCTTTAGAAGATTCAGAGTAGGTCTGAAACTCATAAAAATTTATTAAACACAGTTATACATTTCAAGTGTTTTTTTCTGTTCATGTTGATGATTCCGTCTTACAGCTAAAACAGCCCAATATTAAGTCTCTCAGAATATTACATTGGAATTATGAAAAATGATTTTTAGTACAGAAATGTTCTGCCATGATATGTGCTCTCTTTCAGACTCTAACCATGAAAACTGGCTCAGAGTTTATCTGTTCTTTCTTTCTAGATGAAACGACTAAAGGAGCTACATCCATCAACATTTACTTTTCCTTCCCATAGAAAGTACTCCTGGATCAGTGCTTCTTTGTTCTCTTTGTGTCTCTGCTCTGTTCTCTTAAACCCCCAGTCAGTCGTGGCAGATGGCCGCTCACACTGAGCCTGGTTCTGGTTCTGCTGGAGGTTTCTTCCTGTTAAAAGGGAGATTTTCCTCTCCACTGTTGCTACATGCATGCTCAGTATGAGGGATTGCTGCAAAGTCAACGCCAGTGACTGTCCACTGTCTCTACATGCTCATCCAGGAGGAGTGAATGCTGCAAGTCACTGACTGGATGTAATCTGCTGGGTTTCCTTAGACAGAAAAACGTTTTATCCAATTTGAATAAATAACTGAATCTGACTGCACTGTTCAATGGTTAGGATTAATTGGAATGTATGAACCTGTCTGTTGTGAAGTGCCTTGAGACAACATGTGTTGTGAATTGGCGCTATATAAACAAAACTGAATTGAATTGCTTCGGTCAGGTTCTGGTCGGCAACAATGCGGGAGACTGTTGACAGTCAGCAGACAGACATTGTGACCCTCCACAAGGAGAGTAGTCCACCCAAGGTGTTTGCTAAAGAGGCTGGCTGCATCCAAGCATATTAATGGAAAGTTAGGTGGAAGGAAAAACTGCGGTAAAAAAAGATCCACAAGCAACAAGGACAACTGCAGTCTTGAGAAGATTGTGAGCAACCACACAGATGTACCCCGAACCTGGGCCCAACCTGCCTATAAACCTCAGCAGAACCATAGGCTTAACGAATTGTTTTCTAGTTAAAGTTTTTTGATTAACTTGATGTTAGGTTTTTATCAGCTGCAAGCCAGAATCATCAGAACTGCAGAAATTAACCCTTGAAATACATATCAGTGTGTGTGGAAAGTATCCATATATTATAAGCTTCACCTTGAAATACTGAAAATAAATGAACTTTACAACGATACTGTAATTTACTGAATGCAGTTGTATGTAAAATAAAAATGTTTTAAGAAGCCAGTCGGATCCTGCAGCTCCTGTATCAGCGCTTCCCAGAATAACCCGGTATGACTTCAACATACACCGCCCTTTTATTTCATTACGTCTTACTCTTGTTTTTTTCCTTTATTTATTTTACCCAGTTTTATTATATGAATCCTTTTTTTACTTTAATGTAAATTTTCCTGCTACTTTATTAACAGCTTTAGTTTTCATTGTAGAACTTGGGTTTCATAAAGCATCTTGATCCACATGGCTGTTGCGCAACAAACTGATTGATTCATTGAAACTTGAGAAATAAAGTCAGGAACCTTCCAACCCTCCATCATTCGGCACACAGTGACCTCAAGGTTTCTTACATTAGAGAAAACTCCTGGTTGACATAGAACAATGTTCCTTCTGTGAAGTCTTTGGGTGAAGATACCACCGGGTCATACAACAGAACCTGACGTTTGAGCTTGGGGAACGCCACCAGAGACTGGAAGAACAGAAGACCAGACAAATCAAATCAGAACCAAGTTAGCAAACCCAAATCGAGCTGGATCTGGCCAGATCGGAGAAGCTCAGAGAACTTTTCGGCTCTTTACCCAGAGAGTTCGCCGTAGCTCAGCGTCGGGCAGCTCTGTGGCTAGCTTTAGGTTTTCGAAGCTGATCCGTTCTTTTGGCCGCTGGTTCCAGGCGAACAGAACGGCCAGCTGGAAAGTCGTCACCTCCAGGTCGTACTGGCCCACCTCGTTCTTAAAGGTTATCTGAGGAAGTGAGGCACAGTTTATCAGCTGTAGAACTACAGAAGCACTGCTAGATGGAAGGTGCTGAATGTTAAGATGTTGTTTAGACTTCCCAAAGAAAGTACACATGACCCAGTGCTTCTGTGTTTAGAGGTGTGTCTTTCTTGAACAGACAGATGGCGCTATGGGTCCCATTAACTGAATGAACTGTCTCATAGTTAGTACACCTGGTCCAGCGTTTTGGGGCGTGTCCCTTTCTTGGATGAACGCACCAATGGAGGCGGAGCGACTGCAGCCATTATCTAAATGAAGTCTGTTTTTCTTTTCAAGACAGAAACTCCTGACTCGCTGCTTCTGTAGGTTTTACATTTTAGCACTTTTCACATATAAAATCACAAAGAAAGAGACTAAAAACATGTCGGCTCTATCCTCTTAGCCCCCAGCGGGTCGAGACAGATGGCGGCTCAGACTGAACTGGGTTCTGAAGGAAGTTTCTTCCTGTTAAAAGGAAGTTGTTTCCCTCCACTGTCATCCCATACTTCTTCCAGAGGAAGAATTGCAGTTGCATTTGAGTTTGATCCTCAGCAATGAAAACAGAACTTCAGAACCAGGAGAACCAGCACAGTTTCTCAGCCCATAAGTTAAATGCAGAATGCTGGAGGTGCAGATTTGTTAGACTCACAATGCCGTTGGACATGAGGTGATGCCAGTGAAGCTTCCTGCCGCTGTGGTTCTTCTTGTAGAAGTCCTCCACCTCAGGTATCAAATCCTCCAGCTCTGTGGGCAGAGACACAAAAACCTTCTCGCTGCTCCTCGACCACGCTCCGGCGTTCAGGATCTTTATGTTGACCGAGTCGGCTTGCAGAGAAGAAAACACCCATGTTTCAGCTCAGGACCGACATGTTTTAGAAAAACTGAAGCCGTGGCCTCATTAAAACAGTGGGCAGAGTAGAAACCTACTAACTCATTCAAAAATACATAAAAACAACAAATATGGTTTTAATTCTCTTGGAAAATCTGAAATCAGCAAAGCTTAAAATGTTTTATGAAGTGGTTATCATAGTGCTGCACATTTGCTCATGGCTTGTTGAAGCTTTTCGAAGCTGCTGAGATATGATCGCATATTATTTCACATCTTAATTGTTGCATCTGGTCCTTTTCAGACTTATTTCTGTATCTCGTCTTCTCTGGCGACCTTGTGCTTTAAAAAGTCACAAAGAATACTATTTAGCAACTCAAAGTTTGAGCGCCCCCTTCAGGCTAGTTTACTTTAACAGCCTGCACGTATTGAACTCTGAGGAACTCGTTGAAGTTTAGAAACTTTGCGAATAAGCCGATTAAATAAAGACATAATGGAAACAATCAAACCCATATTTTATGCATTTTAGAATTAATTTGAGATTTATTTGAAAGACCCAAATTGAAAGAAGCCCTTACAAGCAGTGTGGGGTTCTGTCTCGGTCAGGTCACAATGATGCTGTAAGAACCTTCAACAGGAATGAAACCACGGATCTGGTTCTGGCACAGGGAAGTGGACCTTACCTGGCAAAGCGAGCTTGTTGTGTTTATGAGTTTCCTTAAAGGACTGGTTGAGATCCTCGGACACTTTGATGTCCTGGAACATCCGGGCCAGCTTGTTGACGTAGTCCGCTGGCATTCCCACTTCCTGTGAGGAGAGATGATATCACAGGTTTGGATCCTCAGTAACTGATGAACGGCAGGTTTTAGAACCTCGGAACCACATGGTGAGTATGAAGAGTTTGGTACCCTGAGCCACTCCACCATGTTCTCCTCGATCTCGCTGTCGGCTGAGATGTCCAGGATGAGGCGGCGGGTCAGGTGGGCTTTGTGGTAGCGCATGAACACGTCTTTGTTCTGGACGTACTTCAGCACTAAAAGCTACAAACATCAAACGGGTTTTTAATAACTGACAAAAACTGCTGCTTCACACGAAATTCTGCTGATATTTAAACGTCTAAAGTTATTCAATTCAGATGATTGAGTCGGATCAGCTGTACTGAAACCTGGCCCGATCAGGTTCTTTCAGAACTGGGCCAGGTTCATTTTATAGACAAAAATCTGGCGCACACTTGTATGCAGCCCCCCTGAGTCAGAACTCTGCAGAACCACCTATCTGCAGGTCTTCTAGGGTTCATCTCTACCAGACTGACACTGTTCATAATTCTTCTCTACAAATCAGCTCAAGCTCAGACAGAGAAAGTCTGTTTTCATCTCTCGTCACAGAACCTCAGTTGGATTTAGGTCTGGACTTTGACTAGGCCATTCCAACACATGAATCTGCTTTGATCTAAACCGCTCCATTGTATCTCAGGCTGGATGTTCAGGGTGGTTCTCCTGCTGGAAGGTGAACCTCCACCCCAGTCTCAGGTCTTCTGCGGCCTCCAACAGGTTTTCTTCCAGGATTGTCCTAGATTTAGCTCCATCCATCTACTCATCAACTCTGACCAGGTTAGCTGTCTCTGCTGAAGAAGAGAACCTCCACAGCATGACGCTGCCACCATGTTTTACCTTGGGGATGGTGTGCTGGTGGGTAATGTGAGGTGTTAGCTCATCTGATCGGAGAGCACCCCTTCCACATGTTAGTGGTGTCTCCCATGTGGCAAACTGCAATGCTCTCCTCTCAGCCTGTCAGCTGAGGCAGACCTCCATGTCTTGGTAGGTCTACAGTACCTCCATCTTCTCTCCATGTTCAGATAATGGATTGAGTTCTGTGAAATGTTCAAAGCTTGGGATGTTGTTGTAGAACCTAAACCTGCTTTAAGCTGAACCAGAACTCTGTCCCTGACTGCTGTTCCTTGGTCTCCATGATGCTGTTCGTTCTCTAAAGAAACTGAGACCAGAAACTGAACAGCTGGACTCTGTTTACTGATTAGGAGGCTTCTGATGGGAATTATTTACCGATGAATATACATTATATTTAGGGGTATCAGAGTAGAGGGGGATAATACATGCATGCCACAGTTTTCTGAACACCATGAATTATTTTCTTTTCACCAAACAGTGTTTCTGTACTTTGTGTTGATCTGTCTCATAAAATCCACAGAAGGGTTTGGTGGCACCAGGACAAAAGGTGGCAGACCTAAAGGGTGTGAATACTTTTGCGAGGTTCCATACAAACACATGAAGACCCACCACTTCCTTGAGCTTGGCCTCGATCTCCTCAGAGGTCAGCTTCTTGCTCAGCGGAGTCTTCCTCAGGAGCATGTCGCAGTAGTTGCCCAGCAGCTCTGGACACTTGGACTCCGGCTGAGTTTTCATCCCCACCCTGTAAGCATAAAGGCGTTCAGTCATCAACGCTACTCCGGATCAGAACCAACGCCGGGAATTACCCGTAGGAAGTTCCCTTACCCTTTCTGTTTCATGGGAAGCTCTAGTTTAAATATAGTGGCATCATTAACGACAGCTTTATACGCCTGGAAAAGAGAAACGGTTGAAGAAAAATTGTTCTTGGTCTCATTTTAATGTTTAGCTTGAAAAAACTCACTTTGTCTCTAGCAGTGAGGAAGCGAGGGTCGTCCTGAAAGGCTTCCTTCACCAGCCGACTGAAGCGGTTAAACAGAGTCAGCAGCTGCTCCACATATTTCTCTGAATCCTGCAGCAGACAACGTATTAAAGCAGGTTTTAGAACATTAACAACATTTATTCTGCAGTAAAGGAACCGGTCTTCAACCAACCAGAACGTGGGTATAACTTGGTCCAGCAGAAAGCTCAACTCCATCATTTTATGCCTTTCTAATAAAAGGCAGGTCTTTGACCTCAGTTTGCATTAGATAAACTAAGGACCAGGTCAAAACGCTGGGGTGATCGGGCTTTTTCAGTGGCAGAACCCAGACTCTGGAACTGGAGCTTTTCTGGTATTTTCACTGACCATCTCAAGACTGATAGGTCTTATGGGGAAACAAAGTTGGTTCCCAATTTTAGGTTGGGTGGTTTAGATTTAGAGGTCAGGGTTAGGAATATAGTGATAATGTTGTGGGCGTATGAGTAGAAATACAAACATGCGCATGTGTGTGTTTCTAGAAAGCTGAGGACGATTCATGAAGCTGATTTGTTTGGTTGGTTTGAGCCATAAAACCTTAATCAAATAAAACCGTTTAGTTTCGTCACTGATCATATAAATAGTTATTCTTTCCATTTTCCAGGATAAATAATACATTATTTTAATATTATTCTGGGAAGCTTCTTCTGGGTCTGTTGGTGTTCTGCTAAAAAAAAGCAAACCTGATTTAAAAGGCTCCCCTGAACCAGGAAGCATATAGAGAAGTTCACCACATGCATCAAGTCCCATGACACTGTACCTTTAAATCAGGTTGGTGTGTGGTGTGAAGATATTGGCCCGATTGTTGGACTGACCAATCAGTCCAACTTTAAAACACTGCATGGTCCAGACCAGGTCCCTCCATACTTTAAATGTTCATGTTTCTGAGTGAGATGCTCACAGAGGTGATGGTCTCTGCTGAAGCCACCATATCAGCCAGGCCAGCGCTCATGATGTGGTCCTCCAGGTCCTTCAGCATGGGATCGATCCCGCTGGGAACTTTGTCCATCAGGGAGAACATCAGCTGTAACTCTGCGGTTCAGAGAAAACGGACCAAGTCAGTTTAAAGACTGACGGCTGAATGATGTTGGTGTCCAGAGGTGTCAGAGGTAAGAATCTTGTTGTCCCAAATCTGCCTTTAAAGGTTTAACTCTGATCTACTTAGATGTTCTGCTTCTCAACAACTCCACAGCGTAGCTTTGCAAAATCTAAGCCCATGGGTAACTTTGGGTTCTGGACTCACTGTCTGTCTCGTTGCGTTTGATCATCCCTGGACACTCGGCTAAGATGGTCTCCTTGAAAGACGTCACCAGTGCATTGACGCAGCACTCCATTAACTGAGAACATGAACACACATCAGAAACATTTCAATTAAACTATATTATGTATGATATAACAACACAATAACACGTTAGACAAGTAAAATATATAGCAGACTGTCTGTTAAACTCACAGCTTGGACTGAGTTACAGTCGCGTCTCGTCTCCAGATACCTCAGAGCTCGTTTCTCCTCTTCTCTCAGCTTTGAATCCGCCTGTCAGAGTTTTAGACCCAGTTACAGAAACACAACCATGTTCTCTGAGCAGAAATGAAGACATCAAGAACAATCCTATCATCTAAATGAACCTAACGTCCTCACAGGATTCTCCCTGACCTGTCTGCTGGGATCCTAGGTCTCCATGATGAAGTTTGTTCTTTAATGTTCTCTAAAGAACCTCTGAGGCCAGAAACAGAACAGCTGCAGTTAGACTGAGACTGAATTATACAATTCAAAATTCAAAACTCAAAAATACTTTATTAATCCCAAAGGGAAATTAAATGTTGTTATAGCTCATATTATGAAGGTTTCCTCAAAGAGCCGTTGTAGATGCTGATGGCTGTGGGCAGGAAGGATCTCCTGTAGCGCTCCGTCTTACAGCAGATCTGAAGAAGCCTCTGACTGAAGACACTGTTGTTGTAGGACAGTCTGATGAAGAGGATGCTCAGGGATCTCCATAATGTTCTTCATTTTATGAAGAGTCCTTCTTTCCACAATGATCTCCAGAGGTTCCAGAGGAGTCCCGAGAACAGAACCAGCCTTCTTTATCAGCTTGTTGAACTTTTTCAAATCCCTAAGGACTTGAAGGACCTAAGCTTCCTCAAGAAGTACAGTCTGCTCTGTCCCTTCTTGTAGATGGCTTCACAGTTGCATCTTCATTCCAGTCTGTTGTCCAGGTGAACACCGAGGTATTTATACTCCTCCACCACCTCCACTTCTTCTCCCATGATAGAAATAGTTTTTGACTTATTCCTGTTTCTCTTAAAATCTACAATCATCTCCTTTGTTTTAGTCACGTTCAAAATGAGATGATTGTTTCCACACCATGCCACAAAGGCCGTCCACCACCTTCCTGTACTCCTCTTCTTGTCCATCTCTGATCCACCCAACAACTGCAGAATCATCCGAGTGTTTCTGCAGATGACAGGAGTCTGTCTTGTACTGGAAGTCTGAGGTGTACAGAGTGAAGCGGAATGGTGAGAGTACAGTCCCCTGTGGTGCTCCTGTGCTGCTGACTACCTGGTTAGACTCACAACCCTTCAGTCTCACAAACTGTGGTCTGTTTGTCAGGTAGTCTTTGATCCAGGAGATTGTTGAGGCCTCCACCTGAGTCTTTTGGCGTTTCTGACAAAGCAAATCAGGTTGGATTGTATTAAATGTTCTGGAGAAATCAATGAACATGATCCTCACAGGTGGCATCAAAGGTGGTGAAGGTGCTGATTAGTCAAAAATAACTAAAGTTTGTGGCTGTAATGCGACAAAATGTAGGAAATGTAAAGCAAATCAAATCACTCTGTAGCCACAAAGAGGTATTCTTCATCTTAGACCAGAGCTGAGGCACCTTACCATCTAAACATCCATATCTGCTCAGTCCAGCTAATTAAACTTATTTATCATTTAATACACAACCTTTGGAAAAAAGACATACAGACAGCAGGTGGATGGGTAGGTCCACAAGTGTGGTCAGAACCACCTGGAGCTTAACCCGCACAAGACTGTGGAGATGACAGTGGACTTGTGGAGAACACCCCACACTATCCTCAACAACACCGTGTCTACTGTGGATCACTTCTACACGGCCCTCATCCAGTCTGTCCTGTCTTCATCCATCTCAGTGTGGTTTGGATCATCCACCAAACAGGACCGGTCCAGACTGCAACGACCAATCAGGTCTGCAGAGAGAATCATCAGGGCTGACCTTCCATCCATCCAGGACTTATACAGGTCAAGGGTCAGGGGAAGGGCAGCTGACATCTCTGCAGACCCCACACACCCTGCACATAAACTGTTTAGACTTTTACCTTCAGGTGGCGCTACAGAGCACTAATGATGAAAACCCTGAACTGTTAATCAGTGTTTATTTATGGTTTTACAAAAGGGGCGATTACTTTTCCACATGGTACCAGTTTGGCTCGGATGGCTTTGTTCCCTAAGAAATTAAATCTTTACAAGAAAACTGCTTTTTGTATTCACTCGGTTTAACTTTATCTGAAGATTAAAATCTGTTTGATGATCCGAAACGTCTGAGTGAGACAAAAAAAAAAAGCAGAACCAGAAGTAATCTGTAAGGGGGTGAATACTTTATCACAGCTGCTGTGTATATCCTATTCCTGTCTTGTACTCACATATTTCATGTAGTTCTGGACCCCGTTCTGCTGGAGGTATGATGGCGCCTGTGTTCTGTAGAACCTCTCAGTGGAGTCCATGTAGGCTTTCTCGAAGTTATCCCTGTAGATCTGCAGCTTGTCTTCAGGGTTGGAGCACAAGTTCACTGCTCACAGAACAAAAAGACAGAATCAACCAAGAAAAAGACGAGAGAGAGAAAGAGAGACCGCTCTGAAACCCTGCAGACGAGCCGCGAAAGCAACACAACAACAGGAGCAACTGTCTGGAGACGGTCAAAGGAGGAGGAGATGTTGACAACATCTTGAGACTGTGCAGCCTCAGAAAAACACACATATTACATCAGCCCATTAACCAGGAGATGATGTCCTCCCCAATTAAATCATAGAAATACATTTAAATAAAACTGTCATTTTAGTTTAACAGTGAACAAGCAGGGGTGTAACATACATGTGAACATAAACAGTCACTGTACTGACATCAAATTCAGTCACACGAACACATCAGGAGCAGCTAACTGTGGCTGTCTGAAGCTCTCCACACCAAACCAATGCAACAATGACTTCATTTGTCATCAGCAGCACAAGTTGTTTTGATTATTCAGTCATGGACAGACAGAGTTGAGGAGTGCAGCAAGCCCCACGTTTACATAATATTCTATGGCAGGCCATAACTGTATTTATTCAGTATTGGCTTACAAGGGTATCTCAAATTAAAACTTAATCAAAAGGTTCATTATTTCAGTAATTTAGTTCAAAAATGAAACTTATTATATAGATGAATTTCATACAGGGATTTATTTTAAGTGTTTATTTCAGGTAATTGTACCAATTCTGTCTTACAGCTGCTGGAAACCCAAAGCTCAGTCTCTTAGGAAATTACTATATTAGATCTGATCAATAAGAATAGTTTAAATACAAAGATTGTACGGTACGTTCTGTTGTGTGCATGTCATGTGGCTAACACAATCATGAGGAAGACTGCTGCTCATGAGGAAGATGGAAAGTCAAGACGTGAAAATTGTCGGTTAGTTGCTCACCGTAAGACTCTCGCACTCCGATGACCAACTGGGAGTCAAAGGCCTCTCCCAGCCTCTCGGCATGGACGAGCTTCATCGCACTGTCCTGAAGCCTGTTTTTAATGTTGGAGAAGATGGACTCGTTCCACGTGTCCAGCATGAGCTGCAGTCACCAAAATGAGAATCAGATAAGCTACAGAATAATACACAGCTTGTAAATTAGGTCAGAACCAGACAGAAGCACTCAGCTTCTCCTCACCTTCCGGACTATGCTGTCCTCTACGCTGGACTTCTTGTTGCTTCCCTGCTTGCCCATCAGAGTGATCTCCAGCTGGCAGAAAGGTTTGGGCAGGATGTCACACTGAGTGAAGAACTTCCTCCACTCAACGATGTAGGCCTTCAGGAGCGCCGTGTCATCCTGGTGACTCAGCACCCGCTGGAAAAAGGTGAGAAACACAAGATAGGGTCCATCTGCAACAACCAACCGATGACAGAAACTAAAGGATGTGCATCAAACGGAAACAATTACAGATGTCAAAACGTTAGTGTTGATAATCACAGGAGCAAAACCTTTTTTAAAGTGCCCGTGACAACGACTTTTCATGATAAATTCAATTACATTTATGGAAACATTGATGAAATACTTTAACAAGTAAATTCATGCCACTGAAATGAACAGTTCTTAAGATATATGGTCATAAATTTCACTAAAAAAGGCATTTCCAGACCACTCCTTTGTGATTTTGTTGCACTCTTTTATGATGTAGAAGGGGAACCCCGGCATTTAAACTGACTGCTGCTACAAAGGCAGCAACACAGACAGCAGCAAAGAATCTAATATTTCTTTAGATATATTTCAGTCACTATCAGAGAGACGCAGCAGAGTCAAAGAA